>NC_090406.1:54595544-54907613 GCF_036365525.1 Heterodontus francisci | reverse complement strand
TTGACTCCAGTTTTACTTGAGCTCCTTGATGCTATACTCGGGCAACTACTGACTTGACGTCAAGAACAGTCACTCTCACCTCACCTCTGGAGTTCTGCTGTTTTGTCCATGTTTGAACCAAGGCTGTTTGAACCACTTAACGGCCACTTAAGGGCCCGTGCCTGCCTCCTTGGGTATTTTACCCGTGGCGAGAGGCTGTTCTGGGTACATGAAAGGCCACGCAGCAATAGCTGTCAGCGTTTCCACACGTCGGGGTGGGGCTTGGCAGTCAGGCACAGAGTGCCTGATTGAAAGCAGGCCCCCGCCTCCCAACAAATCCCCCGAACCCAAGACGCCCCCACCTCCCCCCAAACGACCACCTTAGCCTTACCAGGGCATGACCAATCTTACTCTCGAGGAATGCCCAACTTACCTTCCCTCCCAGCTCCATGTCGTCCACTAGGCTGCTGGGACTAAGAGATGCTGGCCCGCTAATTGGCTGGCAGCTCACTGAGGTGGGACCTCCTCCCTCAACCAGGTGGATGTCCCACCTCAGGACAATTTAATCCTGGGAAACCATAAAATGCGGGACGGATCACCGGGCTAGGCAGAAGCGGGTGTGGCGAATTTCCGTCCGCCTCAGGTAAAATCCAGCCCATGGTTACAACGTGACCAAGTTTGGAAATAAATATACCAGGGTACACAACATTGGGAAAAGACAGGTGGACTGGGAAAGGAGGAGGAATAGTCGTAATAATAAAGGATGAACTACAACAGCAGTGAGAAAGCATGTTGACTCAGAAAACCACAGAATAGAATCAGAGATACGGAATAACAAAGTCAGAACACACTGGTGGGAGTACTTTATAAACTCCCTAATAGTAGTTATACCATTTCACAAAACATTAAGCAAGAAATAATTGTGAGTTGTAACAAAACCAATGCAGTAATCGTGGGGGACTTTAATCATTATACAGACTGGACAAATCAAATGGGTAAAGGTGGCCTGGAAGTTGAGTTTATAGAATGTATTTGTGAAAGTTTCCTGGAACAGTACGTCTGGAGCCAGGTGGTTCTGGCCAAACTAAACTGTGCATCAGTGAGCAGGTTTTTGCTGAGTAATTGCCATTCGATCACACAGTTGCGACAACTTCCCTCCTTTTGCTGCAGATTGAAAACAAACTCATGAGGTGGTCTTTGACCAGATTGAATTTGTCCTGATTTTTGTGGACAGGACATACCTGGACAATTTTCTACATTCTGGGCTCTGCCATCATTGAAGAGAAGCCTCCTCTTCCCATTAATTGTTTAATTGTTCACCCTCATTCATGAATTGATATGGTAGGATCACAGAGCTTTGATTGGATCTGTTGATTGCTTCACCACTTAGATTTGTCTACACCATGCTAACTCCACTGTTTACCATGTGTTGTAGCTTCACAAGTTTGGCGCTTGTTTTCGACATGCTTCCTGTTGCATCTGGCATGCTCTCCTGCACTTTGAAACAGTATTGATTAACTGGCTTGATGATGATGGTAGAGTTCGTTTGAAAGTGGATATTATTGATACAGCAAGATATTATCAAATGGAAGTATTTATAAGGATCAGAAGTTTTAAGTTTTGGAGGCCTTGGTCCAAATGAAATTCAACAGGAATTTGTTTGTCAGATCAGAGGAGCTTGGAGGTGATAGGATGTGGGCAGCAGAGTTTTAGCGGAATTGAGGTTTGTTGATCTTGTAAATGGAATGTCGACCAGGAGGACATTGGATAAAGTGAGTCTCGAGATGACAAGAGCATGGATGAGAGATTCAACAGCACTTAGACTGCGGAGTGAATAGAGGACTTTGACATGATGGAAGTAGGTTTTCTTTTCGATGAGAGAATGAGTTCCTGAAGCTCATCGTGGGATCGAAAAGGAAGCCAAGGTTGTAAACAAGGTTGTGCGGCACAGTGACGCAGTGGTTAGCACCACAGCTCCAGCGACCCGGGTTCGATTCTGGGTACTGCCTATGCGGAGTTTGCAAGTCCTCCCTGTGACCGTATGGGTTTCCACCAGGTGCTCCGGTTTCCTCCCCCAGCCAAAGACTTGCAGGTTGATAGGTAAATTGGCCATTGTAAATTGCCCCTACTGTAGGTAGGTGGTAGGAGAATGGTGGGAATGTAGTAGGGAATATGGGATTAATATAGGATTAGTATAAATGGGTGGTTGTTGGTCGGCATAGACTCGGTGGGCTGAAGGGCCTGTTTCAGTGCTGTATCTCTAAATAAATAAAAATTATGGGTCCAACTGAGACAAAGGCAAAGGAGTAGTCATAGAAAGTTTGTGGGTCAGTGTGTATGTTTTACCTTCCGGAGTGAGCAGCTGATAAAGTCAAGTCTGCTGAAGAAGTGTAAAAAGGAGAGAAGACCACAACCCAGCTGCGTTTTCTATCAAATCCCTGAAGGACGCTGAGAACTCCACTGTGTCAATTCATTTTGTTTCCTTTCTTTCAAAAAAGCCTGTAAACGACTTTTCAATGCTGCCTGAAAAGAACTGTTCTAAAAGATCTCAGTGAGCTGTCCCCATTTATTCAGAAATTAGACGGTATGCCAGTTTTGGAACAACATTAGGGAGGCACAGTGGCGCAGTGGTTAGCTTCACAGCTCCAACGACCTGGGTTCAATTTTGGGTACTGCCTTTGTGGAGTTTGCAAGTTCTCCCTGTGTCTGCGTGGGTTTCCTCTGGGTGCTCCGGTTTCCACCCACAGCCAAAAGACTTGCAGGTTGGTAGGTAAATTGGCCATTATAAATTGCGCCTAGTATAGGTAGGTGGTAGGGAAATATAGGGACAGGTGGGGATGTGGTAGGAATATGGAATTAGTGTAGGATTAGTATAAATGGGTAGTTGACGGTCGGCACAGACTCGGAGGGCCGAAGGGCCTGTTTCAGTGCTGTATCTCTAAAAACTAAAAAACATATCTCATAAATCAAAGAACATAGAAAAAATACAGCACAGAATGAGGCCATTCAGCCCATCGTGTCCGCGCAGGCTGATGAAGCTATCCACCCAAACTAAATACCTTCCAACACCTGATCAGTAGCCCCGCAGGTTACAGCACCTTAGGTGCGTGTTCAGGTACATTTTTAAAGAATTGAGGGTCCCTGCCTCCACCAGCAATCCGGGCAGTGAATTCCAGACACCCACCAAACTCTGGGTGAAAAAAAAAAGAATTTTCCTCATGCTCCCTTTAATCCTTCTACCAATAACCTTAAATCTGTATCCCCTGGAAATTGACCTCCTGCCAGGGGAAACAAGTCTTTTCTGTGTAAGCAATCTAGGACCCTCATAATTTTGTACACCTCAATTAAGTCAACCCTCAGCCTCCTCAATTCCAGGGAAAACAGCCTCAGCCTATCCAATCTTTCCTCCTAGCTGCAACCCTCAAGCCCTGGCAACATTCTTGTAAATCTCCTCTGCACTCTCTCCAGAGCAATTCTGTTATTTCTGTAATGTCGTGACCAGAACGGCACGCAATACTCCAGCCTACCCAGCACTCTATACAGCTCCAGCATCACATCCCTGCTCTGTACTCTATACCTCGGCCAACAAAGGAAAGCAATCCATATGCCTTCTTCACCACTCTATCAACCTGTCCTGCCGCCTTCAGGGACCTGTGGACATGCACTCCAAGGTCTCTTACTTCTTCTACCCCTCTTAATATCCTCCCGTTTACTGTATATTCCGCCACTTTATTTGTCCCCCCCAATTGCATCACCTCACACTTCTCAGGACTGAATTCCATTTGTGACTTTTCCTCCCACTCAACCAAACCATTGATATTATTCTGGAGTCCATGATTCTCCTTCTCTCTATTTACTACACAGCCAATGTTTGTGTCATCAGCAAATTTCCGAATCATGCCTCCCACATTTAAGTTCAAATCATTAATATATACCACAAACAGCAAGGGACCCAACACTGAGCCCTGTGGAACACCACTGGAAACCACTTTCGATTCTCAAAAAACATCCATCAACTACTACCCTTTGCTTCCTGTCACTGAGACAATTCTGGATCCAACCTGCCACCTTCCCCTGTATCCCATTGCCTTTCATTTTACAGACCGGTCTGCCGTGCGGGACCTTGTCAAATGCTTTACTAAAGTCCATGTAGACCATATCCGCTGAACCATCCTTATTAACCCTCCTTGTTATTTCCTCAAAAAACTCAATCAAGTTAGTAAGGCATGACCTTCCCTTAACAAATCCATGCTGACTATCCATGATTAATCTGTGCCTTTCTAAGTTACAGTTTATCCTACCCAGCAGAGTAGATTCTAACAATTTACCCACCAGCGAGGTCAGACTGACTGGCCTATAATTACCTGGCTTATCTCTCGCACCCTTTTTAAACAATGGTACAATGTTCGCAGACCTCCAATCATCTGGGACCTCGTCTGTATCTAGGGAGGATTTGAAGATGATCCTCAGCGCATCCGCTATTTCCTCCCTGGCTTCCCTTAATTAGCTGGGATACAATCCAACCGACCCTGGCGATTTATCCAATTTCAAGAATGTCAGACCCTCAAGTACTTCCTCTCTCATTATGCTTATCTTATCTAATATTTCACACTTTAACTACAATGTCTACCTCAACCCTCTCCTTTGTGAAGACAGAGACAAAACCTTATTCAGAACCCTGCCCACATCTTCTGCATCCACGTGTAAGTTCCCTTGTACATCTTTGCCGGGAGGGGGAGGATCCAGTTGTTGTGGTCCACATTGGGACTAACAGCATAGGCAAGGCTCGGATGGAGGACCTGTTTGGGGATTATAAAGCACGAGGAACGAAATTAAGGAACAGGTCCTCGAGGGTCTTAATCTCCGGATTACTGCCCGAGACACGCGCAAATTGGCTTAGGGATAAGAAAATTAGGGAAGTAAACACGTGGCTGAGGGAGTGGTGTGGGAAAGAGGGGTTCCATTTCATGGGGCATTGGCATCAGTTTTGGAACGGGGGGGATCTGTACCGATGGGACGGTCTCTACCTGAACCGATCTGGAACCAGTGTTCTAGCGAAAAGGAGAAATAGGGTGGTCTCTAGGACTTTAAACAAGTGACTCGGGGGGAAGGGAAAGGGAAAACGACAGGGAGTATGATAAATAAAAAGGTAAGCAGCAGGTTCGCATGTGTGCAGGAGGGTTTAAGTTCAAGGCAGACTATGAAAGAAGCAGAAAGGAAGGATAACTCAGGAGTTATTATTAGAGATGTTGGGAGTCATGAGGCTAAGAAAGCTAGCATAAAGGCACTTTACCTGAATGCTCGTAGCATTCGTAACAAGGTTGATGAGTTAACGGCACAAATCATCGCGAATGAATATGATTTGGTAGCCATTACGGAGACATGGTTACAGGTTGGTCACGACTGGGAGTTAAATATCCAGGGGTACCAGACTATACAGAAGGACAGACAGGAAGGTAAGGGGGGTGGTGTAGCTCTGATATTCAAGGACGACATCAGGGCGGTGTTGAGAGATGATATAGGTTCTATGGAGAATGAGGTTGTATCCATTTGGGTGGAAATTTGAAACTCTAAGAAAAAGTCACTGATAGGCGTAGTCGAGAGGCCACCAAATAATAACATCACATCGGGGCGGGCAATAAACAAAGAAATAACTAATGCCTGTAAAAATGGTACGGCAATTATCATGGGGGATTTTAATCTACATGTAGATTGGTCGAACCAGCTCAGTCAGGGTAGCCTTGAGGAGGAGTTCGTTGAGTGTATCCGTGATAGTTTTCTTGAACAGTATGTAATGGAACCGACGAGGGAGCAAGCTATCCTAGATCTAGTCCTGTGTAATGAGACAGGAATAATTAATGACCTCATAGTTAGGGATCCTCTTGGAAGGAGTGATCACAGTATGGTTGAATTTAGAATACAGATGGAGAGTGTGAAGATACAATCCAATACCAGGGTCCTGTGCTTGAACAAGGGGTACTACAATAGAATGAGGGAGGACTTGGCTAAAGTGGACTGGAAACAAAGATTTTATGGCGGGACAGTCGACGAGCAGTGGAGGACTTTCAAAGCAATTTTTCAAAGTGCTCAGCAAAAGTATATTCCAGTGAAAAGGAAGGACTGGAAGAAAAGGGGTAATCTGCAATGGGTGTCTAAGGAAATACGGGAGGCTATCAAATTGAAAAAGAAGGCACACAAAGTGGCCAAAAACAGCATGAAATTAGAAGATTGGGAAAACTTTAAGGGTCAACAGAAAGCCACAAAAAGAGCTATAAAGAAAAGTAAGATAGAACATGAGAAAAAACTAGCACAGAATATAAAGACAGATAGCAAAACTTTCTATATATATATAAAATGAAAAAGAGTGGCTAAA
Organism: Heterodontus francisci; assembly: GCF_036365525.1. Lineage (NCBI taxonomy): Eukaryota > Metazoa > Chordata > Chondrichthyes > Heterodontiformes > Heterodontidae > Heterodontus > Heterodontus francisci. The sequence continues at coordinate 54,901,261 of NC_090406.1, read as the reverse complement.
GTAAACGTTGGTCCTTTAGAGGATGAGAAGGGGAATTTAGTTATGGGATATGATGAAATGGCCGAGGCATTGAACAGGTATTTTGTATCGGTCTTCACAGTGGAGGACATTAATAACATGCCAGTAATTGACAAAGAGACGAACGTAGGTGAGGACCTGGAAACAATCATTATTACGGAAGAGGTAGTGTTGGGCAAGCTAATGGAGCTAAGGATTGATAAGTCTCCTGGCCCTGATGGAATGCATCCCAGGGTACTAAAAGAGATGGCGGGAGAAATAGCAGGTGCACTGGTGGTAATTTTCCAAAATTCGCTGGACTCTGGGGTAGTCCCAGCAGATTGGAAAACAGCAGATGTGACGCCACTGTTTAAAAAGGGAGGTAGACAAAAGATGGGGAATTACAGACCGGTTCGCTTAACCTCTGTAGTGGAGAAGGTGCTTGAGTCTATTATCAAGGAAGAAATAGCAGGGCATCTCGATAGAAATTGCCCCGTTGGGCAGATGCAGCATGGGTTCATGAAGGGCAGGTCATGCTTGACAAATCTTTTGGAATTCTATGATGACATTACGAGCAAGGTGGACAGTGGGGACTCAGTGGATGTGGTGTACCTGGATTTCCAAAAGGCCTTCGACAAGGTGCCGCACAAGAGGCTGCTGCATAAGATAAGGATGCATGGCGTTAGGGGTAAAGTATTAGCATGGATAGAGGATTGGTTGACTAACAGGAAGCAGAGAGTGGGGATAAATGAGTGCTATTCTGGCTGGCAATCAGTCACTAGTGGTGTGCCTCAGGGATCGGTGTTGGGGCCGCAATTATTTACAATTTATATAGATGATTTGGAGTTGGGGACCACGTGTAGGGTGTCAAAGTTTGCAGATGACACTCAGATGAGTCGCAGAGCAAAGTGTGCAGATGACTGTGAAACTTTGCAGAGGAACATAGATACTTTGAGTGAGTGGGCAAAGGTCTGGCAGATGGAATACAATGTTAATAAATGTGAAGTCATTCATTTCGGTAGGAGTAACAGTAAAAAGGATTATTACTTGAATCGTAAAAAGTTGCAACATGCTGCTATGCAGAGGGACCTAGGTGTCCTTGTGCATGAATCGCAGAAGGTTGGTCTGCAGGTACAGCAAGTAATTAGGAAGGCAAATGGAATTTTGTCCTTCATTGCTAAAGGGATTGAGTTTAAAAGCAGAGAGGTTATGTTGCAGCTGTAGAAGGTACTGGTGAGGCCGCACTTGGAGTACTGTGTGCAGTTTTGGACTCCTTACTTGAGAAAGGATGTACTGGCACTGGAGGGGGTGCAGAGGAGGTTCACTAGGTTGATTCCGGAGTTGAGGGGGTTGGTTTATGAAGAGAGACTGAGTAGATTGGGATTATATTCATTGGAATTCAGAAGAATGAGGGGGGATTTTATAGAAACATATAAAATTATGAAGGGAATAGATAAGATACAAGTAGAGAGGATGTTTCCACTGGCAGGTGAAGCTAGGACAAGAGGGCATAGCCTCAAGATTAGAGGGAGCAGATTTAGGACTGAATTGAAAAGGAACTTCTTCACCCAGAGGGTTGTTAATCTATGGAATTCCTTGCCCAGTGAAGTAGTTGACGCTACTTCAGTAAACGTTTTTAAAGCTAAGGTAGATATCTTTTTGAACAATAAAGGAATTAAGGGATATGGTGACAGAGCGGGTAAGTGGATCTGAGTCCACGAAAAGATCAGCCATGACCTTATTGAATGGCGGAGCGGGCTCGAGGGGCCGGATGGTCTACTCCTGCTCCTAGTTCTTATGTTCTTATGTTCGGAAGGTGCTGTCTAAGGAGCCTTGGTGCATTGCTGCAGTGCATTTTGTAGATGGTACACACTGCTGCCACTGTGTTTCGGCAGTGGAGTGAGTGAATGTTTGTATGGGGTGTCAATCAATCCAGGCAAGCGGAGAGTATTCCATCACACTCCTGACTTGTACCTTGCAGATGGTGGACAAGCTTTGGGGAGTCAGGAGGTGAGTTACTCGCCACAGGGTACCGAGCATCTGACCTGTTCTTGTAGCCGGAGTATTTATATGGCTACTCCAGTTCAGTTTCTGGTCAATGGTAGCCCCTAGGATGTTGATAGTGGGGAATTCAGCGATGATTTGTTATCTGGAATGCTTCAGCTTCTGAGGAGTTGCGAATGGTGCTGAGCATTGTGGAATCATCAGCAAACATCACCACTTCTGACCTTATGATTGAAGGAAGGTCATTGATGAAGCAGCTGAAGATGTTTGGGCTGAGGACACTACCCTGTGGAAGTCCTGCAGTGATGACCTGGAGCTCAGATGATTGACCGCCAACAAACACAACCATCTTCCTTTACGTTAGTTATGTCTCCAGGCAGCGGTGAGTTTTGCCCCCGATTCCCATTGACTTCAGATTTGCAAGGGCTCCTTGATGCCATACTCGGAAAAGTGCTGTCTTGATGTCAAGGGCAGTTACTCGCACCTCATCTCAGGAGTTCAGCTCTTTTTTCTATGTTTCAACCAAGGCTGTAATGAGGTCAGGAGCTGAGTAGCCCTGGCGGAACCCAAACTGAGCGTCACTGAGCAGGTTATTGCGAAGCTAGTGCTGCTTGATGGCACTGTCGATGACACCTTCCATCACTTTACTGATGATTGAGAGTAGACTGATGGGGCGGTAATTGGCCGTGCTGGACTTGTCCTGCTTTTTGTGTACAGGACATACCTGGGCAATTTTCCACATTGCCGGATAGATGCCAGTGTTGCAGCTGTACAGGAACAGCTTGGCTAGGGGCGTGGCAAGCTGTGGAGCAGAGGTCTTCAGTGCTATTGCTGAAATATTGTCAGGACCCATAGCCTTTGCAGTATCCAGTGCTTTCAGTTGTTTCTTGATATCACGCGGAATGAATAGAATTGGCTGATGTCTGGCATCTGTGATGCTGGCGACTTCAGGAGGAGGCCGAGATGGATCATCAACTCGGCACTTCTGACTGAAGATTGCTGCAAATGCTTCAGCCTTATCTTTCTCACTGATGTGCTGGGCTCCCTTATCATTGAGGGTGGGAATATTTGTGGAGCCACCTCCTCCAGTTAGTTGTTTAATTGTCCACCGCCATTCACGGCTGGATGTGGCAGGACTACATCAGTTAGATCTCATCCATTGGTTATGGAATCACTTAGCTCTGTCTATTGCATGCTGCTTATCCAGTTTCGCACGCAAGTGGTGCAGCTTCACCAGGTTGACACCTCATTTTGAGGTATGCCTGGTGCTGCTGCTGGAATGCCCTCCTGCACTCTTCATTGAACCAGGGTTGGTCTCCTGGCTTGATGGTAATGGTAGAGTGCAGGATATGCCGGGCCATAAGGTTACAGAGTGTGATTGAGTACAATTCTCCTGATGCTGATGGCCCACAGTGCCTCATGCATGCCGAATTTTGTATTGCTAGATCTGTTCGAAATCTATCCCATTTAGCACGGGGATAGTGCCACACAACACGATGGACGGTATCCTCATTGTGAAGGCGGGACTTGGTCTCCACAAGGACTGTGCGGTGGTCACTCCTACCAATACTGTCACGGACAGATGCGTTTGTGGCAGGCAGATTGGTGAGGACGAGGTCAAGTATCTTTTTCCCTCGTGTTGGTTCCCTCACCAACTGCCGCAGACCCAGTAGAGCAGCTATGCCCTTTCAGACTCGGCCAGCTCGGTCAGTGGTGGTTCAACCGACCAACTGTTGCTGATGGATTTTGAAGTCCCCCACCCAGAGTACATTCTGCACCCTTGCCAACCTTAGTGCTTCCTCCAAGTGGTCTTCAACTTGGAGGAGTACTGACTCATCAGCTGAGGGAGGACCGTCGGTGGTAATCAGCAGGAGGTTTCTTGCCCATGTTTGACCTGATGCCATGCGACTTCATAGGGTCTGGAGTCGATGTTGAGGACTCCAAGGGCAACTCCCTCCCTACTGTATGTAACCGTGCCCTCACCTCTGCTGGGTTTGTCCTGCCGATGAGACAGGACATACCCGGGAAGGGTGATCACAGTATTTGAGACATTGTCTGTAAGGTATGATTCTGTGAGTATGACTATGTCAGGCTGTTGATTGACTAGTCTGTGGGACAGCTCTCCCAACTTTGGCACAAGCCCCCAGATGTTAGTCAGGAGTACCTTGCAGGGTCGACAGGACTGGGTTTGCCGTTGTCGTTTCCGGTGCCTAGGTCGATGCCGGGTGGTCTGTCCAGTTTCATTCCTTTTTATTGTCTTCATAGAGGTTAGATCCAACTGAGTGGCTTGCTAGGCCATTTCAGAGGGTATGTATGAGTCAACCACATTGCTGTGGATCTGGAGTCATATGTAAGCCAGACCAGGCAAGGACAACAGAGTTTATTCACTAAAGGATTATTGTGGCAGGGGAGGAAACCTGATTGAAGAGAGTCAAATATGTGAATGGTGGAAAGATGTGGGAGGGAGCAACAAGTTGAAGAGATTTGGAGAGGAAAGGGAGGTGCGAGATGGGATTGTAGCTTTTTAAGAACAGAGGGTTGTGTCTTAAGTTTTGAGGAAGGGGTGACAATAGTGGTTTTGAGAGGGGGCGAAGAAGCTGAGAAGAGGGACACATGTCAAATATCAACTAATATGGGACCAGAAACAGAAGCGGTTATTATTCGAGTGGAAATAAGCTCAAGGCTGCAGGAGGTGGCTTTCATGTACGAGACAAATTTACATAAAGATCGATAAATGCAGGTGAGATATTGGTGAAAGAAGTTGGTTCAGGACAGAAAGGATTGGATTGGTGGACAATCGAAGGCTGATTTCAACAGGAGCAAGTGAACAGTCGCTCTCAACATGAGAGGCAAAGATCACTGCTCCTTTTTGGACAGTTAATTTGATGTCTTTTGATGGTGTACGGTTGCTGTAACTTCGCAAAGCCAGCAGTTAAATTGGCATCAGAATATTTCATATTCTAGGGCGGCACAGTGGCGCAGTGGTTAGCACCACAACCTCACAACTCCATGGACCTGGGTTCAATTCTGGGTATTGCCTGTGTGGAGTTTGCAAGTTCTCCCTGTGTGGTTTTCCGTCGGGTGTTCTGGTTTCCTCCCACTGTCAAAAGACATGCAGGTGACAGGCAAATTGGCCATTGTAAATTGCCCCCAGTGTAGGTAGGTGGTAGGGAATGTGGGATGACTGTAGGGTTAGGATAAATGGGTGGTTGTTGGTTGGCACAGACTCGGTGGGCCGAAGGGCCTGTTTCAGTGCTGTATCTCTAAGTGAAATTTAAAATTAGATAGTTTCATTTACCCACATTAAAATTCATCTTTAATTTGATAATAATTATGCACGACTGTCCAAAATCTTGTTAAAGGTGGTCAGAACTCTCATTGACTTCACCTACACACAAGGGTTTCAGGAATATAAGAGCAAGTGACTTATAAACCTCTCAGCCCTGCTCCAGATCATTACTTTTTATTGACACAATTTCCCATTCAGTGTAAACAAATATTTCACCCCATTCTTCAACTCCTCTCTGAATTTTCTCTGTGTCAATCCATAGATACAAGTGTTTGTGCAGCAACTGAGAAGCTGCAGCACAAACCCAACTTGTTGGGTAATATATAGCGGGTTACTGTAATATTTGTCTGTGTAATAAAAGTTTATCACTGGCCAGTTTAGCAAATAGACAACATGCGTCATCCACAATAATATAAAATTGGCAGAAATAGTGTAAAGTAAAATCATGGATTTCCTCCGATTCTTCACCTCTGGATCATTCTGATTCTCACTGTTGCTCCGGAGTCCCCTGCGTGCTCTATTTGCCATTATAATGTGTCTGACAGTCAGAGTATTGAACAACAGAATTAAAAGGATTGGTAATAGAGGGGTTATGATGCTCTCGATCCACGCATAAACCCTCCACAAGGGGGAAGTGACATAATCAGCTGTAGGAACACAATACCAAGGCACGTTGTCAATTATAAATATCGGCTCAGCGGCATAGTAATAGGGAATACTCCTGAGACAGCTCACCACAAACACAGTGGCGATAACCACGGTCACTGTTTTCTCAGTGCTGTATTTTGAGCGTAGCTTCTGACAGCAAATTGTTACAAAGCGATCAAAAGTGAAGGCAACAGTAAACCAGACAGAACAGTCTACAGCGACAACATATGCGGCTAGGTTTAGCAGACATATCGGAGTTATAAACAGGAAGCTAATTGGAAAGTACATGATATTTATCCGGTGTAATATCACATGGATGATAACCACCATTAGATCCGCCACTGCCATGGCCACCAGGTAATGAGTGACAGAATTGGAGAGACCGCACTTGCCTCGAGACAAAATCACAACAGCCACCAAGTTAACTGTAAGAAATAGAAAACATGAAATTTACCTCCACACTGTCCCAAAACATTTTTTAAATGAGTATTTGAAGTTGAAGAAGGCAGTATGGAAACTTCCAATGCAAATGTAATTTACATTTAGATTTACAGCACTGAAATAGGCTCTTCGGCCCACCGAGTCTGTGCGAACATTAACCACCCATTTATACTAATCCTACACTAATCTCATATTCCTACCACATCCTCACCTATCCCTATATGCCCCGACCACCTACCTCTACTTGATGCAATTTATCATGGCCAATTTACCTATCAACCTGCAAGTCTTTTGGCTGTGGGAGAAAACCGGAGGAAATCCACGCAGACACAGGGAAAACTTGCAAACTCCACACAGGCAGTACCCAGAATTAAACCCGGGGCGATGGAGCTGTGAGGCTGCGGTGCTAACCACTGCGCCACTGTGCCGCCCCAAAATTGTTAAATTAATGAACTGTTTATTGGCATCAGGGAAATCAATGGCGAAAGAAGGTATTGAAAGTTAAAATACAAAAATAATTGTTCACCTCAGATAAAGAAACAAATGCTGAGGTGAAAAGAAAAGTACAGAGGTTTTTCTGGAGAATTACTGTATCCAAAACACCAGAGTCTCCAAAAGTAAACAACTGCAGATCAGCTTCAGCCTGTTGGGTGGGGACTGCACTCTCACCCTGTTGGGTTATAGTCTGTACAACAGGGAGAGTGAACTCCCACCCTCTTTTTAAACATTGGCCGGACAAAGTGAAGACTGCAAAAGTCTGGTGGGGTAGATCTTGCACCAGTAACAGAAATTGCCAGGTGTTCCCTTCCACTTACATTCAGAAACAAAATCAAAGCTGAATTCAAATCCATGCAAAGAAGAGAAACTTCTGTAGTAACACCATATGTCAACATGAACTAATGTTGAACAATGCAGTAACTCCTAGAATATCCATATTGCACCTGTAACCCACTGAACAACATCGGATCATTTTAACTTGATCATTTATTTCTGATCTGATGTCCATAAAGACTCTAAGGATGCGTTTCTATTGTAAACATTGAAATAAATTGTTGTTTTTACACTTGCTGTGATGAAAATTCAAGAAGCTCTTAATTTTAACTAAGAAATCACATTAAGAAAGTAAGACAATTACATGGCACTTAACTGACACCATCAAACAGGGAAAATATAACATGAACCGTCAACATTGATATTCAACTTTAACCGTGTCATTTCACTGTCTTACCAGGAATACTGACGGCTGCAAGAAAGGGGTAGTAAATGAGCTCTATCTGGTAAATTACAGGGTATCCCATTTCTTGTGTGAAACATCAATGCAGTGACTTCTTCAGAGGAGCCCTTATTAATATCACAGAGCAACCTCCATGGAGACAGTCATCTCGGGAATGTGAGCTGGGATATTAGTTACATTCCACTGAACAAACTGATTCAATTAACCGTTTTCAGTTGTGTGTAATAAAATATAGTCATTAGAGGATATAGAAAACAAAATAATTTAGTATTGATTGTAAATTTCTTCAAACATGATTTGCAAATTATTTTGTTATGATCTTAGGTGTTGATGTGGATGAACAATCTCAGGAACAATAGCCCTGGTGTTGATGTGGATGAACAGTCTCAGGAACAATAGCCCCGGTGTTGATGTGGATGAACAGTCTCAGGAATGATAGCCCCGGTGTTGATGTGGATGAACAGTCTCAGGAACAATAGCCCCGGTGTTGATGTGGATGAACAGTCTCAGGAACAATAGCCCTGGTGTTGATGTGGATGAACAGTCTCAGGAATGATAGCCCCGGTGTTGATGTGGATGAACAGTCTCAGGAACAATAGCCCCGGTGTTGATGTGGATGAACATTCTCAGGAACAATAGCCCCGGTGTTGATGTGGATGAACATTCTCAGGAACAATAGCCCTGGTATTGATGTGGATGAACAGTCTCAGGAACGATAGCCCCGGTGTTGATGTGGATGAACAGTCTCAGGAACAATAGCCCTGGTGTTGATGTGGATGAACAGTCCCAGGAAAAATAGTCCCGGTGTTGATGTGGATGAACAGTCTCAGGAACAATAGCCCTGGTGTTAATGTGGATGAACAGTCTCAGGAACAATAGCCCCGGTGTTGATGTGGATGAACAGTCTCAGGAACAATAGCCCTGGTGTTGATGTGGATGAACAGTCTCAGGAACAATAGCCCTGGTGTTGATGTGGATGAACAGTCTCAGGAAAAATAGTACCGGTGTTGATGTGGATGAAGAGTCTCAGGAACACTAGCCCTGATGTTGATGTGGATGAACAGTCTCAGGAACAATAGCCCTGGTGTTGATGTGGATGAACAGTCTGAGGAACACTAGCCCTGGTGTTGATGTGGATGAACAGTCTCAGGAAAAATAGTCCCGGTGTTGATGTGGATGAACAGTCTCAGGAACACTAGCCCTGATGTTGATGTGGATGAACAGTCTCAGGAACAATAGCCCTGGTGTTGATGTGGATGAAAAGCATCAGGAACAATAGCCCTGGTGTTGATGTGGATGAACCGTCTCAGGAACAATAGCCCCGGTGTTGATGTGGATGAACCGTCTCAGGAACAATAGCCCTGGTGTTGATGTGGATGAACAGTCTCAGGAACAATAGCCCAGGTGTTGATGTGGATGAACAGTCTCAGGAACAATAGCCCTGGTGTTGATGTGGATGAACAGTCTCAGGAACAATAGCCCTGGTGTTGATGTGGATGAACAGTCTCAGGAACAATAGCCCTGGTGTTGATGTGGATGAACAGTCTCAAGAACAATAACCCTGGTGTTGATGTGGATGAACAGTCTCAGGAACAATAGCCCTGGTGTTGATGTGGATGAACCGTCTCAGGAGCAATAGCCCCGGTGTTGATGTGGATGAACAGTCTCAGGAACACTAGCCCCGGTGTTGATGTGGATGAACAGTCTCAGGAACACTAGCCCTGGTGTTGATGTGGATGAACAGTCTCAGGAACAACAGCCCTGGTGTTGATGTGGATGAACAGTCTCAGGAACAATAGCCCTGGTGTTGATGTGGATGAACAGTCTCAGGAACAATAGCCCCGGTGTTGATGTGGATGAACAGTCTCAGGAACACTAGCCCCGGTGTTGATGTGGATGAACAGTCTCAGGAACAATAGCCCTGGTGTTGATGTGGATGAACCGTCTCAGGAGCAATAGCCCCGGTGTTGATGTGGATGAACAGTCTCAGGAACAATAGCCCTGGTGTTGATGTGGATGAACCGTCTCAGGAGCAATAGCCCCGGTGTTGATGTGGATGAACCGTCTCAGGAGCAATAGCCCCGGTGTTGATGTGGATGAACAGTCTCAGGAACAATAGCCCCGGTGTTGATGTGGATGAACAGTCTCAGGAACACTAGCCCTGGTGTTGATGTGGATGAACAGTCTCAGGAACAACAGCCCTGGTGTTGATGTGGATGAACAGTCTCAGGAACAATAGCCCTGGTGTTGATGTGGATGAACAGTCTCAGGAACAATAGCCCCGGTGTTGATGTGGATGAACAGTCTCAGGAACACTAGCCCCGGTGTTGATGTGGATGAACAGTCTCAGGAACAATAGCCCTGGTGTTGATGTGGATGAACCGTCTCAGGAGCAATAGCCCCGGTGTTGATGTGGATGAACCGTCTCAGGAGCAATAGCCCCGGTGTTGATGTGGATGAACAGTCTCAGGAACAATAGCCCTGGTGTTGATGTGGATGAACCGTCTCAGGAGCAATAGCCCCGGTGTTGATGTGGGTGAACAGTCTCAGGAACACTAGCCCCGGTGTTGATGTGGATGAACAGTCTCAGGAACACTAGCCCTGGTGTTGATGTGGATGAACAGTCTCAGGAACAATAGCCCCGGTGTTGATGTGGATGAACAGTCTCAGGAACACTAGCCCTGGTGTTGATGTGGATGAACAGTCTCAGGAACAACAGCCCTGGTGTTGATGTGGATGAACAGTCTCAGGAACAATAGCCCTGGTGTTGATGTGGATGAACAGTCTCAGGAACAATAGCCCCGGTGTTGATGTGGATGAACAGTCTCAGGAACAATAGCCCTGGTGTTGATGTGGATGAACAGTCTCAGGAACAATAGCCCTGGTGTTGATGTGGATGAACCGTCTCAGGAACAATAGCCCTGGTGTTGATGTGGATGAACAGTCTCAGGAACAATAGCCCTGGTGTTGATGTGGATGAACAGTCTCAGGAACAATAGCCCCGGTGTTGATGTGGATGAACAGTCTCAGGAACAATAGCCCTGGTGTTGATGTGGATGAACAGTCTCAGGAACAATAGCCCCGGTGTTGATGTGGATGAACCGTCTCAGGAACAATAGCCCCGGTGTTGATGTGGATGAACAGTCTCAGGAACAATAGCCCTGGTGTTGATGTGGATGAACAGTCTCAGGAACAATAGCCCTGGTGTTGATGTGGATGAACAGTCTCAGGAACAATAGCCCCGGAGTTGATGTGGATGAACAGTCTCAGGAACAATAGCCCTGGTGTTGATGTGGATTAACAGTGTCAGGAACAATAGCCCTGGTGTTGATGTGGATGAACCGTCTCAGGAACAATAGCCCCGGTGTTGATGTGGATGAACAGTGTCATTTTCAGTTATCCTTGTGTTAGTTGTAGGGAATAAATTGGATTCAATCACATTCTGTACAAGTGGAGCTATAGGGCAGAGCAGATTAAGTGAGGTATAGGCTGTGAGTGAAATGTTCATTATTAGATAGTTGCTCAGAATTTTGGCAGGGATTTTGGGAATGTGAATTTAGAAAGGATAGGATCTGACAACAGCCTAAAAGGTTAATCAAGCGAGGTTTCTGAAGACCAGCCTTGGATGCTCTGTTTCCTTAACTCCATGTAGCCCAGATTAGATATGGCTGAATCCACTTATCTGGAGTCTTGCCATGCTGCAGAGCCACTTCACATCCTATGATCACACAGAGAGTGCAGAGAGAGATCTGCCTGTTGAATGTTTTTGTTATGATTGAGTCTGGAGAAATGTACTGTCTTTCTTTAGTTCCACTTCCCCACGGGTCACAAAATATATTTAAATATTTTACCCAGTTACCAATGCAGCCAATTATATCATTTATCTATTTTAATTACAGAATAAAATCCACCAACAACGTTTCTTTAATCTCCCATAAAAGTATTAATTATTATAAAACAAGACTGATTCAGTAAAGATGCAAAGCTTTAACATCCAGTTTGAAATATGAAAGTGTAAATATATCCCCTTCTAAAATAGCCCGCCATGCCAGCACACACACACACCAATTAACGGAAAAATATGGAAGCTTTCTCTGCAGAGATCAACTTTACAAAAGAAAAGAAAATACTTTGGCCACATACTTGTTAATTCTTGAAGAAAAAGGATAAGATTTGGAAGGTTCCAGATGACCCTTTGGTCTGGCAACCAGGTAGACATAGATTATTGTCACTGGGATCTTTCTGGAGCAGTTCTCTTCAGGTGACATCGAGGATTAGTCTGGCAGGCATTTCCGGAGAAACACTGCATCAGGGGTTTCAGCTATCACACTGGATTCTCAAGGTTTCTCAAAGAGGTGGAAAAGGATGAGTTGGCTGCTTCTCTCAGCAGGCTGCAATCACAAAATCAAAAAAATAACCAAAAATGAAACCAAAACTCCTGACTCATAAACCCAGACATGTGACTTCTCTGTAAACAACTCAGATAACCAGCAAGGTTCCTTATGTATATTCAGCCTCCATTGTCTCTTCCACAAAGTGTTTTCTTTTGAAAAAAAAATCCAGAGTCCTTCCAGTGACCCTTTAAAAAAAACACCTCCTCGGAATCTCTTTAGACTTTCTCGTGAACCAATTTTCACAATCTTTTGAACAGGAGCTTGTTTTGCAGTGCAGATGAACAGTTGCCACAGGAAAGGTCTTTCACTATCTATGAGGTCCCTGCTCTGCTCTTAGCCAGTGTAACTGTTTTTGTCTCAACTTACTTGGGAACGGCAAAGGGCCCTGTGAAGTGCAGCCAACGTTGAATGTTGTGAGCACAGCCTAATGGCTGAGTAGCTGCCTGTTACTGAGACAGGAAGAAATCCATGTGCATTGCTGTTAACTCTAATCGTGGGTGTAACTCAGTGATACAGTGTCTACTTTGCCTGTATAAGACCTTGATTTAAAGCCCCGGAAACATTAGAATCATTGAATCTTAAAGCGCAGAACGAGTCTATTCAGCCCATGGAGACTATGCTGGGTCTTTGAAAGATTAATGTAATTAATCCCGCTTCCCTGCTGAGCCATCTTTGTCCTGTCAATGCTTAATTTTAAAATATATATCCAATTCCCTGCTGAATTTGCTTTTTGCACTTTAGGATATGAAAGTCTGAGAGATTTCCCAGAATTATACAAGATATGAGGGACTTCTCCTCTGTAAATAGACTAGAATCGTTGGGAAGCATAAGTGGATTTTTAACAAAGCTGTTAAATTTGATGAGAGTTTTTTAAGAGAATCATTGTGCTCTTGGTGAGATTACACTCAGAGAAACGTGCATAGTTCTGGTCTTCATAGTACAAAAAGTTTATAAAAGCACTGGAAGAAGGGCGAAGAAAAAATCAGCAAATATATCAGAATTAAATGGTCGAATTTTCATGAAAGACTGGACAGACTGGAACTCCTTTCTCGACAAAAGTGAAGTTTGACAGGTGAACAGACATAGCTCTGTATAATTATGAGGGAGTTTGATGAGTTAGAAATAGTGAAAATGTTTTCACTTTGGAGGTAATATTCCACACTAAAATCATAGAATCATAGAATGATTACAGAAGGAGGCCATTCAGCCCATCATGTCCATGCCAGCTCTCGACAAGAGGAACACAGCCTGTCCCACTCCCCTGTTTTTTTTCCCATTGCCTGACACTTTTTTTCTATTCAGATAATTATCTAATTCAACTTTGAAAGTCATGATTGAGTCTCCCTCCACACACTCTCAGGCAATGTATTCCAGATCCTAAATACACACAAAAAAATTATTTTGCCATTCATCTTAACTTTGTGTCCTTTGGCTCATGGGAACAGGAGTAGGCCATTCAGCTCATCGAGCCTGTCCCGCCATTCAATACAATCATGGCTGATCATCCACTTCAATGCCTTTTTCGCACACTATCCCCATATCCCCTTATGTCACTGGTATTTAGAAATCTGTCAATCTCTCCTTTAAACATACTCAACGACTGAGCTTCCACAGCCCTCTGGGGTAGAAAATTCCAAAGATTCACAACCCTCTGAGTAAAGAAATTTCTCCTTATCTCTGTCCTAAGTGGATTTCCCCCTTATTTTGAAATTATGTCCCCTGGTTCGAGACTCCCCAAACAGAAGAAACATCTTAGCTGCATCTACCCTGTCTATCTCTTTAAGTATTTTGTAGGTTTCAATGAGATTACCTCTCCTTCTTCGAAACTCAAGACAGTATAAGCCCAGTTTCCACAATCTCTCTTCATAGGACAGTCCTACCATCCCGGGAATGACTCTGGTGAAACTTGGTTGCACTCCCTCTTTGGCAATAATATCCTTCCTATGGTCGAACTGTACACAGTACTCCAGGTGCAGTCTGACCAAGGTTCTATACAATTGAAGCAAGAATTCACTACTCTTGTACTCAAATCCTCATGTGATAAAGTCTAAAATGCCATTATCCTTCTTAATTGCTTGCTCAAACTGCATGTTAGCTTTAAGTGACTTATTGACAAGGACACCCAGGTCCCTTTTTACATCGACACTTCCTAATCTCTTACCATTTAAGAAATATTCTGCACATCTGTTCCTCCTACCAAAGTGGATAACCTCACATTTTTTCCACATTATATTCCTTCTGCCATGTTCTCACCCATTCAGTAAGTCTGTCCAAATCCCCTTGAAACCACTTTGCATCTTCCTCACAACACAAATTCCCACCTAGTTTTCTGTCATCCGTGAACTTGGAAATAATACATTTGGTCCCCACATCCAAATTATTGATGTATATTGCAAAAAGCTGGGGCCCAAGTAGTCCCCACTAGTCACAGCCTGCCAACGTCAGAATGATCCGTTTATTCCTACTCTCTGTTTTCTGCCTGTAATCAATCCTTAATCCACGCCAATATATTACCTCTTATCCCATGTGTTTTAATTTTGCTAACCAACCTCCTGTGCGGAACTTTATCAAAAGCCTTTTGAAATTCCAAGTATGCCTCGTCCACTGACTCCCTTTTTCAATTCTGTTAGTAACATCCTTAAAAAACTCCAACAAATTTGTCAAACATGATTTCCTATTCATAAATCCATGTTGACTATGCCCATTCAGATCATCATTATCCAAGTGTCCATTTATCACTTCCTTCAGAATAGATTCTAGTACTTTCCCAATGACTGATGTCAGGCGAATAGGTTTGTAATTCCCTGTTTTCTCTCTCCCTCCTTTCTTAAATAGTGGGGTGACATTTGCTACCTTCCAATCTGCACAACCATTCTAGAATCTATAGAATTTTAGAAGAGATGATCACTAATGCATCCATTATCTCTTTAGCTACATCTTTCAACACTCTAGGATGTAGAATATTGAGTCCTGAGGACTATTAATCAACAGCCCCATTAATTTATCCAACACAACCTTCTTACTCATACTAATTTCCTTCAATTCTTCATTCCCCCTCATCCCTTGGATCTCTAATTCTGGGAGATTTCTTGTATCTTCCTCAGTGAAGACAGACACATAGTATTCATTTAGCTTCTCTGCCATTTCTCTATTCCCCATTATAAATTTTCCTGATACTGTCTGTAATGGACCCACATTTGTCTCAGCCAAGCGTTTCCTTTTTACGTACCTGTAGAAGCTTTTACAGTCTGTTCTTATGTTTTTTGCTAGCTTACATTCAAATTATATTCTCCCTTTCTTTATCAGTTTCTTCGTCCTCCTTTGCTTTATTCTAAAATCCTTCAAACCCTCAGGTTTACTACGATTTCTGGCAACTTTAAAGGCATTTTCCTTTAATCTTATACAATCCGTAACTTCCTTTGTTATACACGATTGACTGCTTTTACGTTTGAGGTTTTGGTGCCTTGAAGGAATGTATAGTTGCTGTAAACTATGTAACATTTATTTAATGATGATCCATTGCCTATGTACTGTCAGATCTTTTAATGTATTTTAAAGGGCTCTCACCCTCTCTCCCAATGGGAGTGTTTTTCTCCTCAACTACCCTGCCTAGACCCCTCATAATTTTTGACACTTCTATCATACCTCCTCTCAACCTTCCCTTCTCCAAAGAGAACAACCACAGCTTCTCCAAACTATCCACGTAAACGAAGTCCCTCATCCCTGGAACCATTCTCGCAAGTCTCTTAGGCACCCACTCTAATACCTTGACATCCTTTCTAAAGTGTAGTGACAAGAATTGAACAGAAGAGGTAGAACCAGCATTTTGTCAAGCTTCGCCATAACTTCCTTGCTTTTGTACTGTTGCACCTCCATTTATATAGCCCAGGACGTCGAATGTCTTTTTAATCTCTTTCTCAACCTGCCCTGCTAACTTAACATTCTGTGTACATGCATTCTCAGGTCCGTCTCTCCTCATTCTTCTGACCAAAATGAATCACTTCACTCTTCTCTGCATCGAATTTCATCTGCCACATGTCCGCTTATTTCACCCGGTTGTGTGTGTTCTCTTGAAGTCTATAATTATGCGGTCAGAGTTCACAATGCTTCCAAGGTTTGTGCCATCCGCCAATGTTGAATTTGTGCCTGGTATACATAAGTCTAGATCATTACTATAGACCAAGAAAAGCAGTGGTCCTAATAATGGTGCATGGGAAAGTCCACGATTATCACAACCTCCAGACATAACACAACTATTCATCGCTACTCTCTGTTTCCTTTTACTCAGTCAACTTTGTATACATACTGCCACTGCCCCTTTTATTCCATGGGTTTAACATTTGCTGACAATTCTTCCATCTGGCACTTCATCAAACATCTTTTGGATGTTCACGTTTACCACATCAACCACATTACCTTCGTTAACCCTGTATATTACCTCACCAAGGAACTCAATCAGTTTAGTTAAACACAATTTGCCTTTAACAAATCCGTTCTGGCGTTCCTCAGTTAATCCACATTTGCTCAAGTGACTGTTAATTTTGTCATGAATTATCAGTTTAAAAATTTTCCCATCGCCGAGATTAAACTGACTGGTCTGTAATTGTGGGATATTTTCTTACATTCTTTCTGAGCAAGTGTCAACATTTGCAATTTCCCAGTCTTCTGGAACCATCCCTGCCTGTAAGGAGATTTGTAAGACAATGGCCTGAAGTTCCACATATTCCACCCGCACTTCCCTCAGTACCAGTCCTGGTGACATATTAGCTTTCAGTCGGGGCAGTCATTTAAAAAACCCCTTTGTATCAACATATTGCCCATACAGTCCTCCAATTACTCTTCTTTAATGATGAGCTAGGCTAGGCCAGCATTTGTTGTCCATCCCTAATTGCCCTTGAGAAGGTGGTGGTGAGCTGCCTTCTGGAACCACTGCAGTCCATGTGGGGTAAGTACACCGACAATGCTGTTAGGAATGGAGTTCCAGGATTTTGACCCAGCGACAGTGCAGGAACGGAAATATAGTTCCAAGTCAGGATGGTGTGTGGCTTGGAGGGGAACTTGCAGGTGGTGATGTTCCCATGCATCCGCTGCTCTTGTTTTCTTGGTGGTCGAGGTCGTGGGTTTGGAAGATTATTTCAGTCACAGATAAGGCTGATCACTTCCTTGTATGACTTCCTTCTCAAAACCTTACTTCCTTCTTTATCTACCACTGGGAAATAGAACTCTCCCCCAGTTCACTTCGAACTGCAATCTCAAATCCCGATTTCTGCAGCTCCCGATCAGCTTAACCACACCCTCACTTCTACTGATGATGCCCAAGACCCCATTTAAACCATAAATCTCTCTCACATTGCCCATTCTCACTTGTACAGCTTCATCTCCACTCCTTTAAGCCCAAGGGAGGCAGATGTGAATGGATATAGCAAACAACTGGAACAATGAAAGGTGTTGTTATGGTTCTTACTGAATACTTCGTTTCTGTCTTCACAAAAGAGGTGGACAATGCAGATATTGCGGCGAAGGAGGAGGAGTGTGAAGTAGTGGATGTGATAAACAGAGGGAAAGAGGAGGTATGAAGAGGATTAGCATCTTTGAAAGCTGATAAATCATGACAGATGGATGAAATGTACCCCAGGCTGTTAAAAGAAGCCAGCGAGGAAACAGCAGAGGGTCTGACCATCATTATCCAGTCCTCATTGGAGTGGTGCTGGAGGACTGGAGAACTGCTAACAGTGTAACTCTGTTTAAAAAGGGATTGAAGGATAGACCGCATAATTACAGGCCAGTCAGTCTAAGCTCGGTAGTGGGAAAATTATTAGAATCAATTCTTTGCGATAGGATAAACTGTCACTTAGAAAGGCACAGATTAATCAAGGATAGTCAGAAGGAAAGATCAAGTCTGACGAACTTGATTAAATTTTTTGAAGATGTAACAAGGAGGGTTGATGAGGGTCGTGCGATTGATATGGTCTGCATGGATTTTAACAAGATTTTTGACAAGGTCCCACATGGTAGACATGTCAAAAAAAAAATAAAATCGCCTAGGATCCAGGGGAATGTAGCAAGCGGGATACAAAATGTCTCAGTATCAGGAAAAAAGGACAATTGTTAACGCATGTTTTTTGCAACTGGAGGGCTGTTTCCAGTGGCATTCTGCAGTGCTCAGTACGAGGTCCCCTGCTTTTTGTGGTGCCTATTAACAATTTGGATATAAATATAGGGGGGATAATCAAGAAGTTTTCAGACAACACAAGAATTGGCAGTGTGGTAGATAGCGAGGAGACGGCAGGAAGATATCAATTAGCTGGTCAGGTAGGCAGAAAAGTGGCAAATGGAATTCAACCCGGTGAAGTGTGAGGTGATGCATTTGGGGAGGTGAAACAATGCAAAAGAATACCCGATTAATGGGAAAATACTGAGAAGTGTAGAGGAAGTGACAGACCTTGGAGTGAATGTCCACAGAACCCTGAAGGTAGCAGGACAGGTCGATGGGCTGGTTAAGAAGGCATATGGAATCCTTTCCTTTATTAGCTGAGGTATAGAATATCAGAGCAGGAAGGTTATGTTGTAACCGTATAAATCATTCGTTGGGCCACAACTTGAGTACTGTGTGCAGTTGTGGACACCTCATTACAGAAAGGATGTAGTTGCTCTGGATAGGGTACAGAGGAGATTTATCAGGATGTTGCCAAGACTTGATAATTGCAGCTATGAGGAAAGATTAGAAAGGCTGGTTTTGTTAACCTTGGAACAGAGGAGGCTGAGGGAGATCTGATTGAGATGTACAAAATTGTGAGGGGACAGGACAGAGTGGATGGGCATGGCCTATTTCCTTTAGCAGAAATGTCAGTGATTATGGGTTTTAGATTTAAAGTGATTGGTAGAAGGATTAGAGGGGAAATGAGGAAGAGTTTTTTTTTCACCCAAAGGTTGGTGGGAGTCTGGAACTCACTACTTGTAAGGTTAGTTCAGGCAGAAATCTTCAACACATTTAAAAGGTGTCTGGATAGGCGCAGACATGATGGGCAAAGTGGCCACTTTCTGTGCTGCAAACTTTCTATGATTCTAACTGGTATAGCCATTCACCACCAAATCTGGCTGGACGACCTAAAACACTATCGGGTCCTGGTCTTGCAAGTGAAAACTGCAAACTATTCCAGGAATATCCTGGAATACAAAGATAACTCCTGGCTTCTTTTCATTTCAGCAGGCCATATTCGTTAAGACCTTTTCCCTGTCTTTTCCAAACTTTCCTCCAACAGCAAATGCAAAAGGTTCATGATTTTTTTTGGTCACGAGCACTGAGACCATCTGATCAGTCACCTCTGTCACTTCCCTCCCTTCCCCTAGTCCACCGGGCCAAACTTCCTCTCAGGCTCATCTTGTCACTGAGACCCACCTCCTGCTCTCGCAACCCTGTTCCCACTAAACTGCTGACCAACCAACTTCCCTTCTTGGTCCCCAGGTTAGCGGACTTTGTAAATTGTTCTCTCTTGTCACATTCTGTTCCTCCCACCTTCAAATCTGTCATCAACACCTCTCTCCTAAAAACATTCTTGATGCCTCTATCCTTGCAAATTTCTGCCCTTCACAAAACTCCCTTTCTCCAAAGTCTTTAAACTTGTTCCCATCTCCCAGATTCATGCTCACTTTTCCTGGAATTTGAAGCTTGAATCCCTCAATCTGGTTCCCTCCTCTGCCATAGTGCAAACGACTCTTATCAGACTCACAAATGGCATCTCATGTGACTGACAAATTCAAGTGATCTCTCCTCGTTCTTCTGAAACTGTCTGTAGCCATGGACACAGTTGACCACACCATCCTTCTCCAATGCCTCTTCACTTTCGTGCAGCTAGTTGGGACTGCACCTGCCTGGTTTTATTTTTATCTATCTAATCATAGCCAGAAAATCGCCACCACTGAATTCTCTCTGATTCCCGCACAGTTACCTTGTATCGCCAAAGGATCTATCCTTGACCCCTTCCATTTCTCATCTTTAT
Source organism: Heterodontus francisci (assembly GCF_036365525.1). Lineage (NCBI taxonomy): Eukaryota > Metazoa > Chordata > Chondrichthyes > Heterodontiformes > Heterodontidae > Heterodontus > Heterodontus francisci. The sequence continues at coordinate 54,881,254 of NC_090406.1, read as the reverse complement.
ATTGCCCAATGGCGACAGCATCCTAAAGCATGTCATTTTTCTACACTTATGCTGCGACACCCAGCTTTATGACACCTCCACCTCTCTCAGCAGCTCCACAGTCTCTAAATCATCAGATTGCTTGTCCAACATTCAGTACTAGATGAGTAGAAATTTCGAACAATTAAATATTGGGAAGACCAAAGCTGTTGTCTTCTGTCCTCACCACAGACTCTGCTCCCTTGCCATGTATTCCAGCCCCCTTGCTGGCAATGGTCCGAGCGAGACCAAGGCAGACCTGCGAGGAGACAGACACTGGCGAGTGGGAGTTCCAGTGAGGCATATTCCCAAAGACTCTCACTGGGACCGCGAGAGAGTTCAACGACTGACGTTACAGTTCAGAAAGTGACACGTTGCAAGGTGAGGCAGCTGATTGGTAAGTAGGAACAGGTGGGTAGTTCTACCCTATTTTTACTACTTTCAGCAGCTGAAGTAAAGGTAGGGATTTTAGATTGTAGTAGGTAATGTTTGGAGTGGAATAAGGTCCCGAGTGTAATTAGCACTTTATATTAAAGGGTGTAACTGAGATAAGAAAGGTCTACAGTTTATTTTTATATATCGTAAGTAGTGTATTTTAGGGAGTTCTAAAGTAACAAGGATTAGGGAAGAAAGGCCCCAGAGTAATTGATATCATTTGATATTAAGAATCTTCCAAAAGGTTTAATTTAAAGGGTTAAGTCATGGCAGGTGAGCTCAAAGCCGTGGTGTGCTTCTCATGCTCCATGTTGGAAGCCGGGAACAATTGCAGTGCCCGGAACCAGCATGTGTGCAGGATGTGTCTCCAGCTACAGCTCCTGGAAGCCCAGGTTTCAGAGTTGGAGCGGCAGCTGGGGACACTGTGGAGCATCCGCGAGGCGGAGAGTATCGTGAACAGCACATTGAGAGAGGTGGTCACACCACAGGCTCAGACTCCACAGGCAGGAAGGGAATGGGTGACCACCAGGCAGAGCAAGAGCACGATGCAGGCAGTGCAGGAATCTCCTGTGGTTATTCCATGCAAAACAGATATACTGTTTTGGATACTGTTGGGGGGAATGGTCTCTCAGGGGAAAGCAGGAACAGCCCAATTCGTTGCACCATGGTTAGCTCTGATGCACAGGGGAGGAGTAAAAAGTGTGGGAATGCAATACTTATCGGGGATTCAATTGTAAGGGGAACAGATCGGCGTTTCTCTGGCCGCAAACGAGACTCCAGGATGGTATGTTGCCTCCCTGGTGCTGGGGTCAAGGATGTCTCAGTGCGGTTACAGGATATTCTGAAGGGGGAGTGTGAACAGCCGGTGGTCGTGGTAGAGATTGGCACAAACAACATAGGTTAAAAAAAAAGGATGAGGTTCTAAAAGCAGAATATAGGGAGTTAGGAAGTAAGTTGAAAAGTAGGACCTCAAAGGTAGTGATCTCAGGAGTACTACCAGTGCCATGCGCTAGTCAGAGCAGAAATAGCAGGATATATCGGATGAATACGTGGCTGAAGAGCTGGTGTAAGGGGGAGGTTTTAGATTCCTGGGACATTGGGAGGTGGGACCAGTACAAACTGGACGGGTTACACTTGGGCAGGACCGGGACTGATGTCCTGGGGAGATTATTGCTAGGTTGGTTTGGGAGGGTTTAAACTAAAATGGCAGGGGGATGGGAACCTTTGCAAGGAACGGTGGGGAGTGGGGGGGTGGGGGGAATCAAGTACAAGAACAAAAGACAAAGTAGTCACATTACCGTAGAGGAGGAATTCATGAAGTGTATACGGGATGGTTTCCTGGACCAATACGCTGAGGAACCAACTAGAGAACAGGCCATCCTAGACTGGGTATTGTGTGATGAGAGAGGAATAATTGGCAATCTAGTTGTGCAAGGCCGCTTTGGGGATGAGCGACCATAATATGATAGAATTCTCCATCAAGATGGAAAGTGGCATAGCTGATTCTAATACTAGGGTCCTGAATCTTAATCAAGGAAACTACGAGGGTACGAAGCGCAAATTGGCGATGATGGATTGGGAATGACAGTGAATAGGCAATGGCAAACAATCAAAGAACACATGGATGAACTGCAACAATTGTTTATTCCTGTCTGGCGCAAAGTAAAATGGGAAAGGGAGCCAAACCATGGCTTACAAGGAGATTTAGAGATAGCGTTAGATCCAAGGAAGAAACATACAAATTCGCTGGTAGAAACAACAGACCTGAGGATTGGGAGCAGTTTAGAATTCAGCAAAGGAGGACCAAGGGATTGATTAAGAAGGGGAAAAGAGAGTACGAGAGTAAGCTTGAGGGGCACATAAAAACTGACTGTAAAACATTCCATAGGTATGTGAAGAGAAAAAGATTGGTGAAGACAAATGTAGGTCCCTTACAGTCAGAAACAGGGGCATTTATTAAGGGGAACAAAGAAATGGCTGACCAACTAAATGCATCCTTTGGTTCTGTATTCACAAAGGAGGACACAAATAACATACCAGAAATGCTGGGGAACACAGGGTTTAGTGAGAGGGAGGAACTGAAGGAAATCAGTATTAATAGAGAAATGGTGTTGAAGAAATTGATGGGATTGAAGGCCGATAAATCCTCAGGGCCTGATAATCTACATCCCAGAGTACTTAAGGAAGTAACCCTGGAAATAGTGGATGCATTGGTGACCATCTTCCAAAATTCTATAGACTCTGAAACAGTTCCTACAGATTGGAGGGTAGCTAATGTAACCCCACTATTTAAAAAGAGAGGTAGAGAGAAAGCAGGGAATTATAAACCATTCAGCCTGACGTCGGTAGTGGGGAAAATTCTGTAGTCCATTTTAAAAGATTTTATAGCAGAGCACTTGGAGAACAGTGGTAGAATCGGACAGAGTCAGCCTGGATTTACGAAAGGGAAATCATGCTTGACAACTCTACTCGAATTCTTCGAGGATGTAACTAGTAGAGTTGATGAGGGGGAGCCAGTGGATGTGGGTTATTTGGACTTTCAGAAGGCTTTAGACAAAGTCCCACATACGTGCAAAATTAATGTGCATGGGATTGGAGGTAGTGTATTGCGATGGATAGAAAATTGGTTGGCAGACAGGAAACAAAGAGCAGAAATAAACGGGTCTTTTTCTGAGTGGCAGGCAGTGACTAGTGGGGTACCACAGGGACTGGTGCTCGGACCCCAGCTATTCACAATATATATATTAATGATTTAGATGAGGGAACTAAATGTAATATCTCCAAATTTACAGATAACACAAGACTGAGTGGGAGGGTGAGCTCAGTGGAGGATGCAGAGAGGCTTCAGGGGGATTTGGGCAAGATGAGTGATTGGGCAAATGCATGGGAGATGCAGTATAATGTGGATAAATGTGAGGTTATCCACTTTGGTAGCAAAAACAGGCAGGCAGATTATTATCTGAATGGCTATTAACTGAGAGAGGGGAATATGCAACGTGACCTGGGTGTTCTCGCACACCTGTCGCTGAACGTAAGCATGCAGGTGCAACAGGCGGTAAAATTAGGCAAATGGTATGTTGACCTTCATAGCGAGAGGGTTCGAGTACAGCAGCAGGGATGTTTTGCTGCAATTATACAGGGCCTTGGTGAGGCCACACCTGAAATATTGTGTGCAGTTTTGGTCTCCTTATCTGAGAAAGGATGCTCTTGCTATAGAGGGAGTGCAACAAAGGTTTACCAGACTGATTCCTGGAATGGTCGGACTGACGTATGAGGAGAGATTGAGACAGTTAGGATTATATTCGCAGGAGTTCAGAAGAGAGGGGGGATCTCATAGAAACCTATAAAATTCTAACAGGACTTGACAAGGTAGATGCAGGATGGATGTTTTCGATGGTGGAGGAGTCCAGAACCAGGGATCATAGTCCAAGGATACGGGGTAAACCTTTTCAGGACAGAGATGAGGAGAAATTTCTTCACCCAGAGAGTGGTGAGCCTGTGGAATTCGCTACCACAGAATGCAGTTGAGGCCAAAACATTGAATGTTTTCAAGAAGGATTTAGATATAGCTCTTGGGGCAAAAGGTATCAAAGGATAAGGTGGGGGGGTGGGGGGAAGCGCGAACAGGTTACTGAGTTGGATGATCAGCCATGATCATAATGAATGGCGGAGCAGGTTCGAAGGGCCGAATGGCCTACTCCTGCTCCTATTTTATGTTTCTATGTAAACCAAACTGTTGCAACCTCATTGACATTTTTGAAGTTAGGATGAGCTTACAACCACATATCCACTCTGTCACTAAGACTGCCTATTTCCACCTCTATAACATTGCCCATCTCTGTTTGTGCCTCAGCTCTTCTGCTGCTGAAACCCTCATCCAGGTCTTTTTTTACCTCCAGACATGACTATTCTGTGATGAAAACCACACCTGCCAAAATTAAACATATTACTTTCTGCACATTAATTTTGAATTGTTACTGGACTAGAAATCAATTTTAAAAGACAGTTGCATGAAGAAGACAATGGGAGTGCCTCCCTGATTCAGATAGGCCAGACGGTTTGTCATATTCCCCCAGGATAGCGTTTTTTGTCTGTTCATAATTTGATCATCACTCATCTGGCAACAGGGAATAAACCTCATGGGCTTTGTTCTTTTCGCTTACTTTGCAACAGAAGAGTCCAATCCCAGCTAGTCATTTTCACTGTCTTGCAGGTTTTTCGAAAGATACAAAAATGATTCTTTCTCCTTTTCTGTCTCTATTTGTATGTGTGTTTATTGCGTATGTATGCTAGCGTGGTTGTGTTATGCATTTTAGTAGTTTTAACTGAAGTAAAGTTCTAAGGTTAAGAAACTTGCATCTTTCTTGTTGAAATCTAAGACAACCTTTCTGGTTAGCCATTACAATTAGAGAGCAGTGAACAAGGTTTCACTGAAGGGAGGCTAAAAACACAGTGTTTAAAGAAAAAAATCCCTGTTATGGCCAAACCAGGCAAAGTCTGAGAGGTGTGCCCTCGACCTTTGCCTTACCTGGTCGTAATAGAAATCTGGGGGCTAGCGTCCAAGATTGGACCAACAGACAAACGAGAATTTGGGAGTGGGAATTCAAATTGATCCCAGTCAAAAAGAGAAAGGATTTCAATACAGCGGTAGCAGTGAGAGTGCGAGCCAGGGGGCAGCTGGGAAGGTAAGTTTCACGATAAAGTACTTACCTAGCGATTCGGCAGCTTCGGCAGGGTGGGGAAAAAAACTGGAAAAAGTGACGTCACAGGAAAGCTGTGACCTGATTGGCTGGTAGGTATTCTATACCGAATTTGAAAATAAAACTGATAAAAATTGATTAAAACACTAATTAACTAATTAATAAGTAGAGTAACTGAACCAGAGGGAGGAGATTACAGTATTTAGACAGCATTTAATATTTATTGTAGAAATCTAGCACGAGGGACCACATAGTGAAGTGTATCATAATTTAGTAAGGATTTAGTAAGTATTTATTTATTTTATATCAAATAACTAATTAATGATAGAAATGACAGTTAGAGGGGTGAAGTGCTTCACCTGTGAGATGTGGGAGGTCCGTGACGCTTCCAGCGTTCCGGGCGACTACATCTGCAGGAAGTGTACCCAGTTGCAGCTCCTCACAGACCGCATGGATCGGTTGGAGCGGCAACTGGATGCACTTAGGAGCATGCAGGTGGCAGAGAGCGTCATAGACAGGAGTTTTAGAGAAGTGTTTACACCCAAAGTGCAGGCAGATAGATGGGTTACCGCTAGAAGGGGCAGGCAGTCAGTGCAGGAATCCCCTGTGGCTATCCCCCTCTCCAACAAGTATACCGTTTTGGATACTGTTGGGGGGGATGGCCTATCTGGGGAAAACAGCAGCAGCCAGAGCAGTGGCACCACGGCTGGCACTGTTGTTCAGCAGGGAGGGACAAAGCGCAGAAGAGCAATAGTTAGAGGGGACTCTATAGTCAGGGGCACAGATAGGCGCTTCTGTGGACGTGAAAGAGACTCCAGGAAGGTATGTTGCCTCCCTGGTGCCAGGGTCAAGGATGTCTCTGAACGGACAGAGGGCATTCTGAAGGGGGAGGGTGAACAGCCAGAGGTTGTGGTACACATCGGTACCAATGACATCGGCAGGAAGAGTGATGAGGTCCTGCAGGGGGAGTTTAGGGAGTTAGGTAGTAAATCAAAAAACAGGACCTCTCGGGTTGTAATCTCTGGATTACTCCCTGTGCCACGTGCCAGTGAGGCGAGAAATAGGAAGATAGTGCAGCTAAACACGTGGCTGAGCAGCTGGTGCAGAAGGGAGGGTTTCAGATATCTGGACCATTGGGCTCTCTTCAGGGACAGATGGGACCTGTACAAGAAGGACGGGTTGCATCTAAACTGGAAGGGCACTAATATCCTGGCTGCAAGGTTTGCGAGCATCACTCGGGAGGGTTTAAACTAGTGTGGCAGGGGCGTGGGAACCAGAGCAGTCGGACAGCTAGTGAAGTAAATGAGGAGGACATAGTAAATAAGGCCAGTAGGACTAAGAGGAAGAGCAGGCAGGGAGATGTTGCTGAGCACAGCGGGACTGGTGGTCGGAAGTGCATTTGCTTCAATGCGAGAAGTATAACAGGAAAGGCAGATGAACTTAAAGCTTGGATTAGTATTTGGAACTATGATGTTGTTGCTATTACAGAGACTTGGTTGAGGGAAGGCCAGGATTGGCAGCTAAATGTTCCAGGCTATAGAAGCTTCAGGCGGGATAGAGGGGGATGTAAAAGGGGTGAGGGAGTTGCATTACTGGTTAAGGAGAATATCACTGCTGTACTGCGGGAGGACACCTCAGAGGGGTCATGCAGCGAGGCAATATGGGTGGAGCTCAGGAATAGGAAGGGTGCAGTCACGATGTTGGGAGTTTACTACAGGCCTCCCAACAGCCAACGGGAGGTAGAGGAGCAGATATGTAGGCAGATTTTGGAAAGATGTAAAGGTAACAGGGTTGTAGTGGTGGGTGATTTTAACTTCCCCAATATTGACTGGGACTCACTTCGTGCTAGGGGCTTGGATGGGGCAGAATTTGTGAGGAGCATCCAGGAGGGCTTCTTGAAATAGTATGTAGCTAGTCCAACTAAGGATGGGGCCATTCTGGACCTGGTATTGGGGAATGAGCCCGGCCAGGTGGTCAAAGTTTCAGTGGGGGAGCATTTCGGGAGCAGTGACCATAATTCCATAAGTTTTAAGGTACTTGTGGATAAGGATAAGAGTAGTCCTCGGGTGAAGGTGCTAAATTGGGGGAAGGCTAATTCTAACAATATTAGGCAGGAACTGAAGAATTTAGATTGGGGGCGGCTGTTTGAGGGTAAATCAACATCTGACATGTGGGAGTCTTTCAAACGTCAGCTGATTAGAATACAGGACCAGCATGTTCCTGTGAGGATGAAAGACAAGTTTGGCAAGTTTTGCGAAGCTTGGATAACACGGGATACTGTGAGCCGAGTCAAAAAGAAAAAGGAAGCATTTGTAAGGGCTGGGAGGCGAGGAACAAATGAAGCAGTTGAGGAATATAAAGACAGTAGGAAGGAACTTAAGCAAGGAGTTAGGAAGGCTAAAAGGGGTCATGAATATTCATTGGCAAACAGGATTAAGGAAAATCCCAAGGCTTTTTATACATATATAAAGAGAAAGAGGGTAACCAGGGAAAGGGTTGGCCCACTCAAGGACAGAGATGGGAATCTATTTGTGGAGCCAGAGGGAATGGGCGAGGTGCTAAATGAGTACTTTGCATCAGTATTCGCCAAGGAGAAGGACTTGGTGGATGATGAGCCGAGGGAAGGGAGTGCAGATAGTCTCAGTCGTCTCATTATCAAAAAGGAGGAGGTGTTGGGTGTCTTGCAAAGCATTAAGGTAGATAGGTCCCCAGGGCCTGATGGGATCAACCCCAGAATACTGAGCGAGGCAAGGGAAGAAATTGCTGGGGCCTTGACAGAAATCTTTGCATCCTCATTGGCTACAGGTGAGGTCCCAGAGGACTGGAGAACAACCAATGTTGTTCCTTTGTTTAAAAAGGGTGGCAAGGATAATCCAGGAAATTATAGGCAGGTGAGCCTTACGTCAGTGGTAGGGAAGCTATTAGAGAGGATTCTTCGGGACAGGATTTACTCCCATTTGGAAACAAACAAACTTATTAGCGAGAGACAGCATGGTTTTGTGAAGGGGAGGTCGTGTCTTGCTAATTTGATTGAGTTTTTTGAGGAAGTGACGAAGTTAATTGATGAGGGAAGGGCAGTGGATGTTGCCTTTTTGGACTTTAGTTAAGCCTTTGACAAGGTCCCCCATGGCAGACTGGTACAAAAGGTGAAGTCACACGGGATCAGAGGTGAGCTGGCAACATGGATACAGAACTGGCTCGGTCACAGAAGACAGAGGGTAACAGTGGATGGGTGCTTTTCTGAATGGAGGGATGCGACTACTGGTGTTCCACAGGGGTCAGTGCTGGGACCTTTGCTGTTTGTAGTATAGAAAAATGATTTGGAGGAAAATGTAGCTGGTCTGATTAGTAGGTTTGCGGACGACACAAAGGTTGGTGGAGTTGCGGAGAATGATGAGGGTTGTCAGAGGATACAGCAGGATATAGATCGGTTGGAGACTTGGGCGGAGAAATGGCAGATGGGGTTTAATCCGGACAAATGTGAGGTAATGCATTTTGGAAGGTCTAATGCAGATGGGAGTTATACAGTAAATGGCAGAACCCTTCGGAGTATTGACAGGCAGAGAGATCTGGGCGTACAGGTCCACAGGTCACTGAAAGTGGCAACGCAGGTGGATAAGGTATTCAAGAAGGCATTCGGCATGCTTGCCTTCATCGGTCGGGGCATACAGTATACAAATTGGCAAGTCATGTTGCAGCTGTACAGAACCTTAGTTAGGCCACACTTAAAATATTGCATGCAATTCTGGCCGCCACACTACCAGAAGGACGTGGAGGCTTTGGAGAGGGTACAGAGGAGGTTTACCAGGATGTTGCCTGGTCTGGAGGGCATGAGCTATGAGGAGAGGTTGGAAAAACTCGGATTGTTTTCACTGGAACGACGGAGGTGGAGGGGCGACATGATAAAGGTTTACAAAGTTATGAGCGGCATGGACAGAGTGGGTAGTCAGAAGCTTTTTCCCAGGGTGGAAGAGTCAGTTACTTGGGGACATAGGTTTAAAGTGCGAGGGGCAATGTTCAGAGGGGATGTGCGAGACAAGTTTTTTACACAGAGGGTGGTGAGTGCCTGGAACCTGCTGCCAGGGGAGGTGGTGGAAGCAGATACGATAGCGATGTTTAAGAGACATCTTGACAAATATATGAATAGGAAGGGAATAGAGGGATATGGGCCCCGGAAGTGCAGAATGTGTTAGTTTCGGCAGGCATCAAGATCGGCGCAGGCTTGGAGGGCCGAATGGCCTGTTCCTGTGCTGTACTGTTCTTTGTTCTTTGTTTGTTCGAATACAGGTTTTCTTGTGGTTTTGTGCGAGAATACTAACATGTTTGCACCTGAAGCCAGTAACTCCCCAAGCCAGGGTGAAGTAACTTGGGATAAGATAAATGTACTGTTTGTGGAAGAGTTGAGGAATTTGGCTGAGCAGTGTGCGATCACTTTCTGTGCAAGGATAGGAAGTGCAAACTCCTAAGACGAGTGGACAACCATTTTTCCCCTGAAGCTGAAGAATCAGAAACAGGGTTAGAAATAGATTCTAACAGGGTATTGTCAGCAAAAATAAAATTGGAACAGAGGAAACTTGAAATAGAAGAGAGGTAAAGAGAGATAGAAAGGGAGACACAGGAGATAAAAGGGAGAGCAAGAAAAGGGAGAGGAAAGAGAGCTGAGGCAGCTTGAGTTAACTCGACAACAACAGAGTAACCCCAGTGAAAGCATGGGCAATCTGGAGAATAGTAATTTGGGGCTGTGTACTTAATCGGAAAAATTTTCCCAATTGATTCCAAAATTCAGTGAGGGAGACATGGAAGCATTTTTTGCATCTTTAGAAAAACCTGCAAGGCAGTTAAAATGTCTCGCTGGGACTTGCACTCTTCTGTTGCAAAGTAACTAACAGAACAAAGCCCATGAGGTTTATTCCCTGTTGCCAGATGAGAGATGATCAAATTTTGAACAGACAAAAACTGCTATCCTGGGGGAATATGAGCCAGTACCAGAAGTACAGGAAGCCTACCACCAGAAGTTTCAAACCATCAGGAAGAGGAAGATCTGGTGGGTGCCTGAGCAGACGACTGACAGATCTTCCTCTTGCTCATCACCTGTACGATCCGCATCACCTTGCGACTGGCAAAGGCGTTCTCATTCCAGCGCCAGTGCCCGATCCTGTCGGCCATCTTCTGGGTTTTCTCTTTTTGCACGTTGAGGGTTACCAGTCCAAGCTTTAGACTTGCTTCTGCTGAGATGCGTGGCTTCTGCTTGCCGTCAATAATTTGGAACTCCAGATATTCATTCTTGTCATTGCATTGGGCTCTCAGAGTAACTGTCCACTTGGTCCTCCTATGGGACCATCATCTATCCTCAACCTTACTTTTGAAGGCTTCATTTTTGGATCGCCATGTTGAGCCATTTTGCACAGGTCTGGGAACACCATGATGTTGCATGACGCACCGTTGTCTGTCTGGCACTTTATATTGACTCAATATTCTCCTTCTGCATTCATCATTCCAACAGTCACAAACCAGTTATCACCGATCGACCTGTCTTAAGAAACCCGTTGTATGGTGTATATTGATTCGTCAGAATCTTCGGCCATCTGTACCCGCTTGTTCTGCTTCCTTCTAAAGAAACACTTGTGTGCAGAATGATTCACCTTCTTGCAGTGGGAACACTGCTCTCCCCATGCTGGACATGCCTTCTTTTCCTGTGCGTGATATCTTCTGTAGAATTTGCATCCTGCCCCTTGTCTGTGATATTTCTGCCCTTTCGGCCTGGAGTGTTTATCAGCATCAGACAAGGCCTGGTCTGTTCTGCCATGAATATGCTCGAGCTGCTGATTTACAACTTCAGTGCTTCTGCACACAACGATCAGATTAGTTTAGAGATACAGCGCTGAAACAGGCCCTTCGGCCCACCGAGTTGTGCCGACCATCAACCACCCATTTCCTGAGAGTCAGTTTCTGCTCTCTCAGTGGACATCGTTCACCGTGGGATCTCTTATGTCTAATACAATCCTGTCTTGAATTAGAAATAAAAAACAAGAAATTCTGGAAATACTCAGCAGGTCTGGCAGCATCTGTGGAGAGAGAAGCAGAGTTAACGTTTCAGGTCAGTGATCCTTCATTAGATGTCTTTAATTAGATCATCTTTTAGTTGTGCAGATTCACAGGATTCTGCAAGTTGTGTTAATGCAATCACATATTGATCAATTGTCTCTTTTTCACCTTGGGCCCTAATATTGAACGCAAACCGTTCATGGTTAACGTTCACTTGAGGTTCGAAATGTGCCTTCAAGGCTTTCAAAACTTCTGCTGTACATTTTTTTTTGTTCTTCAGAGAGATTTAGGGTGGAATACACTTTGCAAAAGTCTGTCCGTAACAGTGATAAAAGAGTAGCTACTCACAGCTGCTCTGTTTGTTAATTAAAATCCGTTGCAATTTCATAATTATGTCATTGCGAGTGGAGAAAACTGCCAGTACTGTTTCACATTACCTTTCATTTCAACCGGTGCAGGCAGAGGAAAATTTGAAGCCAGTGTCTTACTCTTGGCTTTCATCTGTTTATTTGTTCATTTTCTGTGGCCTTTAGCAGTTCTGACCATTCCTGTGGTTTTAGTTCCGTGGCCTTAGAACCATGGAAATATTACGGCACAGAAGGAGGCCATTCAGCCCATCATGTCTGCCTCGGCCGCAAAAAATAGCCACCCAATCTAATCCCACCTTCCAGATCCTGGTCCATAGCCTTGCAGGTTACAGCACTTCAGGAACATATCCAAGTACATTTAAATTGAGGATTTCTGACACCACCACCGTTCCTGGCAGTGACCTCCAAGACACCCACCAACCTCTGGGTGAAAAAGTTTCTTTCCTCATGTCCCCTCTAATCCTTCTACCATTAGAACCAAAGAAAAATTCTTCAACACTCAATCTCAACTCCACTCTGACACCATATTATGAGTTCACAGGACACCATGTCTGCTGTATACTCTGTCTTTAATTAAACTGACTGTAATGGCTGCCTGCAGTCAGAGTAACTCATGGTAGAGGCCACACGACTATGGCAAGCCAGGAGGCAAATTGGTACCGTATTGCATTTCTATCCAAACACAGAATATGATCGAGGCACTGATTAAAACACAGACAATTTTAAATGGCACTAAAACAGCATATGGAGTGCGATGAAGCTTGTCATGCGAGAACAAGGACAAGGACAGGGAAGCAGTGAGGAAATGGAGAGAGGAATGACAGGGAAGAGAGCTGGATCAGAAAAAAAAAGATTAAGGGGTTAAAGGAGCATGTGGCAGTTCTTACTTTGGGCAAATATAAAGAGGAGTCCAATAGTGGCGATAATGATGGGGCCTTTCTAGTGAACACCTTATTGTTTTGTAATCCCATCAGCTCCTGAGGAAGCCCAACATAGGCCGTGGAGAGCAACAGATGAGAACATCCAGTAATGGCACAAAACCCACCTCACTCTCCAGTCATGAAAGCCATGTCTTTGCTCGCATCAGCTCTGAAGTCCATAATTCAAGTCTGAAAAGAGCTCCCATAAGAACATAAGAAATAGGAGCAGGAGAGACCATCTGGTGCCTTGAGTCTGCTCTGCCATTCAATGTGATTATGGATGATCTTCTAACAGAGCTGTATTTTCCTGCCCACTCCCCATATCCCTTGATTCCCTGAGAGATCAAACATCTACCAATCTTAGTCTTAAATGTACTGAATGATGGAACATCCACATCCCTCTGCAGTAGACTACACCAAAGATTCACAACCCTCTGAGTGAAGAAGAGGGTAAAGAGTTAAGTTGTCCCAAGTACAGAAATGAGAGCTTGCAATTATGAGGATCAGCAGATTGATTGGCATTTAACTTTTTGTCAGTTCTGCCAGATGGGTACAAAACCACCAAAGTATGAGGGTGCAGATGGCCCCACCCATTGTTAAATAAATTACTGACAGTGCAGTTAAACTGCATTCTGATGGACAAAGACGCTTGTCATTTTAAACAAGGTGCACTGCCACATTATGTAGACCTGCATGAGGTTTTTCTTTGTCTGTGTAAAGGACCAGATACCTTCCCAAACTATATGGACTGAGTGGATATAGTATCTAGAGCAGTGTGGTATGGAGTTGTGTCAGACATGGTAAAGGTGATTGGCCATAAGTCGGGAAATGAATACGCAGTCAATTCTTACGGGCCTTTGTGGAAACACACAACACAAACAGAGTGAATGCAGAAAATGTGGAGTTGACAGAGAATCGCCCGACATTTTGAGTGTTGGTGATTTAAAAGTGTAAGACTCTCATCACCCTTTGTGATTATATACTTTCTCAGTGTTTTCTGGACTTAACAGCAACTGAACTAAGGAAAACAATAGGCAGGGACATCCAGGTGGTTCTCCATGCCTGATGTAAGTCTCAGTCTGACTAAAAACCTTCCTAACTCACCAAAAAAAGGGAGGAGCACATGTGACTAATGAGGGAGCGAAGCCAAGGAGACATAAAAACAGAAAGTGCTGGAAATACTCATCAGAACAGGCAGCATCTGAAGGGAGAGAAGCAGAGTTACTGTTTCAGGTCAGTGTCCTTACATGAAGGCAGGGAGACCTTGTTTTTGCTGCAGGAGACAGGGATAATTTGGCAGAGATTGTCATGCACAGAAAGACTGTCATAACTATGGCAAGCAATAGTACTTGCTTCAACGTGGAGGAGCCTATGGGCAGGAACCTAAACAGTAACAACATCAGGGAGCTTCATTTCCTTCTCTCCTGGATGATCTGAACCTATAATGGGATGATTTATGGACCAAACAGAAAATGATAGGAGGTAATAACCAGGTGAGTAACAGGGGCCCTACAAATACTTTTGTGAAGATTTAACACCGACACGCCTCAGTAGCTGTAGTGAGTCAGCATAAATATGATGAAGAGGGTAAACTGTGTGTTCCAGCTTTGGTAGGAGGCCGCAGAGATAACTTTTTACTGGACTCTGAGACTTACTGTTCGATCAGTTAGCAGAAAGATTTCCCTTCTAGCGGGAATTGCTTGCAGTTATTGAGGGTATTGGTGAGTTCGGGCGAAGATATTTCATCGGCAATGGCTGTTCCCCATCAACTGGAAATTAGCAACGATAATTTCAAATGACCATTGCATATGACAATCACACAATGTTAGTGTCTGACTGGATGAGAAAAGGGAGACTGATCATTGATGTTGCAAATCATATGATTCAGAAGGTTCCTGAGCCACACCATGATACACATGTGCCGAACATTGTACATGATGCACATTCATGAGAAGCTGCAAAAGGTGTTTGGGCACAACATAAGCATGATTGTGAGAGGGTGATGAAAATGGTGATAGCAGTAAACAGTGAGGACCACCCTCCCCAATCCCGACGTCCCACCACAGAATTAGTGTCTGTATCCAAAGGAAGCGGAACAAGCAATTGGTTATTAAGTCCCGATTAGATCAGGAGTAAAAATGGGAATGTGTTTCCCGGAATGATGCACCCACATGACCATTAAAGATGTTACTAGCTCCTGGAAACCGGCTGGTGATTCCTGCCAGTTAAATAATTATGCCACCGCTGCCACTCCATATCAGCTAGTTATCCTGATACAATATACAGGTTATGGGGCAAAGCTGTCATCTATTCAACCTCCCTACACAGAGGAAAAGCAGAGTAACACGATTTATTTCTCTGTATGACGATTGCTTAGACAATGAGAGTATTAGGATTTGGTTGAACTCAACAAAGATCTGTGTCGAGTCAGAGAGTGAGCGAGAGACACAGAAAGAAACATAAAGAGGGAAAGAAAATACATTGGCAGATGTGAAAAAAAGCAGAAAGGCAAAGGACACAAATGCAGAGGGAAAGAGAGCAACAAAGGGATAGACATGGAGAGCAAGAGAGATAAAGACTAATAGAGCTGTTGGGGAGGAGAGAGGGCAAATGAGACAGTAATGGAAATGGAGAGGGACACGGCCGAGAAATAGAGATGGACGCAATAAAAAATACCAGTGACAGATGTGAAGATGGGAAGTAAAATACTGAAGCTGATGAGGAGACAGAGAAACAGGGACAGACATGCAGAGTGGAGGGGTGGGGTGTGGGGAAACACAGTAAAATTTCTCACCACCGTTTGCGTCCAAACAGTTCCTGCTAAATGTAGCTGCTCTCCATGTGCCAGGAAGGGGATCAGTCTCATCCTGGAACATGAGTCTGATTTCCATTCATCCAACCCACACCATGTCCATGTTTAGTTCTGATTTATTTTCTCTCTCTCATTCTGCCTCCCTTCCTCAATGACTGTCTGTCTCCCCCTATGCCTGTCACTGTTTAATTTTTCCCTCTCGCACCATGTCTGCCCCTCTATGCCTCTCTCTCACGCTCCATCTCTGTACATCTGTCTCTCTCTTTCTCTCTGAATCTCTCTCTGTTATCCAGACCATACCTGTGTCTGTGTCTCCCCCTCTCTGTATCTGTTTCTCTCTCTCCATGCTGTTCCCTTTCTGCTCTCTCCATCCCTGCCCATCTACCTTTCTGTTTCAGACAATCAGAGAAAGTGACAGAGGGAAAGAGAGAGGGAGACAAATATTCACAGGGAATCTTACAGTTGGAGAATGAGACAGGGAAAATAAGACAGAGAGACAGAGTGAGTGAGATATAAACAGGGAGAATGGGAGTGAGGGTTACAGGAAACTGCCAATATACATGAGTGTGGGTGGGGATTGAAGGGATCTCTTCCAATACAGGAGTGTGAGCGAGCAATTAGATGGACCAATCCAAGATAAAGGAGTGTGAGAGAGGGGTTCGAGGGACCTTCGCAGATACAGGAGTGTGAGAGAGGCTTTAGAGAAAACTTCTTGGACACAGGAGTGTGAGAGAGAGAGGTTAGAAGGATCTTTCCAGATGCAGGAGAGTGAGACAGGGTTTGAGGGAGTAACTCAGTACAGAAGTGTGAGAAAGGGTTTAGAGGGACCTCCCCAGGAGTGTGAGAGACGGGTTCGAGCTATTGCACAATGTGCTTTGTTGAATGATAATTTTCTGCAATTCAATGACTGGAGATCTGAATTTATATTTTTAAAAGTCATTTTTAAAAGACAAGCTGCCTGAAATGTCATTTTTTCAGCTTAAGATGATCACCTAGTTTGCGACACTGTAGCCGACAGTGCAAAGAACCATGAAGAGAGAAACAAAATGTCTGCTCTGTCCGCAGCAAGAGCCAAGACCCAGGACGTTTAAAGGAACTACCTGTTCTCTCAGCAAGCAGAGCAATACTGCTAACTGTTATGCTTGAATGACTGAGTGACTGTCATGTCACAAGCCCCTCCCCATCTGTGGTTTTAAGCTGGTGTTTTCTCTGCAGTGGAGGAGAAGCAACTGGACTCTGACACGTGCAGACCCGAGTGAGGGATCTCGCTCACCCTTTCTCCTTTTAAGCTTTCAAATCCTGCCTGTTGACTGACCACCTTTGCATACTCCGGCTATAATCAGATACCCCACTGGTGGAAATCATTTGCATCGCTGTCTCCAAGAGACTCGGTGAACCAGTCGTCACCTCTTCAAACTAAAAGCCTCAGGGCAACTGAATTCAGCTAGAAGACAGCCGAATCTCCGAAATCCACAGGACGTATACCTTTTTTTCCCCATGGACTTTAACTAAACCAATCTACCTTTTCCCACACTGTAACCTATTTATGTGTTGGTGTCTTGGTGTAAACCTCCGAAAGTGTGCGTGATTAAAAGTTGGAGTATTGTTTATTATTTTACTAGTTTGGTTTAGGTAGAATAAAGTTAACCTATTTTTTATTGTTAACGCAAGAAAACCTGTCTGATTGTTGTGATCATAGCAAGCAAGTAATCAATCACCTACTGACTTGGCCAGTACATCCACCTGTTGTGGTCTATCAAGGAGAGTGTTATCACTGAGGCGAGAGTAGGGCACTGTTAATTCAGTCTCACTTTGCCACAGATCACAACATATATTTAAATTTTCCCACTTAACAAAACAGGCAATCAGATACTCGATTTCCCCCCAGAATAAAGCATAGCAATCAGTTTAATTTAATAAACGACAAAATTATCAAAGAACAAAAGAACAAAGAAGAGTACAGCACAGGAACAGGCCATTCGGCCCTCCAAGCCTGCGCCGATCTTGATGCCTGCCGAAACTAACACCTTCTGCTCTTCCGGGGCCCATATCCCTCTCTTCCCTTCCTATTCATATATTTGTCAAGATGTCTCTTAAACGTCGCTATCGTATCTGCTTCCACCACCTCCCCTGGCAGCAAGTTCCAGGCACTCAACACCCTCTGTGTAAAGAACTTGCCTCACACATCCCCTCTAAACTTTTCCCCTCGCACCTTAAACCTATGTCCCCTAGTAACTGACTCTTCCACCCTGGGAAAAAGCTTCTGACTATCCACTCTGTCCATGCCGCTCATAACATTGTAAAGTTTATTTTGAGCCAAGTTTTAACCTTCAATGAAGTAAAGCATACATACAAATCTATCCGAGCACTTCCACCCGCTCCCCCCCCCCACCCGCCATGCACACACACAACCGGTTAACTGGGGAAGTATTTTTATTTACAGCGGTTATAAAGAAATAGAAGGAATAAAAAAAAAAACACTCGGCTTAAAAGAATATATGGCTGGAAGTCCTTGTTTTGACGAGGTGTCTCAAAGGTGAATAGGCAGCTGTCAATGGGATCTTCCGAGAACAGTTCTTTCCAGGCGATGTTGATGATCAGTCTGGGTAGGCTTTCCAAGAGATGCAGCACAGAAAGCACCAGTTATGCTTTGCAGTAGGAAGCAGCGACAAGGATGTTCTTAGGTCTTATAGCAGAAATGTTTCAGTTTTATTCAAATTTTTATTCAAATTTATTTATTTATTTATATCAAGATTTATTCAAATACAAGAGGAAATGATAAGTATACTTGATGCAGGAAGTCTTTTCAAGGGAGAAAGATAGCAGCTGTCTTCTCCTGGCAGGCATGCAGCAACTTCTTCTGGTTTCAGGCCAAACGCCAACTGGCTTTTTTAGCAGTGCAAAATGAAACTCAAATCATTCCAGAAGCAAGACTCATGATCTCTATAAATCTTGGCCTGTCACCTCTCATCAAACATTTCTCTAAACCAAAACAATCCCTGTTGTTTTTATTTGAAAACAGATGCCTTCCAGTAACTGTTTACAGTTCCACACTCAGTCTCAATCTTCTGTTGACCTTCCTTTCTTAAAAGAAAAACACAAAGTTCATCAATCTCCAGAATCAAATGTCCATAATTCAACGATAAGTTCTTTATTTTAAAATGTGTTTAAATACAATGTTAAAAAAAACAGTAGTTGAAAACATCTTAAAATACATTCTCACAGTCATCCCCCATTCACTCTGTACCTGCAGTTAATACAATTTTGCTTTGTGCCATCTTTGCACTCATATAATTCAAACACATTTAAATTCTCAATAAAGCACCAGCAATAACATTATTTTTGCCTGCATTGTGGACAATCTTGAAGTGCTATGGCTGTATAGTAAAATCCATCTGAATATTCTGTCAATCTGGATTTTAAATTTTTCCACAAAGTTGATCCAAATCAACCAATTGCAACATCCCAAACAGCGCCCCCCAGCCCAGTTGCTCCAAGTGTTCCTTGCAACTGTCACAACAGACTGGCACATCACCAACATAAACTACACGGTTTATTACACTGGCTACCACTGGGTTCACTAGTCTCTGAGAAGTTTCTGGGGCACCCCTTAACCTGAATGGTTGCAATTGGCACTGGGAAAACCGTCCAGTGTGACAAAGGCTGATATTTCATGGTGCTAAAGGAACCCATATCCCGTTAAAAAAAATATATATTTTTGTAAGAAATATGGCACTGCCCATTTTGTCAATATGGTCTTCCACGCGAGGAATTGGGAAGGAGCCTGGCTTTATGACAGCTTTAAACTTTGTGTAGTCTATGCAAAATCTAGTTGAACCATTAGGTTTAGGCAATAATACTATTGGTGAACTCTAGCTGCTTTGCCTGGGTTCAATTACGTGATTTTCCAGCATGTATTGGTTTTCTGCTTTTACTTGGGCATGTTTGCCTGGACTTAAATGGTAAGGATGCTGTTTTATCGGAACGGATTTCTCTGCTTCCACATCATGTGTGGCTAAGGTTGTACATCCTAGCTTATTCATACAGACTCTTTTAGATGCTGTGAGTAGCATGGTTAGGTCTTGTTGTTCTGCATCTAAATGTGAAAGAATGTTGTCCAATCACCTTAGCAATTCAGTATTAGCTAACTGGATAGTAAGAGGTTCAATTTGAGAATTGTCTAGGCCTCCTTCTGCCTCATCCTCCCTTTCATTCTTCACTGTCCCTGCTACCTGAAATACCTGTTCTTGTTTATCCTCCTCCCGGCGATAATATTGTTTTAGCATATTGATATGACACAGCCAATCCTTTTTTCGGCGATCTGGGGTGTCAATCAAATAACTTATCTTACCAATTCCCTTGACTACTTTTTACTGACCACAGAACGTTGCTATTAATGGTTCACCCTGTAAAAGCATCAAAGTAAAGACTTCATCTCCTGGTCGAAACGTTAGGCATGCTGTTTGCCCCTTTTTCTGCATTGGCTTTGTGTACCCCAGCAAGTCCCATGGGTTTATCCCACAACTGCCAGATTTCTGCATGAAGGTGTCCCACATTGTGACAATGATAACACTTTGGCTTGCGGACCTCACTTCCACCCTCAGCCCCTTTAATTTCTGGCCTGAGGAGGAGACCTTGGGTCGTTCCCAGCTGTCCTTTCTTTCCCTGGCTACTTGCCTTCCTTTCACCCTCCCACCTGCTATCCTCCTCAGGGTTGTGGGGGTGATGGACAAAAATATTTCGGCTTTTTCACAACCGCAAAATCATTTGTAATTTCCACTGCTTGTCGAGCCTTTGAAACCTTCTGTTCTCTACGAGTTCTTACCAATGGAGGGAGAATTAGTTCCCTAAGGTTCTCATGCATGACTTCCATTTTTTGTGCCCTTATCCAATGAACAAAATTAATTTGCTTTACCCTCTCAAATTCTGTATATGTTTGCCCAGCAAATCTTCAGACGTTTTGAAATTTCTGTCTGCAAGCTTCAGGGATTAACTCATACGCAGTGAGAATAGCATTTTTGCCATCGCATAATGTGCAGAAGCCTCCTCAGAAAGCAGGGCATAAACGTCATGATCTCTATTTTGCAGAAGCAATGTCCAGCTTTCCTTTGGCCATTTCATTTGATGACTATCTTTTCAAAAGAAATGAAAAATGCTTCTACATCCATTTCCTCAAACTTGGGAAGAGCTTCTATAAACTTAAACAGCTTTCCGCCGGGTCCTGGGCTGAACTCAGATTCTTCCTGACCAGAATCTCCACTGGCATCAAGACCACATGTTGTTTTAGAGAGAGAGATACAGCACTGAAACAGGCCCTTCGGCCCACTGAGTCTGTGCTGACCATCAACCACCCATTTTATACTAATCCTACACTAATCCCATATTCCTACCGCATCCCCACCTGTCCCTATATTTCCCTACCACCTACCTATACTAGGGGCAATTTATAATGGCCAATTTACCTACCAACCTGCAAGTCATTTGGCTTATGGGAGGAAACCGGAGCACCTGGAGAAAACCCATGCAGACACAGGGAGAACTTGCAAACTCCACACAGGCAGCACCCAGAATTGAACCCAGGTCGCTGGAGCTGTGAGGCTGCGGTGCTAACCACTGCGCCACTGTGCCGCCCTTAGTTCCATGTTTCTTAATTGAATTCCATTCCCTCTCTTTCTATTGCTCTTTCCTTTTTCCTTTTTCTCAAACTCAAATCTTTTCACTGTCACTTCTTTCTCAAGTTCAGGTTTTTTTTCAATTATTTTTGCTTCTTTTTCTGTTCAAGCTTAGGTTTTCTATTTCTATTGCTTTTTCATTTTCCAGTTGACGCTTAAGTTTCTCCATTTCTAACTGAATTTTCGCTTATTCAACTGCACTATCCTCTGATTTTCTTTCTTCTTCTTCCAAATACAAATGTTGGGCTATTATTTCAATTATCTCTGGTTTTTTTTAGCTCCTGATTTTAATTCTAACCTCAGTTTTGCTGCCAAGTCCTTCAGTTTAACCTTGGTTAAGTTCCACAAGTCAATCAGGGATACATCCTCCTTCCCCAGAATAGTCTCAACAACTGCTGCAGACCTTCCGGTGGTATAGACTTTACTCCATTACACAAGAAACCTAGTTCTTTTATTTTCCTTTTTTCAATTATTATTACCCCCACTTACAATTGAATGTGTTCAGCATTGGGTTTAAATCCTGATAAGAGCTCCCAATTAATATGTTACGACCTGGGCGGGAAAAGTGCTCTGCTAATTCAGTCCCACTTCTCCACTGGTCACAACATATAATTAAAGCTTCCCAATTACTGAAACAATCAATCAGACAATCTATTTTCCCCCAGAAAAAAGCACACCAACCAGATTTCTTTAATAAACAACAAAATTATCAGTTGATGATAAACCAAGTTCTAATCAATAATGAAGTAAAACAGACATTCAAATTGAAATGTTAAAGCTCCTTATTTATCCTAGCCCTCTCTCTCTCTCACACATGCACACACACACACAACCGTTTAACCCAGAAAAAAAGGTTGTTTTTTTTTTGTTTACAGCAGTTACAAAGAAATAGAAGGAATATAAAAAGCCACGTACGCTTAAAAGAAGGTATGGAAGGAAGTCTTTTATATTGCTGAGGTGTCCCAAAGGCATATAAGCGGCTGTCAAGGGGATCTTCCTGGAACAGTTCTTTCCAGGCGATGTTGATGATCAGTCTGGGTAGGCTTTCCAAGAGATACAGCACAGAAAGCACCAGTCAGGCCTTGCAGCAGGAAGCAGCAATAAGGATTTTCTTAGGTTTTGTAGCAGCTATGTAGCAGTCAAGGTTTCTTCAAATATGGGAGGAAATAGTAAACATACCTAATGCACGAATTCTTTTCAAGAGTGAAATATATCGGCTGTCTTCTCTTGGCAGGCGCACAGCAATTTCTTCTGTTTTCAAGCCAGATACCAACTGGCTTTTTTAACAGTTCAAAATGAAACTAGAACTTTTTCAGAAGCAAGTCACATGATCTCTATAAACCTTGACCTGCCACCTCTCTTCAATCATTTCTCCAAACCAAAACAACCCCTACTGTTTTTATTTGAAAACAGATGCCTTCCAGTAACTGTTTACAATTCCACTCTCAGTCTCAACCTTCTGTGACCTTCCTTTAAAAAAAAAACAAAGTTCACCATCTCCAGATGAATCAATGTCCATAATTCAAAGATAAGTTCCCAATAACATTTAAAATAGTAAATAAATCTCATAGAAAGAGGAAAAAGAGGGAGGCCCTTCAACACCTCCTCACTTGACTGTACCAGAAATTGGGGCTCAAGTCTGGGAACAAACCCAAAGACGAAAGGGAAATTGGAAGGAGGAAACCAAATTGATCCCTCGCAATAATTTTTTTAAAAATCAATACAGGTTCTCTTGTGATTTTCAGTGTTACAGAACTAAAATGTCCACATTTGAGGCCAGCACCTTCATGGGCAGAGTGAAATAACATGGACCAGGTTAAAAGCCCTATCTGTTGAAGAGTTGAGGAATGTGGCTGTGCAATCAGCGATTACTATCGGTCCCAAAGCTAAGAAGTCTGAAGTCCTGAAACTTAGAGCCAACCATTTTAAAATTGACACTGAAGATCGGGAGACAAGTGTAGAATCTGAAACGAGGTAAAATCAGCGAAGGCACAATTAGAATAGAGGAGACTAGAATTAGAATTTCAGAAAAGAGAGAAAGAAAGAGCTTTCCAGGAAAAGGGAAAAAGAAAGAGCTTTCTAGAGAGAGAAAGAGGAGAGAGAGTGCCACAAAATACAAAAAGAAAGTGCGTTCCAAAAGGAGTTAAGGCAGCTAGAATTGAATCAGGGAAGAGCCAATGTACCAAGTGATGGCACTGCTAGTGAAGGAGTTACCCCGAGCTCAGGACTGGGTGCTGAGCTCTTAAAGTTCTGTCAGTTGATACCAAACTTCAATGAGAGGGATGTGGAAGCATTTTCATCTCATTTGAAAAGATTGCAAAGCAGTTGAAGTGGCCAATTGAGAGCTGGACACTGTAATTGTAAAGCCAACTAACAGGAAAAGCTCATGAGGTTTATTCACTGTTGCCTGATGAGAGTTCATCAGATTATGAGATGACGAAAAATGTTATCCTGAGTGCCTATGAGCTATTACCATGGGTGTACAGCCAAAAGTTCTGAACTCTCTGAAAGCAGCTGGAACAAACTTGCCTCGGGTTTGAAAGAGTTAAGCTGCTTGCTTTTGACCAGTGGATACAGGCACATAAGATAGAGTCCACCTATGAAAACCTCAGAGGCGATATTCTCTTCGAGGAGCTCAAAAACTCGCTTCTCCTTTCCATAAGAAACAACGTGGGGGAAGAAAAGGTTCTGGAGCCAGGCAGGGAGCAATCCTGGCTGGTGATTATGCATTTATTCACAAACCCTTTCTCCAAGGGAAACCCTTCCCTAGTCCCTTCCAAAAACCTGAAAAGGATTGAAGGTGGCAGGGTGATAGGAGGATGAGCAACCATGAGTGAGAAGGGAGAGCTGGAAACACAAGGGGCCCTCCTCAAGCCAAAAAGGAAGGTGCTGAGAACAGGAGAGATGCTGAAAAGCCTGTATGTTTCCATAGTAACAAAGTAGATCACTTTCCAGCTGACTGCTAGAAGTTTGGGCTTAAACCCATGGGTTTAGTGAGAGTACACCAGACAGGTTCAGGAAAAGGGGCCCTGATGGAAAGCACAGCAGACCAGGCTGTGGTTTTGACTGCAGCAGTAAAACCCAGTGCATCTACCACTGAGACTGCAGGAAAACTTAACAAAATATGAGAGAATTAACACGGTAAAAGTGACCCCGTACTCCTCGAGTGAGGAGATTACGCCCATAGTCCGACATAGGGATACAGGGGACAACCAAAGCCTCCTGCTGGGAAAAGGCATGACCTTTTCCCCAGAGAGTTCATTGAATGCTGGGGTGTTAGCAAAAGGTATCAGAGGAAAGTATATGCCCATATCTTTATATTGGGTGCACTTGGAATGTGACCTTGTTTCAGGACCAGTAACCGTGGAGATTATCCCTAGTTTACCTGTGGCCGGGGTTGACCTGCTCCCGTGTAATGATCTGGTGGGGGCGAACGTGTTGGCTTCCCCAGTGAGTTTCGAGAGACTGAAAGAGGTCAGGAAGACATAGCTGTTCCAGGAGAAGGTCCATGGCATTTTCTCTGATTGTGTGGTGACTCGGTCCATGGTCAAACAAGCTCCGATAAAGGAGGCTGAAATGACATTGCAGACAGATGACTCGACTGTCTGGTTATCTGAAACTTTCTTTGGGACGTTGGAAGACCCAGAGGATGGGTTATACAAACCTTCCTTGTTTGACGCACAGCAAATCAACCCAGGGTTAAAAAAGTTAGCACAGTTTTTTTTTATTATTCAGTCATGGGATGTGGGCGGCGCTGGCCAAATCAGCATTTATTGATCATCCCTAATTGCCCTTGAGAAGGTGGTGGTGAGCTGCCTTCTTGAACCGCTGCAGTCTATCTGGGGTAGGTAGACCCACAGTGCTGTTAGGAAGAGAGTGCCAGGATTTGACCCAGCGATGGTGAAGGAACGGCGATGTAGTTCTAAGTCATGATGGTGCGTGACTTGGAGGGGAACTTGCAGATGGTGGTGTTCCCATGCATTTGCTGCTCTTGTCCTTCTAGTTGGCAGAGGTCACGGGTTTGGAAGATGCTTTCTAAGGAACCATTGGTGCATTGCTGCAGTGCACCTTGTAGATGGTACACACTGCTGCCACTGTGCGTCGGTGGTGGAGGGCGTGCCCAAACTGAAGCTGAAGCACGGGGAGTTCCAGAGTGCTACTTTTTAAAGAATAAGGTGCTGATGAGGAAATGGAGAGCTCCTCACAGACCTGGATATGAAGAGTGGTCAGTAGCCCAACAGGTAATAGTGCTGCTGCGGTACCGTAAGGAAATATTGAGAATATCCCATGAGATTCCAATGGCTGAACATGTCATTATTAGAAAAACCCAAACCACATAAGACAGCATTTTGACTGGACACAACTCCACAAGGATGTGGTGGAGTTCTGTAAGACTTGCCACACATGCCAGGTTGTGCGGAAGCCTCAAACTGCAATAAAACCGGCACCCTAATTCTGATACCAGCTTTTGGGGAACCCTTCAGCATAGTGCTGGCACTTTGTGTGGGACCTCTGCAGCAAACAAAAGGGGGTTACCGGTATCTTCTCACCATTATGGACGTGGCTATCCAATTTCCAAAGGCTATCCTTCTAAGAACTATCTCTGCCAAGGAAGTGGTGGAGGAGCTAATACAATTTTTCACACCATATGTGCTGCCTGTTGAGAACCAGTCGGATCAGGGCACAAATTTTATATCCAGTAATTTCAAAAGGTCATGGTTAATCTGGGCATAACCCAGCTCAAATCCTCAGCCTACCACCCACAGTCACACGGGGCTTTGGAACAGTATCACCAGACCCTAAAGACAATGATCAGGGCATACTGCTATAAGCACCCCCATGACTGGGACAAAGGAATGGGATTTCTTCTGTTTGCCAACAGGGACTCACCCAATGAATCCACTGGCTTTTAGTCCCTTTGAATTAGTGTATGGACACAAGGTGAGAGGTGCTGTAAAACTTATCAAGGAGAGTTTTTTTTGGGACACAGGGACGAATCTTCCCTGTTAGATTAAATCTTCATGTTCCGAGAACAGCTCACGAGAACCTGTGCAGTGGCTCAGGACACACCTAAAAACCTCACAGGCAGCAATGAAAAGGCAGTCGGATAAACACACTAAGGCCGGAACATTTCAGCCCTGAGACCATGTGTTAATGCTATTACCAACACAGGGAGGAACATTGAAAGCCCAGTTCAGTGGCCTCTGCAGAGTAGTAAAGAGAATTAGCCAGATGAATTATATAATTGACACTAGGAAAAAGCAAGGCTGTGCCACATCAATATGTTAAAACGGTATCACAGCGAAGGATACAAACAAGCACAGTCTGTCAGGCAGTTAGGAAAGAGGAGGGTAAAAGGCACAGTGAGGACGAGTTAAAGGGAGGGCTGGAGAATTCCCAAATCGAACCCCCTACCGTCCAGTTAACTAACACTGAAATGTTAGGGGAAATTAGACACCTTCCTCTGCTATTTAAATGCAAAACAAAGAGGAGAGCTAACAAGGCTGTTCACAGCATTTAAATGGATCTACAGGGACAAACCAGGATACCCAACCCTAAACCTACATGATGTGGATGTAGGAGAGACCCCTCCCATAAAACAAAATCCGTATCGCCTAGGTCCCAGGAAACTGACCCAAGTTGGGGAGGAAATTCAGTATATACTGGAAGAGAAGCTGATTGAGCCCAGTCAGAGCAGTTGGAGTTCCCCACTTGTGCCTGAGCCCAAATATGATGTCTCAACAAGGCTCTGCATTGATTACAGAAAGATTATTACAGTGACCCGAGCTGATTCCTGGCTATTTCTCCTCCTAGAAGATTGCAGAGATAGATTAGGAAACGCCATCTACATAACCAAAATAGATTTTATAAAAGGATACTGGCAGGTTCCCATAACCCCCTCGCTAAATAGATGTCGGCTATTGTCACCCCAGACGGCTTATTCCAGAGCTGGGCGATGCCTTTGGATTAGGAAATGCCCCCTCCACTTTCTAAAGGCTGATGAACCAGGTAGTGACTGGCCTGTCCAACTGTGTAGTGTACCTGGATGAAGTGTTAGTGTACAGTGACACCTGGGGAGACGACCTAGACCAGTTAG
Organism: Heterodontus francisci; assembly: GCF_036365525.1. Classification (NCBI taxonomy): domain Eukaryota; kingdom Metazoa; phylum Chordata; class Chondrichthyes; order Heterodontiformes; family Heterodontidae; genus Heterodontus; species Heterodontus francisci. The sequence continues at coordinate 54,854,187 of NC_090406.1, read as the reverse complement.
AAACCCTCTTACGAAAGTTACAGTCAGCTGACTTCGTGGTAAATCGTGCACAGAGTGAGTTTGCTAATGCTCAAGTAACCTACCGAGGGCATATTATGGATCAAAGGAGAATGTTTCCCAGGGAAGCAAAGGTAGAGGCACTGATAGATTTTCCCATGCTCACGACCAAATGGGAAATAATGCAATTTTTGGGGATGTGTGGGCTTTACTGCAGGTTGTTCCCAACTTCAGCACGATAATCACCCCACTGACAGAAGTATTCCAGAAAGAAGCAAAGGTAGTGCACTTGGGGAGATGCCGAACAGCTTTCGAGAGGCTGAAAGCCATCTTAACCAATGAACCAGTGCTGGCTGCTCCAGATATGGCCCATCGAGCCTGCTCCACCATTCAAAATTACCATGGTTGATGTTCGGATTCAATGGCACTTTCCCGCCCACTTGCCACACCACTTGATTCCATGAGAGACCAAATATCTGTCCATCCCAGCCTCGAATGTATTCAACGATGGAGCATCCACAACCCTCTGGGGTAGAGAGTTACTAAGATTCAAAACGCTTTGAAGTGAAGTAATTTCTCCTCATCTCAGTCCTAAATGAATGGGCCCTTTTCCTGAGACTGTGCCCCCGTGTTTTAGACTCCCTGACAAATGGAAATATTCTATCAGTGTCGACCCTATCCAGCCCCTTTAGAATCTTACATGTTTCAATGAGATCATCCCTCTCTTTCTTCTAAACTCCAGAGAATACAGGCCCAATTTACTCAGTCACTCATCATCGGACAACCCCTTCATCCCAAGGACCAATCTGGTGAACCTTCGCTGTACCACCTTCAATGCAAGTATATCCTTTCTGAAATGTGGAGACCCAAACTGAACACAGTGCTCCAGATGTGGTCTCACCAAAATCCTGTACAATTGTAGCAATGCTTTCTTATTCCTGTACTTCAATCCACTTGCAATAAATGTCAACATGCCATTTGCCTCCTGTTATGTGAGTGTTTCTGTTTTTCTGTGTAAAAAGTGCTTTAAGAGCTGATATTTGGATCGTGGACTGAATGAAGTGTGCACACGGACTGCAAGGCACCTGTTTCCAAGCAGCACAACAGGGAAATGACAGGAAGATGTATGACTGTCACATGACCTGATTGTGGGTTTTAGTTTCACTTTGCATTGTGAAAGAAGTGTGGGCTGGAGCAGCAACATGTAGTGAGCTGTCTGGGACCTGTTTGCAGACCAGATAAAAAGACCTACTCCCTGTAAAAGAAGACTTGCCTCTCTTGATGAAGGAAATCCTACATTTAAAGTGTAGCTGCAGTCTGCCTGGAGAGAGGAAAAGATCCGAGAAAAGAGGATTTGCTGCTCTGTTTTGCAGAGAGAAAGCCCCTGTAATTTTAAAGGTAACATATTCCTAGTGCCTCCAGTCTCTGGAAAATCTCTGCCTCAAGAGTGCTTCCTGTTGCCGTTTGTGTTTTGGGAAATCCTGAAATCTCAAGAAAGCTTTTATTGCTAGACTGCTACTTCAAAACCCAAGCAGACCTGTTGCTACACCCTTTTGATGAAAGATCTGTGCGCTGCGTGCTGCAGACAAATTGCCTTGAATGCCCACCCGTCACAGACTGTTCAACAACCTCGCCTGAAGAGACTTCGAGTGGCATCCGACAACTTGACTCTGGGACACCTAACCGACCTGGAAATATTCTACCAGTCCGTGAAACCCAATTATTTTATTATTCCTAAGAAACAGTTGTAAACCAAAAAAGCCTTTTTCCCCGGTTAACCGGTTTTTGAATGTATATGTGTGTGCATGAGGGTTAGGAAGAATAAGAAGTGTTAAAAGAAACTTTTTGCATATCGAGTTATTTCATTATTATTTAAGACAGTTTATTAATAAATAGTTAATTTTGTTGTTTAAAGAAAACTGGTTTGATGTGCTTTATTCTGGGGGACAAACAGTGTGTTTAATTTGGTAACTTTCTGGTAGGTGGGAAACTTTACTAATATGCTATGACCTGTCGAGTAGTGGGACTGAATTAACACTCCCGCCTTGTTATAACACTTCCTCATTGCTTGTTGTACCTGCATGTTAACTTTTTGCATTCCTTGTGCAAACAGACACAAGCCTCTTTGAACATCGACACTTACAGGTTTCACACCCTTTAAAAATATCAGCTTCCCTATTCATGCAACCAAAGTGCATAACTTCAACTTCCCTAGTTTATATCCATCTGTCATCTTGTTGCCCACTCACCTAACCTGTCTCTATCTCTTTTCAGCCTCTCTGTGTTCTCCCCATAGCTTACCTTTCCATCTACCATTGTATCATCAGCAAACTTAGATACATTACTCTCTGTCTCTTCATCTACTTCATTAATATTGATTGTAAATAGCTGAGGACTCAGCATTGATCCTTGCAGCACTCCACTATTCACTGCCTGACAACTTGAAAATGCCCTGTTTATGCCCACTCATTGCTTCCTGTTTGTTCACCAATCATCTGTCCATGTTAATACATTACCCCAAATCCATGAGCCTTTATCATGCCAATTAACCTTTTGTGTGTCACCTTATCAGTGTGGTGGGGAGGTGTTACGCAATGTGCTTTGTTCAATGATAAATTTCTGTAATCCACTGACTGGAGATTTGAATTTGTATATTTTTAAACACATTTTTAAAAGACAAACTGCCTTTCAGCTTATGATGATCACTAGTTTGTTCCATTGTATCCGACAGTGAGGAGAAAGACGACATGTCTGCAGGAACCCAGCAAGAACCAAGACTCGGGAAGATTAAAACAACCACCTGTTCTCTCAGCAAGCAGAGAAATACTGATAACTGTTATGTTCAAATGACTGATTAACTGTCATGTGACAAGCCCCTCCACTCCTGTGGTTTTAAACTGGTGTTTTTTTCTGCAACAGAGGAGAAGCAACTGGACTCTGACATGTGCAGACCTGAGTTGGAAATCCCCCTCTTTCTGCATTCAAACTTGATAGCTTTCAAATCCTGTATATCATTTTTTTTCCAATGGTTTTTGACTCAAACAATCAACCTTTCCCCACTCTGTAACCTATTTGTGTATTTCAACCTTCAGTGTGAGTGCGTGTGAGAGTGAAAGTTGGTGTGTTGTTTATTATTTTATTAGTTCGGTTTACTACAATAAAGTTAACCCCTTTCTTTGTTAAAGCAAGAAAACCTGTCCGATCGGCTCTTGTTATAATTGTAGCAGGAAGTAATCAAACACCTACTGAATTGGCCAGTACATCCACTTTAAGAAAGAAAGAATCTGTTTTGGTCAAACAATGAGAGGGAAAAGAGGGAAGCCCTTTGACCCCTACTCACTTGACCCGAACAGAGCGAACTCCCCAGATACAGGAGTGTGAGGCAGGGGTATCAGTGACCTCCCCAGATACAGAAGAGTGAGAGAGGTGTTAAAGGGACCTCCCCAGATACAGGAGTGTGAGAGAGGGGTTAGAGGGATCTCTCCAGATACAGGAGAGTGAAAGAAGGTTTCGAGGGATTTCTCTAGATACAGGAGTGTGAGAGAGGGATCAGATGGTCCTCCCCAACTACAGTCGTGTGAGACACAGATTCGAGGGGTTTCCTCAATACTGTGATGTGCGAGGGAGTTAAAAGGATCATCACAGATACAGGAGTGTGAGAGACGTGTTACACGGTCCTCCCCAGTTAGAGGGAATATACAGTGTAACATAATGTACATAAGCTGTTGCTGGGTAAACTTTGCATGCAGATCTTAAGCATCATCACAGGATGTGATGTCATGTGTCTGTTCCTCATGCTGTTCAGTGTTCATGTAAATAGCCTAGTAAGACGATCCCTCTAAATAAACTCCTGTTACTTTGACCCAGAGCCTACATTTCTCATTCAATACTAATAGCACAATGACAAGATAGTACACAGAGGTGTGAGGAAGGTTTTTGAGGGACCTCCCGTGAAACTGTGAGTCAGATTTGGGGAGTTGTCAGATGCAGAGTTCTGGTTTTTTTATTCTTTCTTGAGTTGTGTGCATCACTGTCTTATGTTTTCCATCTGAATTGCCATTGAGAAGGTGGTACTGACTCGCCTTCTTAAACCGCTGCAAGCCATCGGGTGCAGGTGCACCCACAGTGCTGTTCGGAAGGGATTTTCATGATTTTGACCCAGTGACAAGGAACGGTGATATATTTCCAACTCAGGATGATGTGTGGCTTGGAGGCGAATGTATAGGTGGTGATGTTCCCATGCATCTGCTGCCCTTGTCCTTCTAGGTGGTAGAGGTCACAAGATTGAAAGGTGCTGTCGAAGGAGGTGTGGTTAGTTGCTGCAGAGAATCTTGTATATGATACACACTGCTGCTGCTATGTGTTGGTGCAGGAGGGAGTGAATATTGAAGGTTGTGGATGGTGTGCCAATGAGCTGCACTCAACCAGGCAAGTGGAGAGTATTCCATCACACTCCTGACTTGTGCCTTGTAGACAGAAGACTGGATTTGGAGAATCAGGAGGGAAGTTACTTGTCACAGAATACCCAGCTTCTGACCTGCTCCTGTATCTACAGTATTTAGGTAACTCGGCCAGTTAAGCTTCTGGTCAACGGTATGCTCCAGGAGGTTGATAGTGTGGGATTCATCGATGGTAATGTCGAAAACAGAGACATTTTGTCGAAGCTTTTCGTCTTTCACGCATCAGGACAACTTGCAGGAATACCAATGTAAGGGAAAGCAACAACTTTATACTATATGAGAAGGGAGTGCTGATTGATTGGTAGGTGGACGCTGATTGATAGAGTCAAGCAAAGATGGTTACATTCTTTCTTGTTGGTGATGGTCATTGCTGGGCACTTGTGTGATGTGAATGGAACTTTCCACTTACCAGCACAATCATGGATGTTGTCCAGCTCTTGTTGCATATGGATACAGACTGCATTAGTATCTGAGGAGTTGCAAATGGTGCTGAACATCATGCAATCATCAGCAAACATCCCCATTTGATGGAGCTTCTGATGGAGGGAAGGTCATTGATGAAGCAGCCGAAGATGGTTGTGCCTAGAACACTACCCTGAGGAACTCCTGCAGTGATGTCTTGGGACTGAGATGATTGGCCTCCAACCATCATAAACATCTTCCTTTGTGCTAGGTGTGAGTCTAACTAGTAGGGAGATTTTCCCGATTCACATTGACTTCAATTTTGCTTTACCAGGCTGTGAATGGATGACACATCAGTGAAGACATCTGATGGCCCATTAATCAGCTCAGCCCAGATCGAAGGGGTGTGGAAGTCCAATGTGGGAAGGGGACACTCATGAGGTTGTACAGGATGCTCTGAGGCAGTAGAGAGGTCTGTTTGGGAGTGACTTCCAGAGTGCATTGTGCCAGTCCCAATGTCAGTCTGATGACACGAGTGTGTGCCCGGTCGAAGCAGCGCGGAATATGTGGGCTGTACTCTGTCACCCTGCTGAAACCTGTGACAGTGAAATGTTCGGTGGACCAGAACGTGGCTAACAAGTGTTTGCCAGGCACGGTAAGTTCCCCCTCAGCATTTCAGAGGCAGATGCAATGGAAACTAGTCTCCCCTGTTATTCTTGGCAGAGGATGTCAGCCAAACCTTACTCCATGGCCCCCTCTTCCATGTGGAAGGCTTTGTTAGGATTAAGCAGGATAAGTCATGTTACCTGGACAACAGAGTTTTCAGCTGTTTGACAGTTTCCGTACACTCTTCAGCCCAATCAGGTTGAACCTGGTCGCCATGGCCTTTAAGTAGTTCGTACAGTCGTTCTGCAGTTTCCGCAAATCGAGGAATAAAGGTCCATTGATACCTCACCAGCCCAAGGAAAGAACACAGAGCAGTCTTTGAGATGGGCAGGGTCAGGCACTGAATGGCTGTGTTGATCAGGGCTGATGCCAGATGATGACTCTTTCGCATTTCTTTCTCAATGGGGATAAGAGGTCGATACAGTTTGTGCCAAGAATGTTCTCAAAGACTGAGTGAAAATAACCTTAGATAGAGCGTGAAGCATTCGCCATCGGGTTTTCACTGAGGAAGTTTTACATGCATGTATTGGACAAAAATTCACAGTCCTTACGGATAATAAATTGTTAACTGATTTGCTCAGCGCACACAAAGAGCAACCAGTACTTGCAGCAGGGAGAATGCAAAGATGGGCAATGTATCTCGCAGGATTTGATTATGACATTAAATACAGCAGCTCAAAGCAAAACGCCAGTGTGGATTGCTTGTCAGTGTTGCCTGATACTACCACAGATCAGATGACAGGTGAATCAGATGTGTTTGGTTTGCCATGTTGATATGTTGCTATGCACTCGGGAAGAAATGCACAAACAAATGCACAAGGACACCATCCTTTCTAAAGTCATGAATTATATCTTAAATGGATGGTCGAACAAGCTCTCCGAAGAAGGGAATTTGAAACCTTTCACAATGGTAAGCAAGAGATCACTATTGAGCACGGAATTCTCATGTGGGGATTGGGAATTATCATTCCACCCAAGCTGCACAGTGCTGTTTGAACTGAGCTACATGACCGTCACCTGGGAGTTATGAAGATGAAAACCATCGCACCACATTATGTATGGTGGCCCCAGACTGATGACCAGATTGAACTGTGTACAAAAGCATGTGGATCATGTAAAGTCAGACAGAACAGTCCTACACAGGAATTCTTACACCATTGGATCCCTGACTTTAAACCTTGGGAACATCTCCATGCTGATTTTTGCAGGTTCATTTGAAGGTGTCACCTACATGGTACTGGTGGAAGCTTTATAAAGTGGCCTCAAGTGTTTATCATGCAGAGCTTGATATCAGAATGTACCAGTGTTATGTTACATAGTCTGTTCAGTAGATGTGGATGACCTCAGATTTTAGTGTCTGACAATGTAGTCAATTCACGTTGGAAGAATTTCAACACTTCACGCACATGAATGGTATAAAAGACAAGTTCAGTGCGCCATTCCATCCAAGCACAAATAGACAAGCAGAGAATTTTGTTCAAACATTGAAGCAGGTGATGTGAGTATCTAATCAGGACAGAGATCCAATCCAGACAAGGAAAGACACGTTCCCGTTCGTGTACAGCAACACAACTCATTCTGTCACAGGGGTATCTCCATCCACCTTGTTCATGGACAGATCACTAGACAACATGCACTCAATCATTGATGGTCGATATAAAGAGCAATTGTATAAACAGACAAGTAATCGAGATAAAAACAAGAAATGCTGGATTCACTCAGCAGGTCTGGCAGCATCTGTGGAAAGAGAAGCAGAGTTAACGTTTCGGGTCAGTGACCCTTCTTCGGAACTCGAGATAAACCTAGCAGGATTGGCAAACGGAGAGAGTTCTCAGGAGAGATGGTTCTTGTTAGAAATTACATAGGTAAGCAAAAGAGGATCCCAGGAATCAGAGTAGGCAGGGAAGGTGCACTCAATTATAGGCTTCAAGTACAAACAGGAATCTGGAAACGCTATGTAGAGCTTATCTTACCAAGGATATCGGAAATGTCAGAAATATCAGAGCTCAAACCAATAAGTGAACCTGACGTTTCACTTTCCCAGACTAATGATACACCCAGAAATAATGAGAGGTTGGATAGGTTAAGAGAGATCCTGATTATTCCTACACACACTTCCATTCCTCACAAGAGTCTAGATACTCGGCTTCTTTGGCATCCTTGTCTCGAGAGACAATGGGTAAGCGCCTAGAGGTGGTCAGTGGTTTGTGAAGCAGCACCTGGAGTGGCTATGAAGGACAATTCTAGAGTGACACTCTTCCACAGGTGCTGCAGATAAAATTGGTTGTTGGGGCTATTACACAGTTGGCTCTCTCCTTATACTTCTGTCTCTTTTCCTGCCAACTGCTAGGTCTCTTCGACTCGCCTCCCTTCAGCACTGCCTTTGTAGCTGTCCGCCAGCTTTGGCAATCACTGGCAACTGACTCCCATGACTTGTGGTCAATGTCCTGTTGTGTTTGGAGATGTCTTTAAAGCGGAGACATGGACGGCCGGTGGGTCTGATACCAGTGACGAGCTCGCTGTACAATGCGTCCTCGGGGATCCTGCCATCTTCCATGTGGCTCACAGGGCCAAGCCATCTTAAGCACCGCTGGCTCAGTAGCGCGTACATGCTGGGGATGTTGGCTGCCTCGAGGGCTTCCGTGTTGGAGATACGGTCCTACCACCTGATGCCAAGGATTCTCCGCAGACAGTGAAGATGGAATGCGTTGAGACGTCGCTCTTGGCTAACATACATTGTCCAGGCCTCGCTGCTGTAAAGCAAGGTACTGAGGACACAGGCTTGATACAGTCGGACATTTATGTTCCGTGTCATTGCGCCATTTTCCCACAACCTCTTGGCCATTCTGGACATAGCAGCAGACACCTTTCCCATGCGCTTGTTGATTTATGCATCGAGAGACAGGTTACTGGTGATGGTTGAGCCTAAGTAGGTGAACTCTTGAACCATTTCGAGAGCGTGGTCGCCGATATTGATGAATGGAGCATTTCTGATGTCCCTGTCCCATGATGTTCGTTTTTGTGAGGCTAATGATTAGGCCAAATTCGTTTCAGGCAGCCGCAATCCTGTCACTGAGTCCATGCAGACACTCTTCTGTGTGGGACGTTAATGCAGCATCGTCAGCAAAGAGGATTTCCCTGATGAGGACTTTCCGTACTTTGGTCTTTGTTGTAAGACGGGCAAGGTTGAACAACCTGCCACCTGATCTTGTGTGGAGGAAAATTCCTTCTTCTGAAGACTTGAACGTGTGAGAGAGCAGCAATGAGAAGTAGATCCCAAACAGTGTTGGTGCGAGAACACAGCCCTGCTTCACATCACTCAGGATGGGAAAGGGGTCTGATGAGGCACGGTTATGCTGAATTGTGCCTTTCATATTGCTATGGAATGAGGTGATGATACTTAGTAGCTTTGGTGGACATCCGATCTTTGCAAGTAGTCTGAAGAGACCACGTCTGCTGACGAGGTCAAAAGCTTTGGTGAGATCTATGAAGGCAACATAGAGGGGCATCTGTTGTTCGTGGCATTTCTCATGTAACTGGTGAAGGGAGAACAGCATGTCAATGGTGGATCTCTTTGCTCAAAAGCCACACTGTGCCTCAGGGTAGACATGCTCAACCAGCTTCTGGATTCTCTTCAAGAGGAGCTTGGAGGTGATAGGATGTGGGCAGCAGAGTTTTAGCGGAATTGAGGTTTGTTGATCTTGTAAATGGAATGTCGACCAGGAGGACATTGGATAAAGTGAGTCTCGAGATGACAAGAGCATGGATGAGAGATTCAACAGCACTTAGACTGCGGAGTGAATGGTGAACTTTGACATTATGGAAGTAGGTTGTCTTTTTGATGACAGAATGAGTTCCTGAAGCTCATCGTGGGATTGAAAGGGAAGCCAAGGTTGTAAACAAGGTTGTGCGGCACAGTAGCGCAGTGGTTAGCACCACAGCTCCAGCGACCCAGGTTCAGTTCTGGGTACTGCCTGTGCGGAGTTTGCAAGTTCTCCCTGTGACCATGTGGGTTTCCTCCGGGTGCTCCGGTTTCCTCCCACAGCCAAAGACTTGCAGGTTGATCGGTAAATTGGCCATTGTAAATTGCCCCTAGTGTAGATAGGTGATTGGAGAATGATGGGGATGTAGTAGGAATATGGGATTAATGTAGGATTAGTATAAATGGGTGGTTGTTGGTCGGGGGACAGACTCGATGGGCCGAAGGGCCTGTTTCAGTGCTTTATCTCTAAATAAATAAACATTATGGGTCCAACTGAGACAAAGGCAAAGGAGTAGTCATAGAAAGTGGAAGGTACAAAGTGTGTGCTGTGGATTCAAAGATGGTGGTTCGTGTCCTCCCAATGTTTAACTGGAGGAAACTGAATCATAAATACTGAACATCATTCAAGCAGTGTCAGGGTTGCGTGTGGTAATGGGTCAGTAGAAATAGGTGTTGCTATGAAAGTGATTATGTTTTTGTTAAAAAATATCTTTGAAGGAATTTATAGTTGAACTGAATAAATGTTGGAGCAGTTTTTTTTTAAAGAGACCCATCAAGGGGGCACTGAAGGAACTGGATTGGCAATAATGTCATTGGTTGCCACATGACTCAATTTAAAGATAGAACATAAACCCTGATAACAGGGGCAGCGAAGTGACAAGTGTCCCATGATTGGACAAGTCCAGTAGGAGCAGAGAGCTCCTGGAATGGGCAGAAAACTCACAAGCTTTTTGTTTGTGGGTCAGTGTGTATGTTTTACCTTCTTGAGTGAGCAGCTGATAAAGTCAAGTCTACTGAAGAAGTGTAAAAAGGAGAGAAGGCCACAACCCAGCTGCGTTTTCTATCAAATCCCTGAAGGACGCTGAGAACTCCACTGTGTCAATTCATCTTGTTTCCTTTCTTTCAAAAAAGCCTGCAAACCACTTTTCAACGCTGCCTGAAAAGAACTGCTCTAAAAGATCTCAGTGTCCTGTCCCCATGTATTCAGAAATTAGACTGTATGCCAGTTTTGGAACAACATACCTCATAAAATAAAGAACATAGAAAAAATACAGCACAGAAGGAGGCCATTCAGCCCATCGTGTCCACGCAGGCTGAATAAGCTATCCACCCAAACTAAATACCTTCCAAAACCTGATCTGTTGCCCCGCAGGTTACAGCACCTTAGGTGTGTGTTCAGGTACATTTTTAAAGAATTGAGGGTCCCTGCCTCCACCAGCAATCCTGGCAGTGAATTCCAGACACCCACCACCCTCTGGGTGAAAAAGAAAATAATTTTCCTCATGCTCCCTTTAATCCTTCTACCAATAACCTTAAATCTGTATCCCCTGGAAACTGACCTCCTGCCGGGGGAAACAAGTTTAGATTAGATTAGAGATACAGCACTGAAACAGGCCCTTCGGCCCACCGAGTCTGTGCCGAACATCAACCACCCATTTATACTAATCCTACACTAATCCCATCTTCCTACCAAACATCCCCACCTGTCTCTACATTTCCTTACCACCTACCTATACTAGTGACAATTTATAATGGCCAATTTACCTATCAATCTGCAAGTCTTTTGGCTTGTGGGAGGAAACCGGAGCACCCGGAGAAAACCCACGCAGACACAGGGAGAACTTGCAAACTCCACACAGGCAGTACCCGGAATCGAACCCGGGTCCCTGGAGCTGTGAGGCTGCGGTGCTAACCACTGCGCCACTGTGCCGCCCCTATTCTATCCACGCAATCTCGGACCCTCATAATTTTGTACATCTCAATTAATTCACTCCTCAGCCTCCTCAATTCCAGGGAAAACAGCCTCAGCCTATCCAATCTTTCCTCCTAGCTGCAACCCTCAAGCCCTGGCAACATTCTTGTAAATCTCCTCTGTACTCTCTCCAGAGCAATTATGTTATTTCTGTAATGTGGTGACCAGAACGGCACGCAATACTCCAGCCTACCCAGCACTCTATACAGCTCCAGCATCACATCCCTGCTCTGTCATCTATACCTCGACCAACAAAGGAAAGCAATCCATATGCCTTCTTCACCACTCTTATCAACCTGTCCTGCCACCATCAGGGACCTGTGGACATGCATTCCAAGGTCTCTTACTTCTTCTACCCCTCTTAATATCCTCCCGTTTACTGTATATTCTGCCACTTTATTTGTCCCCCCCAAATGCATCACCTCACACTTCTCAGGACTGAATTCCATTTGTGACTTTTCCTCCCACTCGACCAAACCATTGATATTATTCTGGAGTCCATGATTCTCCTTCTCTCTATTTACTACACAGCCAATGTTTGTGTTGTCAGCAAATTTCCGAATCATGCCTCCCACATTTAAGTCCAAATCATTAATATATACCACAAACAGCAAGGGACCCAACACTGAGCACTGTGGAACACCACTGGAAACCGCTTTCCATTCACAAAAACATCCATCAACTACTACCCTTTGCTTCCTGTCACTGAGACAATTCTGGATCCAACCTGCCACCTTCCCCTGTATCCCATTGCCTTTCATTTTACAGACCGGTCTGCCGTGCGGGACCTTGTCAAATGCTTTACTAAAGTCCATGTAGACCACATCCGCTGAACCATCCTTATTAACCCTCCTTGTTATTTCCTCAAAAAACTCAATCAAGTTAGTAAGGCATGACCTTCCCTTAACAAATCCATGCTGTCTATCCATGATTAACCTGTGCCTTTCTAAGTTACAGTTTATCCTACCCAGCAGAGTAGATTCTAACAATTTACCCACCAGCGAGGTCAGACTGACTGGCCTATTATTACCTGGCTTATCTTTCGCACCCTTTTTAAAGAATGGTACAATGTTCGCAGACCTCCAATCGTCTGGGACCTCGTCGTTATCTAGGGAGGATTTGAAGATGATCCTCAGCGCATCCGTTATTTCCTCCCTGGCTTCCTCTAACAACCTGGGATACAATCCATCTGACCCTGGCGAATTATGCACTTTCAAGATGTCAGAACCTCAAGTACTTCCTCTCTCATTATGCTTATCTTATCTCATATTTCACACTTTAACTACAATGTCTACCTCAACCCTCTCTTTTGTGAAGACAGAGACAAAACCTTATTCAGAACCCTGCCCACATCTTCTGCATCCACGTGTACATCTCTGATAGGTCCGACCCTTTCCTTAGTTATACTCTTACTCTTAATGTACTGATTTTTGGATTTTCCTTGATTTTACCTGCCAATAATTGTTCATGTCCTTTGCTTTTCTAATTTCCTTTTTTACTTCACCCCTATACTCCTCTGGGCTTTCTAAAGTAGTAAGATATTTGTGATTATCATAAGTTTTAACTTACCCTGTAAGCTTCTAGAAAGCCAGGGAGTTCTAGATTTGGCAGTATGGCCATTTACCTTTATGGGTACAGCTTGCTAGTGCTGTTGGGGATGGTTTAAACTAGATTGGCGGGAGGGAGGGGATGGGGGGGAAACCTGAGCGCAACCTTAGATAGGGCAATTTCAGGGCAGGGAATGGGAGACAGTAAATTAGCAAAATTAGTGAGTGGCTCTGAAAGACAGAAGAAGAAAAAGTTAAAAAGTGTGCAGCACAGGAATTTGGCAGAGTTAAAGGCTATTTATTTAAATGCAAGGAGTATAGCAAATAAAGCCGATGAGTTGTGATTACAGATAGACACATGGCAACACAATATTGTTTCTATAATGGAAACATGGCTTAAAGAGGGGCAAGGATGGCAGGTCAACATCCCTGGATTTAGAGTATTCAGGCATGACAGAGAGGGAGATAAAAAAGGGGTGCAGTGTGGCATTATTAGTTAAAGAATCAATTATAAATTGAGGTGGGATGACAAGCTAAATGAATCATTAAACAAGGCCATATGGGTAGAGCTCAGAAATAAAAAGGGCGCAGCCATGTTAATGGGAGTGTACGATAGACCCCCAAATACTGAGAGGGAGAGAGAGGAAAAAATATGTCGGCAAATTTCTGAGTGCAATAACTTTAGGGCAGTGATAGTTGGGGATTTCAACAACCCCAATACTGACTGGGATAGAAACCGTGTGAAGGGCACAGACGCGACAAAACTTTTGAACTGCATTCAAGAACAGCCAGCACGGAACAAGCCCAACAAGAGAAGGGACGCAATTCTAAATTTAATTTTAGGTTATGAAGCTGGGCAAGTGCATGACGTAACAGTGGGTGACCATTTTGGAGATAATGACCATAATACAGTTAGTTTTAGCATAATCATGGAAAAGGACAAAGACAAAACAAGAGTACAATTTCCAAATTGGGGGACGGCGAATTTTACGAAAATGAGAGGTGACCTGGCGAAGGTGAACTGGGTACAGCTACTTGAAGGAAAATCAGTGACAAACCAGTGGGTGGACATGCTCTTGAATGTCTGTAATGAGGTCAAGAGCTGAGTGGCCCTCGTGGAACCCAAACTGATCGGCACTGAGCAGGTTATTGCTAAGCAACTGCTGCTTGATGGCAATGTTGATGACACCTTCCATCACTTTACTGATGATTGAGGGTAGACTGATGGGGCGGTAATTGGCCGTGCTGGACTTGTCCTGCTTTTTGTGTACAGGACATACCTGGGCAATTTTCCACATTGCCGGATAGATGCCAGTGTTGTCGCTGTACTGGAACGGCTTGGCTCGGGGCGCGGCAAGCTGTGGAGCACAGGTCTTCAGTACTATTGCCGGAATATTGTCAGGACCCATAGCTTTTGCAGTATCCAGTGCCTTCAGTCGTTTCTTGATATCACGCAGAGTCAATCGAATTGGCTGAAGTCTGACATCTGTGATGCTGGGGACTTCAGGAGGAGGCCGTGATGGATCATCAACGCGGCACTTCTGACTGAAGATTGTTGCAAATGCTTCAGCTTTATCTTTCTCACTGATGTGCTGGGCTCCCCCATCATTGAGGATGGGGACATTGTTGGAGCCACCTCCTCCAGTTAGTTGTTTAATTGTCCACCACCATTCACGGTTGGATGTGGCAGGACTATATCTTTTAGATCTGATCCGTTGGTTATGGAATCGATTAGCTCTGTCTATTGCATGCTGCTTGTCCAGTTTCACACGCAAGTCGTCCTCTGTTGTGGCTTCACCACGTTGACACCTCATTTTGACGTATGCCTGGTGCTGCTGCTGGCATGCCCTCCTGCACTCTTCATTGAACCAGGGTTGGTCTCCTGGCTTGATGGTAATGGTAGAGTGGGGGATATGCTGGGCCATGAGGTTACAGATTGTGGTTGAGTCCAATTCTACTGCTGCTGATGGCCCACAACGCCTCATGCATGCCGAATTCTGTATTGCTAGATCTGTTCGAAATCTATCCCATTTAGCACAGTGATAGTGCCACACAACACGATGGACGGTATCCTCATTGTGAAGGCGGTACTTGGTCTCCACAAGGACTGTGTGGTGGTCACTCCTACCAGTACTGTCATGGACAGATGCGTTTGTGGCAGGCAGATTGGTGAGGACGAGGTCAAGCATCTTTTTCCCTCGTGTTGGTTCCCTCACCAACTGCTGCAGATCCAGTCGAGCAGCTATGTCCTTTAGGACTCGGCCAGCTCGGTCAGTGGTGGTGCTACCAACCAACTGTTACTGATGAATTTTGAAGTCCCCCACCCAGAATGCATTCCGCACCCTTGCCAACCTTAGTGCTTCCTCCAAGTGGTGTTCAACTTGGAGGAGTACTGACTCATCAGCTGAGGGAGGACAGTCGGTGGTAATCAGCAGGAGGTTTCCTTGCCCATGTGTGACCTGATGCCATGCGACTTCATGGGGTCCGGATTCGATGTTGAGAACACCAAGGGTAACTCCCTCCCTACTGTATAGCACCTTGCTGCCACCTCTGCTGGGTCTGTCCTGCCGGTGGGACAGGACGTACCCCGGAAGAGTGATCACAACAGTATATGGGACGTTGTCTGTAAGGTATAATTCTGTGAGTATGAATATGTCAGCTGTTGATTGACTCGTCTGTGGGACAGCTCTCCCAACTTTGGCACAAGCCCCCAGATGTTTGTCAGGAGGACCTTGCAGCGTCAACAGGACTGGGGTTGCCGTTGTCGTTTCCGGTGCTTATGTCGATGCCGGTTGGTCTGTCCAATTTCATTCCTTTGTATTGACTTCGTAGAGTTTAGAGACAACTGAGTGGCTTGATAGGCCATTTCAGAGGGTATGTAAGAGTCAACCACATTGCTGTTGGTCTGGAGTCATATGTAAACCAGACCAGGCAAGGACAACAGAGATTCTTCACTAAAGGATTATTGTGGCAGGGGAGGAAACCTGATTGAAGAGAGTCAAATATGATAATGGCAGAAGGATGTGGGAGGGAGCAACAAGTTGAAGAGATTTGGAGAGGAAAGGGAGATGGGAGATGGGATTGTAGCTTTTTAAGAACAGAGGATTGTGTCTTAACTTTTGAGGAAGAGGTGACAATAGTGGTTTTGAGAGGGGGTGAAGAAGCTGAGAAGAGGGACACATGTCAAATATCAACTAATATGGGACCAGAAACGGAAGCAGTTATTATTCGAGTGGAAATAAGCTCAAGGCTGCGGGAGGTGGCTTTCATGTACGAGACAAATTTACATCAAGATCGATAAATGCAGGTGAGATATTGGTGAAAGAAGTTGGTTCAGGACAGAAAGGATTGGATTGGTGGACAATCGAAGGCTGATTTCAACAGGAGCAGGTGAACAGTGAGGGAGGAGAAGGTAATGGAGAGGGGTTTATAAAGTCTGATGGTAGTGAAGAAGAGACACAGGGGATATGTTTTCATTCCATGATCCCCCTGGAGGAATGCCCACATAGAGGACATGAGGATGCTTCATGTGGTCCAGCATGAACCAGTTGTGGAGCAGAAACACTCAAGAATCCGTCCCATGGACTCGGGAGAGAAAATATGTGGGCAAAACAGGACATTATATGGGTGAACGAGACAGTATGGGTACCGGCAAAGACTGGATATTTCTCTCACATTTGAATCCATTTTGGCCTCTTTTTGAGGAATATCTTTTTCTTTCCTGCATTTGTACCTTTTCTCACCATATGAGTTTGTTCTTAAAAACAAGACAGTTTTCATGATTGATCCAATAGTGAATTGTAATGATTGTCAGAACATCCTTCTCTGAGGTTGTTCTAAGGGGACAGAATATGTGATTTAACGTTACTGATCCTTTTTGTAGAATTAGTTTGATGTCCTTTGATGGTGTACGGTTGCTGTAACTCCCCAAAGTCTGAAGTTAAATTGGCATCAGAATATTTCATATTATATAGTTTCATTTACCCACATTAAAATTCATCTTTAATATGATAATAATTATGCACTACCGTCCAAAATCTTGTTAAAGGTGGTCAGAATTCTCGTTGACTTCACCTACACACAAGGGTTTCAGGAATATAAGATCAAGTGACTAAGAAACCTATAAGCCCTGCTCCAGATCGTTACTTTTTATTGACACAATTTCCCATTCAGTGTTAACAAATATTTCACCCCATTCTTCAACTCCTCTCTGAATTTTCTCTGTGTCAATCCATAGACACAAGTGTTTGTGCAGCAACTGAGAAGCTGCAGCATGACTCCAACTTGTTGGAAACTATATAGAGGGTTACTGTAATATTTGTCTGTGTAATAAAAGTTTATCACTGGCCATTTTAGCAAATAGACAACATGCGGCATCCACAACAGTATAAAATTGGCAGAAATAGTGAAAAGCAAAATCATAGATTTCCTCCGATTCTTTACCTCTGGATCATTCTGATTCTCACTGTTGCTCCGTAGTCCCCTGCGTGCTCTATTTGCCACAATAATGTGTCTGATGGTCAGAGCATTGAACAACAGAATTAAAACGATTGGTAATAGAGGGTTTATGATGCTCTCGATCCACGCATAAACCCTCCACAAGGGGGAAGTGACATAATCAGCTGTAGGAACACAATACCAAGGCATGTTGTCAATTATAAATGCAGGCTGAGCGACATAGTAATAGGGAATATTCCTGAGACAGCTCACCACAAACACGGTGGCGATAACCACGGTCACTGTTTTCTCAGTGCTGTATTTTGAGCGTAGCTTCTGACAGCAAATTGTTACAAAGCGATCAAAAGTGAAGGCGACAGTAAACCAGACAGAACAGTCTACAGCGACAACATATACGACTAGGTTTAGCAGACACACAGGAGTTATATACAGGAAGCTAATTGGAAAATACATGATATTAATCCGGTGTAATATCACATTGATGATAACCACCATTAGATCCGCCACTGCCATGGCCACCAGGTAACGAGTGACAGATTTGGAGAGATCGCATTTGCCTCGGGACAAAATCACAATCGCCACCAAGTTAACTGTAAGAAACAGAAAACATGAAGTTTACCTCCACACTGTCCCAAAACATTTTTTAAATGAACATTTAAAGTTGAAGAAGACAGTTTGAATCTTCCAAAGTAAATGTAATTGTTAATTTAATGAACTGTTTATTGGCATCAGGGAAATCAATGGCGAAAGAAAGTTAAAATACAAAAATAATTGTTCACCTCAGATAGAGAAAAAATGCTGAGGTTAAAAGAAAAGTACAGAAGTTTTTCTGGAGAATTCTGGTATCCAAAACATCAGAGTCCCCAAAAGTAAATAACTGCAGATCAGCTTCAGCCTGTTGGGTGGGGACTGCACTCTCACCCTGTTGGGTTATAGTCTGTACAACAGGGAGAGTGAACTCCCACCCTCTGTTTAAACATTGGCCGGACAAAGTGCAGACTCGAAATGTCTGGTGGGGTCGATCGTGCACCAGCAACAGAAATCGCCAGGTGTTCCATTCCACTTACATTCAGAAACAAAATCAAAGCTGAATTCAAATCCATGTAAAGAAGAGAAACTTCAGCAGTAACACCATATGTCAACATGAACTAATGTTACAATGCAGTAACTTCGAGATTCTCCCTATTACACCTGTAACCCACTGAACGACATCAGATCATTTAAAATTGCTCATTTATTTCTGATCTGATGTCCATAAAGACTCGAAGGATGCGTTTCTATTGTAAGCATTGAAACAAATTGTTGTTTTTACACTTGCTGTGGTGAAAATTCAAGAAGTGTTATAATTTTAACTAAGAAAGCACATTAAGAAAGTAAGACAATTACATGGCACTTAACTGACACCATCAAACAGGGAAAATATAACATGAACCGTCAACATTGATATTCAACTTTAACTGTGTCATTTCACTGTCTTACCAGGAATACTGACGGCTGCAAGAAAGGGGTAGTAAATGAGCTCTATCTGGTAAATTACAGGGTATCCCATTTCTTGTGTGAAACTTCAATGCAGAGACTTCTTCAGAGGAGCACTTATTAATATCACACAGCAACCTCCATGGAGACAGTCATCTAGGGAATGTGAGCTGGGATATTAGTTACATTCCACTGAACAAACTGATTTAATTAACCATTTTTAGTTGTGCATAATAAAATATATTGATTAGAGGATATAGAAAACAAAATAATTTTGTATTGATTATAAATTTCTTCAAACATGATTTGCAAATTATTTTGTTATGATCCTAGGTTTTGATGTGGATGAACAATCTCAGGAACAATAGCCCTGGTGTTGATGTGGATGAACAATCTCAGGAACAATAGCCCTGGTGTTGATGTGGATGAACAGTCTCGTTTACAGTTATCCTTGTGTTAGTTGTTGGGAGTAAATTGGATTCAATCACATTCTGTACAAGTGGAGCTATGGGGCAGAGCAGATTAAGTGTAGTATAGGCTGTGAGTGAAATGTTCATTATTAGATAGTTGCTCAGAATTTTGGCAGGGATTTTGGGAGTGTGAATTTAGAAAGGATAGGATCTGACAACAGCCTAAAAGGTTAATCAAGAGAGGTTTCTGAAGACCAGCCTTGGATGCTCTGTTTCCTTAACTCCATGTAGCCCAGATTACATACGGCTGAATCCACTTATCTGGAGTCTTGCCATGCTGCAGAGCCGCTTCACATCCTCTGATCACACAGGGAGTGCAGAGGGAGATCTGCCTGTTGAATGTTTTTGTTATGATTGAGTCTGGAGAAATGTACTGTCTTTCTTTAGTTCCACTTCCCCATGGGTCACAAAATATATTTAAATATTTTACCCAGTTACCAATATGGCCAATTATATAATTTATCTATTTTAATTTCAGAATAAAATCCACCAACGAGGTTTCTTTAAAATACCATAAAGGTATGAATTATTATAAAACAAGACTGATTCAGGAAAGATGCAAAGCTTTAACATCCAGTTTGAAATATGAAAGTATAAATATATCCCCTTCTAAAATAGCCCGCCATGCCAGCGCGCACACACACCAATTAATGGAAAAATAAAGAAGCTTTCTCTGCAGAGATCAACTTTACAAAAAGGAAAGAAAATAGTTTGGCCACATACTTGTTAATTCTTGAAGAAAAAGGATAAGATGTGGAAGGTTCCAGATGACCCTTTGGTCTGGCAACCAGGTAGACATAGATGATTGTCACTGGGATCTTTCTGGAGCAGTTCTCTTCAGGTGACATCGAGGATTAGTCTGGCAGGCATTTCCGGAGAAACACTGCATCAGGGGTTTCAGCGATCACACTGGATTCTCAAGGTTTCTAAAAGAGGTGGAAAAGGATACGTTAGTTGCTTCTCTCAGCAGGCTTCAATCCCAACTGACTCCTAAAAATATCCAAAAATGAAACCAAAACTCCTGAGTCATAAACCCAGACATGTGACATCTCTGTAAACAACTCAAATATCCAGCAAGGCTCCTTATGTTTATTTAGCCTCCATTGTCTCTTCCACTGTGTTTTTTTTTGGGAAAAAAATCCAGAGTCCTTCCAGTGATCCTTTAGAAAAAAACACCTCCTCGGAATCTCTTCAGACTTTCCA
The DNA here is from genome assembly GCF_036365525.1 of Heterodontus francisci. Classification (NCBI taxonomy): domain Eukaryota; kingdom Metazoa; phylum Chordata; class Chondrichthyes; order Heterodontiformes; family Heterodontidae; genus Heterodontus; species Heterodontus francisci. The sequence continues at coordinate 54,833,773 of NC_090406.1, read as the reverse complement.
GTGAACCAATTTTCACAATCTTTTGAACATGAGCCCTCAAAAAAAAATAGTGGAATCACCATCATGACAGCTTTCTTTCCCTGAAGTATGAGTAGAGGACGGAGCTTGTTTTGCAGTGCAGATGAACAGTTGCTGCAGGAATGGTCTTTTACAATATATGAGGTCCCTGCTCTGTTCTTAGCCAGCGTAACTGTTTTTGTCTTAACTTACTTGGGAACGCCAAAGAGCCCTGTGAAGTGCAGCCAACGTTGAATGTTGTGAGCACAGCCTAATGGCTGAGTAGCTGCCTGTTACTGAGACAGGAAGAAATCCATGTGCATTGCTGTTAATCTAATCGTGGGTGTAACTCAGTGATACAGTGTCTACTTTGCCTGTATAAGACCTTGATTTAAAGCCCCGGAAACATTAGAATCATTGAATCTTAAAGCGCAGAACGAGTCTATTCAGCCCATGGTGCCTATGCTGGGACTTTGAAAGATTAATGTAATTAATCCCGCTTCCCCACTGAGCCCCCTTTGTCCTGTCAATGCTTAATTTTAAAATATATATCCAATTCCCTGCTGAATTTGCTTTTTGCACTTTAGGATATGAAAGTCTGAGAGATTTCCCAGAATTATACAAGATATGAGGGACTTCTCCTCTGTAAATAGACTAGAATTGTTGGGAAGCATAAGTGGATTTTTAACAAAGCTGTTAAATTTGATGAGAGTTTTTTAAGAGAATCATTGTGCTCTTGGTGAGATTACACTCAGAGAAATGTGCATTGTTCTGGTCTTCATAGTACAAAAAGTTTATAAAAGCACTGGAAGAAGGGCGAAGAAAAAATCAGCAAATATATCAGAATTAAATGGTCGAATTTTCATGAAAGATTGGACAGACTGGAACTCCTTTCTCGACAAAAGTGAAGTTTGACAGGTGAACATACGTAGCTCTGTATAATTATGAGGGAGTTTGATGAGTTAGAAATAGTGAAAATGTTTTCACTTTGGGGGTAATATTCCACATTAAATCATAGAATCATAGAATGATTACAGAAGGAGGCCATTCAGCCCATCATGTCCATGCCAGCTCTCGACAAGAGGAACACAGCCTGTCCCACTCCCCTGTTTTTTTTCCCATTGCCTGACACTTTTTTTCTATTCAGATAATTATCTAATTCAACTTTGAAAGTCATGATTGAGTCTCCCTCCACACACTCTCAGGCAATGTATTCCAGATCCTAAATACACACACAAAAATTATTTTGCCGTTCATCTTAACTTTGTGTCCTTTGGCTCATGGGAACAGGAGTAGGCCATTCAGCTCATCGAGCCTGTCCCGCCATTCAATACAATCACGGCTGATCATCCACTTCAATGCCTTTTTCGCACACTATCCCCATATCCCCTTATGTCACTGGTATTTAGAAATCTGTCAAGCTCTCCTTTAATCATGCTCAACGACTGAGCTTCCACAGCCCTCTGGGGTAGAGAATTCCAAAGATTCACAACCCTCTGAGTAAAGAAATTTCTCCTTATCTCTGTCCTCAGTGGGTTCCCCCTTATTTTGAAATTATGTCCCCTGGTTCTAAACTCCCCAAACAGAAGAAACATCTTAGCTGCATCTACCCTATCTATCCCTTTAAGTATTTTGTAGGTTTCAATGAGATTACCTCTCCTTCTTCGAAACTCAAGACAGTATAAGCCCAGTTTCCACAATCTCTCTTCATAGGACAGTCCTACCATCCCAGGAATGACTCTGGTGAAACTTGGTTGCACTCCCTCTTTGGCAATAATATCCTTGCTATGGTAGAACTGTACACAGTACTCCAGGTGCACTCTGACCAAGGTTCTATACAATTGAAGCAAGACTTCACTACTCTTGTACTCAAATCCTCTTGCAATAAGTCTAAAATGCGATTTTCCTTGTTAATTGCTTGCTAAAACTGCGTGTTAGCTTTAAGTGACTTATTGACAAGGACACCCAGGTCCCTTTTTCATCTACACTTCCTAATCTCTTACCATTTAAGAAATATTCTGCACATCTGTTCTTCCTCCCAAAGTGGATAACCTCACATTTTTTCCACATTATATTCCTTCTGCCATGTTCTCACCCATTCAGTAAGTCTGTCCAAATCCCCTTGAAACCACCTTGCATCTTCCTCACAACACAAATTCCCAACTAGTTTTCTGTCATCCGTGAATTTGGAAATAATACATTTGGTCCCCACATCCAAATTATTGATGTATATTGTGAACAGCTGGGGCCCAAGTACTGATCCTTGTGGTACCCCACTAGTCACAGCCTGCCAACGTGAGAATGACCCGTTTATTCCTACTCTCAGTTTTATGCCTGTAACCAATCCTTAATCCACGCCAATATATTACCTCTTATCCCATGTGCTTTAATTTTGCTAACCAACCTCCTGTGGAGAACTTTATCAAAGCCTTCTGAAATTCCAAGTATGCCTCGTCCACTGATTCCCTTTTTCAATTCTGTTAGTAACATCCTTAAAAAACTCCAACAAATTTGTCAAACATGATTTCCTATTCATAAATCCATGTTGACTATGCCCATTAAGATCATCATTCTCCAAGTGTCCATTTATCACTTCCTTCAGAATAGATTCTAGTACTTTCCCAATGACTGATGTAAGGCAAATCGGTTTGTAATTCACTGTTTTCTCTCTCCCTCCCTTCTTAAATAGTGGGGTGACATTTGCTACCTTCCAATCTGCACAACCATTCTAGAGTCTATAGAATTTTAGAAGAGATGATCACTAATGCATCCATGATCTCGTGAGCTACATCTTTCAACACTCTAGGATGGAGAATATTGAGTCCTGAGGACTATTAATCAACAGCCCCATTAATTTCTCCAATACAACCTTCTTACTCATACTAATTTCCTTCAATTCTTCATTCCCCCTCATCCCTTGGATCTCTAATACTGGGAGATTTCTTGTACCTTCCTCAGTGAAGACAGACACAACGTATTCATTTAGCTTCTCTGCCATTTCTCTATTCCCCATTATAAATTTTCCTGATACTGTCTGTAATGGACCCACATTTGTCTTAGCCAGGCGTTTCCTTTTTATGTACCTGTAGATGCTTTTACAGTCTGTGCTTCTGTTTTTTGCTGGCTTTATTCAAATTATATTCTCCCTTTCTTTATCAGTTTCTTTGTCCTCCTTTGTTGTTTTCGAAAATCCTCCAAATCTTCAGGTTTACTACTATTTCTGGCAACTTTAAAGGCATTTTCCTTTAATCTTATACAATCCGTAACTTCCTTTGTTATGCACGATTGACTGCCTTTACGTTTGAGGTTTTTGTGCCTTGAAGGAATGTATAGTTGCTGTAAACTATGTAACATTTATTTAACGATGATCCATTGCTTATGTACTGTCAGATCTTTTAATGTATTTTAAACGGCTCTCACCCTTTCTGCCAATGGGAACGTTTTCTCCTCAACTACCCTGCCTAGACCCCTCATAATTTTTGACACTTCTATTAAACATCCTCTCAACCTTCCCTTCTCCAAAGAGAACAACCACAGTTTCTCCAAACTATCCACGTAAACGAAGTCCCTCATCCCTGGAACCATTCTCGCAAGTCTCTTAGGCACCCACTCTAATACCTTGACATCCTTTCTAAAGTGTAGTGACAAGAATTGAACAGAAGAGGTAGAACCAGCATTTTGTCAAGCTTCGCCATAACTTCCTTGCTTTTGTACTGTTGCACCTCCATTTATATAGCCCAGGACCCCGAATGCATTTGTAATCTCTTTCTCAACCTGCCCTGCCAACTTCACATTTTGTGTACATATATTCTCAGGTCCGTCTCTCCTCATTCTTCTGACCAAAATGAATCACATCACCCTTCTCTGCATCGAATTTCATCTGCCACATGTCCGTTCATTGCACCCGGTTGTGTGTGTTGTCTTGAAGTCTATAATTATGCGGTCAGAGTTCACAATGCTTCCTAGTTTTGTGCCATCCGCCAATGTTGAATTTGTGCCTGGTATACATAAGTCTAGATCATTACTATAGACCAAGAAAAGCAGTGGTCCTAATAATGGAGCATGGGAAAGTCCATGATTATAACAGCCTCCAGTCATAACACAACTATTCACCACTGCTCTCTGTTTCCTTTTACTCAGTCAACTTTGTATACATACTGCCACTGCCCCTTTTATTCCATGGGTTTAACATTTGCTGACAAATCTTCCATCTGGCACTTCATCAAACATCTTTTGGATGTTCAGGTTTACCACGTCAACCACATTACCTTCGTTAACCCTGTATATTACCTCACCAAGGAACTCAATCAAGTTCGTTAAACACGATTTGCCTTTAACAAATCCGTTCTGGCTTTCCTCAGTTAATCGACATTTGCTCAAGTGACTGCTAATTTTGTCATGAATTATCAGTTTAAAAATTTTCCCATCACCGAGATTAAACTGACTGGCCTGCAGTTGTGGGACATTTTCTTACATTCTTTCTGAGCAAGTCTCAACATTTGCAATTTCCCAAGTCTTCTGGCCCCATCCCTGCCTGTAAGGAGATTTGTAAGACAATGACCAGTAGTTCCACATATTCCACCCTCACTTCCCTCAGTACCAGTCCTGGTGAAATATTAGCTTTCAGTAGGGGCAGTCATTTAAAAAACCCCTTTGTATCAACTTATAGCCCATACAATCCCCCAATTACTCTTCTTTCACGATGAGCTCGGCGAGGCCAGCATTTGTTGTCCATCCCGAATTGCCCTTGAGAAGGTGGTGGTGAGCTGCCTTCTGCAATCACTGCAGTCCATGTGGGATAAGTACACTTACAATGCTGTTAGGAATGGAGTTCCAGGATTTTGACCCAGCGACAGTGCAGGAACGGCAATATAGTTCCAAGTCAGGATGGTGTGTGGCTTGGAGGGGAACTTGCAGGTGCTGATGTTCCCATGCATCTGCTGCTCTTGTTTTCCAGGTGGTAGAGGTCGTGGGTTTGGAAGGTTATTTCAGTCACAGATAAGGCTGATCACTTCCTTCTCAAAACCTTACTTCCTTTTTATCCACCACTTCGAACTGCAATCTCAAATCCCGATTTCTGCAGCTCCCGATCAGCTTAACCAGACCCTCACTTCTACAGATGATGCCCGAGACCCCATTTAAACGATAATTCTCTCTCACATTGCCCATTCTCACTTGTACAGCTTCATCTCCACTCCTTTAAGCCCAAGGGATGCAGATGTGAATGGATATAGCAAACAACTGGAACAATGAAAGGTGTTGTTATGGTTTTTATTTTATTTGGAAATACAGCCCTGAAACAGGCCCTTTGGCCCACCGAGTCTGTGCCGACCAACGACCACCCATTTATACTAACCCTACAGTAATCCCACATTTCCTACCACCTACCTACACTAGGGGCAATTTACAGTGGCTAATTTACCTGTCACCTGCAAGTCTTTTGGCTGTGGGAGGAAACCGGAGCACCCGGCGAAAACCCACACGGTCACAGGGAGAACTTGCAAACTCTACACAGGCAGTACCCAAAATCGAACCCAGGTCCATGGAACTGTGAAGCTGCGGAGCTAATCACTGCGCCACTGTGCCGCCCAATACTTTGTTTATGTCCTCACAAAAGAGGCGGACAATGCAGATATTGCAGTGAAAGAGGAGGAGTGTGAAGTAGTGGATGTGCTAAACATAGGGAGAGACGAGGTATGAAGGGCATTAGCATTCTTGAAAGCTGATAAATCATGACGGTCAGATGTAATGTATCCCAGGCTGTTAAAATAAGCCAGAGAGGAAACAGCAGAAGGTTTGACCATCATTATCCAGTCCTCATTGAATACAGGAGTGGTGCTGGAGGACTGGAGAACTGCTAACAGTGTAACTCTGTTTAAAAAGGGATTGAAGGATAGACCACATAATTACAGGCCAGTCAGTCTAAGCTCGGTAGTGGGAAAATTATTAGAATCAATTCTTTGCGATAGGATAAACTGTCACTTAGAAAGGCACAGATTAATCAAGGATAGTCAGAAGGAATTTGTTAAGGTAAGATCAAGTCTGACTAACTTGATTAAATTATTTGAAGAAGTAACAAGGGTCGTGCGATTGATATGGTCTACATGGATTTTAACAAGACTTTTGACAAGGTCCCACATGGTTGACATGTTAAAAAAAAATAAAATCGCCTAGGATCCAGGGGAATGTAGCAAGCGGGATACAAAATGTCTCAGTATCAGGAAATAAAGGACAATTGTTAACGCATGTTTCTTTGCAACTGGAGGGCTGTTTCCAGTGGCATTCTGCAGTGCTCAGTACGAGGTCCCCTGCTTTTTGTGGTGCCTATTAACAATTTGGATATAAATATAGGGGGGATAATCAAGAAGTTTTCAGACGACACAAGAATTGGCAGTGTGGTAGATAGCGAGGAGACGGCAGGAAGATATCAATTAGCTGGTCAGGTAGGCAGAAAAGTGGCAAATGGAATTCAACCCGGTGAAGTGTGAGGTGATGCATTTGGGGAGGTGAAACAATGCAAAAGAATACCCGATTAATGGGAAAATACTGAGAAGTGTAGAGGAAGCGACGGGCCTTGGAGTGAATGTCCACAGATCCCTGAAGGTTGCATGACAGGTCGATGGATTGGTTAAGAAGGCATATGGAATCCTTTCCTTTATTAGCTGAGGTATAGAATATCAGAGCAGGAAGGGTATGTTGTAACCGTATAAATCATTCGTTGGGCCACAACTTGAGTACTGTGTGCAGTTGTGGACACCTCATTACAGAAAGGATGTAGTTGCTCTGGAGAGGGGACAGAGGAGATTTACGAGGATGTTGCCAGGACTGGAAAAATTGCAGCGATGAGGAAAGATTGGAAAGGCTGGTTTTGTTAACCTTGGAACAGAGGAGACTGAGGGGAGATCTGATTGAGATGTACAAAATTGTGAGGGGACGGGATAGAGTGGATGGGCATGGCCTATTTACTTTAGCAGAAATGTCAGTTACTAGGGGGCATAGATTTAAAGTGATTGGTAGAAGGATTAGATGGGAAATGAGGAAGACGTTTTTTTTCACCCAAAGGTTGGTGGGAGTCTGGAACTCACTACTTGTAAGGTTAGTTCAGGCAGAAACCCATTTAAACATTTAACACATTTAAAAGGTGTCTGGATCGGCATCTCAAGTGCCGTAATCTGTGGGCTATGGACCAAATGATGGAAGGTGGTATTAGTCTGGGTGGCTGATTCTTTTTATTTTTGCCCGGCGCAGACATGATGGGCAAAGTGGCCTCTTTCTGTGCTGCAAACTTTCTATGATTCTAACTGGTATAGCCATTCACTGCCAAATCTGGCTGGACGACCGAAAACACTATCGGGTCCTGGTCTTGCAAGTGAAAACTGCAAACTATTCCAGGAATATCCTGGAATACAAAGATAACTCCTGGCTTCTTTTTATTTCAGCAGGCCATATTCATGAACACCTTTTCCCTGTCTTTTCCAAACTTTCCTCCAACCACAAACGCAAAGAGCTCATGATTTGTTTTGGTCATGAACACTGAGACCATCTGATCAGTCACCTCTGTCACTTCCCTCCCTTCCCCTAGTCCACCGGGCCAAACTTCTTCTCAGGCTCATCTTGTCACTGAGACCCACCTCCTGCTCTCGCAACCCTATTCCCACTAAACTGCTGACCACCCAACTTCCCTTCTTGGTCCCCAGGTTAGCGGACTTTGTAAATTGTTCTCTCTTGTCACATTCTGTTCCTCCCACCTTCAAATCTGTCATCAACACCTCTTTCCTAAAAAGATTCTTGATGCCTCTATCCTTGCAAATTTCTGCCCTTCACAAAACTCCCTTTCTCCAAAGTCTTTAAACTTGTTGCCATCTCCCAGATTCATGCTCACTTTTCCTGGAATTTGAAGCTTGAATCCCGCAATCCACTTATGCTGCGACACCCAGCTTTCTGACACCACCACCTCTCTCATCAGCTCCACCGTCTCTAAATCATCAGATTGCTTGTCCAACATTCAGTACTAGATAAGTAGAAATTTCTAACAATTAAATATTAGGAAGATCAAAGCTGTTGTCTTCTGTCCTCACCACAGACTCTGCTTCCTTGCCATGCATTCCAGCCCCCTTGCTGGCAATGGTCCGAGCGAGACCAAGGCAGAGCTGCGAGGAGACAGACACTGGCGAGTGGGAGTTCCAGTGAGGCATATTCCCACAGACTCTCACTGGGACTGCGAGAGAGTTCAACGACTGACGTCACAGTTCAGAAAGTGACACATTGCAAGGTGAGGCAGCTGATTGGTAAGTAGGAACAGGTGGGTAGTTCTACCCTATTTTTACTACTTTCAGCAGCTAAAGTGAAGGTAGGGATTTTAGATTGTAGTAGGTAATGTTTGGAGTGGAATAAGGTCCCTAGTGTAATTAGCACTTTATATTAAAGGGAATAACTGAGATAAGAAAGATCTACAGTTTATTTTTATATCTAGTAAGTCGTGTTCTTTAGAGCGTTCAAAAGTAACGAGGACCAGGGAAGAAAGGCCCCAGAGTAATTGATATTATTTGATATTAAGAATCTTCCAAAAGGTTTAATTTAAAGGGTTAAGTCATGGCAGGTGAGCTCAAAGCCGTGGTGTGCTTCTCATGCTCCACGTTGGAAGCCGGGAACAATTGCAGTGCCCGGGATCAGCATGTGAGCAGGATGTGTCTCCAGCTACAGCTCCTGGAAGCCCAGGTTTCAGAGTTGGAGCGGCAGCTGGGGACACTGTGGAGCATCCGCGATGTGGAGAGTATCGTGGATAGCACGTATAGAGAGGTGGTCACACCACAGCCTCAGACTCCACAGGCAGGAAGGGAATGGGTGACCACCAGGCAGAGCAAGAGGACTATGCAGGCAGTGACTACGTGGCGGAAGAGCTGGTGTGAAGGGGAGGGTTTAAGATCCCTGGGACATTGGGAGGTGGGACCAGTACAAACTGGACGGGTTACACTTGGGCAGGTCCGGGACTGGTGTCCTAGGGAGAGTATTGATCGAGTGGTTTGGGAGGGTTTAAACTAAAATGGCAGGGGGATGGGAACCTTTGCAAGGAATCGGTGGGGGATCAAGGAAAAGAACAAAACACAAAGTAGTCACAATACCGTCGAGGAGGAATTCATGAAGTGTATACGGGATGGTTTTCTGGATCAATACGTTGAGGAACCAACTAGAGAACAGGCCATCTTAGACTGCGTATTGTGTAATGAGAGAGGAATAATTGGCAATCTAGTTGTGCAAGGCCCCTTTGGGGATGAGCGACCATAATATGATATAATTCTTCATCAAGATGGAGAGCGGCATAGCTGATTCTAAGACGAGGGTCCTGAATCTTAATCAAGGAAACTACGAGGGTACGAAACGCAAATTGGCGATGATGGATTGGGAATGACAGTGAATAGGCAATGGCAAACATTCAAAGAACACATGGATGAACTGCAACAATTGTTTATTCCTGTCTGGTGCAAAGTAAAATGGGAAAGGGAGCCAAACCATGGCTTACAAGGGGAATTTGAGATAATGTTAGATCCAAGGAAGAAACATACAAATTTGCCGGAAGAAACAACTGACCTGAGGATTGGGAGCTGTTTAGAATTCAGCAAAGGAGGACCAAGGGATTGATTAAGAAGGGGAAAAGAGAGTACGAGAGTAAGCTTGCGGGGCACATAAAAACTGACTGTAAAACTTTCTACAGGTATGTGAAGAGAAAAAGATTGGTGAAGACAAATGTCAGTCTTACAGTTAGAAACAGGGGCATTTATTAAGGGGAACAAAGAAATGGCTGACCAACTAAATGCATCCTTTGGTTCTGTATTCACAAAGGAGGACACAAATAACATACCAGAAATGCTGGGGAACACAGGGTTTAGTGAGAGGGAGGAACTGAAGGAAATCAGTATTAATAGAGAAATGGTGTTGAAGAAATTGATGGGATTGAAGGCCGATAAATCCTCAGGGCCTGATAATCTACATCCCAGAGTACTTAAGGAAGTAACCCTGGAAATAGTGGATGCATTGGTGACCATCTTCCAAAATTCTATAGACTCTGAAACAGTTCCTACAGATTGGAGGGTAGCTAATGTAACCTGACTATTTAAAAAGAGAGGTAGAGAGGAAGCAGGGAATTATAAACCATTCAGCCTGACGTCGGTAGTGGGGAAAATTCTGTAGTCCATTTTAAAAGATTTTATAGCAGTGCACTTGGAGAACAGTGGTAGAATCGGACAGAGTCAGCCTGGATTTACGAAAGGGAAATCATGCTTGACAACTCTACTCCAATTCTTCGAGGATGTAACTAGTAGAGTTGATGAGGGGGAGCCAGTGGATGTGGTTTATTTGGACTTTCAGAAGGCTTTCGACAAAGTCCCACATACGTGCAAAATTAATGTGCATGGGATTGGAGGTAGTGTATTGCGATGGATAGAAAATTGGTTGGCAGACAGGAAACAAAGTGAAGGAATAAACGGGTCTTTTTCTGATTGGCAGGCAGTGACTAGTGGGGTACCACAGGGACTGGTGCTAGGACCCCAGCTATTCACAATATATATATTAATGATTTAGATGAGGGAACTAAATGTAATATCTCCAAATTTACAGATGACACAAGACTGAGTGGGAGGGTGAGCTCTGTGGAGGATGCAGAGAGGCTTTAGGGGGATTTGGGCAAGATGAGTGATTGGGCAAATGCATGGGAGATGCAGTATAATGTGGATAAATGTGAGGTTATCCACTTTGGTAGCAAAAACAGGCAGGCAGATTATTATCTGAATGACTATTAACTAAGAGAGGGGAATATGCAACGTGACCTGGGTGTTCTCGCACACCTGTCGCTGAACGTAAGCATGCAGGTGCAACAGGCGGTAAAATTAGGCAAATGGTATGTTGGCCTTCATAGCGAGAAGCTTCCAGTACAGGAGCAGGGATGTTTTGCTGCAATTATACAGGGCCTTGGTGAGGCCACACCTGGAATATTGTGTGCAGTTTTGGTCTCCTTATCTGAGAAAGGATGCTCTTGGTATGGAGGGAGTACAACAAAGGTTTACCAGACTGATTCCTGGAATGGTCGGACTGACATATGGGGAGAGATTGAGACGGTTAGGATTATATTCGCTGGAGTTCCGAAGAGAGGGGGGGTCTCATAGAAACCTGTAAAATTCTAACAGGACTTGACAAGGTAGATGCAGGATGGATGTTCCCGATGGTGGAGGAGTCCAGAACCAGGGATCATAGTCCAAGGATACGGGATAAACCTTTTCAGGACTGAGATGAGGAGACATTTCTTCACCCAGAGAGTGGTGAGCCTGTGGAATTCGCTACCACAGAATGCAGTTGAGGGCAAAACATTGAATGTTTTCAAGAAGGAGTTAGATATAGCTCTTGGGGCAAAAGGTATCAAAGGAAAAGGTGGTGGGGGGGTGGGGGGGAAGCGCGAACATGTTACTGAGTTGGATGATCAGCCATGATCATAATGAATGGTGTAGTGGGCTCGTAGGGCCGAATGGCCTACTCCTGCTCCTATTTTCTATGTTTCTGTGTAAACCAAACTGTTGCAACCTCACTGACATTTTTGAAGTTAGGATGAGCTTACAACCACATATCCACTCTGTCACTAAGACTGCCTATTTCCACCTCTATAACATTGCCCATCTCTGTTTGTGCCTCAGCTCTTCTGCTGCTGAAACCCTCATCCAGGTCTTTTTTACCTCCAACATGACTATTCTGTGATGAAAACCACACCTGCCAAAATTAAACATATTACTTTCTGCACATGAATTTTGAATTGTTACTGGAAATAAATTGTGTAAAAAGACCACAACATTGGCTGAAAACATAGCTGCACGCTTGCATTTTAAAAGACAGTTGCATGAAGAAGACAATGGGAGTGCCTCCCTGATTCAGATAGGCCAGATGGTTTGTTATATTCCCCCAGAATAGCGTTTTTTGTCTGTTCATAATTTGATCATCACTCATCTGGCAACAGGGAATAAACCTCATGGGCTTTGTTCTTTTCGCTTACTTTGCAACAGAAGAGTCCAATCCCAGCTAGTCATTTTCACTGTCTTGCAGGTTTTTCGAAAGATACAAAAATGATTCTTTCTCCTTTTCTGTCTCTATTTGCATGTGTGTTTATTGCGTATGTATGCTAGCGTGGTTGTGTTATGCATTTTAGTAGTTTTAACTGAAGTAAAGTTTTAAGGTTAAGAAACTTGCATCTTTCTTGTTGAAATCTAAGACAACCTTTCTGGTTAGCCATTACAATTAGAGAGCAGTGAACAAGGTTTCACTGAAGGGAGGCTAAAAACACAGTTTAAAACAAAAACCCTGTTATGGCCAAACCAGGCAAAGTCTGAGAGGTGTGCCCTCGACTTTTGCCTTACCTGGTCGTAACAGAAATCTGGGGGCTAGCGTCCAAGATTGGACCAACAGACAAACGAGAATTTGGGAGTGGGAATTCAAATTGATCCCAGTCAAAAAGAGAAAAGATTTCAAGACAGGTTTTCTTGTGGTTGTGTGCAAAAATACTAGCATGTTTGCACCTGAAGCCAGTAACTCCCCAAGCTCCCAACTTGGGAGAAGATAAATGCACTGTCTATGGAACAGTTGAGGAATTTGGCTGAGCAGTGTGCAATCACTTTCTGTACCAAGGATAGGAAGTGCAAACTCCTAAGACTAGTAGACAAGTATTTTTCCCTTAAAGCTGAAGAATCAGAAACAGGGTTAGAAATAGATTCTAACAGGGTATTGTCAGCAAAAATAAAATTGGAACAGAGGAAACTTGAAATAGAAGACAGGCAAAGAGAGATAGAAAGGGAGACACAGGAGATAAAAGGGAGAGCAAGGAGAGACAGAAAGAAAGACAGAAAGAAAGAAGAGAGAGGAAAGAGAAGGAGAAAAAATTTCTGAAGGAACGTGAGGAAAGAGAGCTGAGGCAGCTTGAGTTAGCGAGACAACAACAGAGTAACCCCAGTAAATCATGGCCAATATGGAGAATAGTAATTTGGGGCTGTGTGCTTAATTGTAAATATGTTCCCAATTGATTCCAAGATTCAGTGAGGGAGACATGGAAGCATTTTTTGCATCTTTAGAAAAACCTGCAAGGCAGTTAAAATGGCTCGCTGGGACCTGGACTCTTCTGTTGCAAAGTAACTAACAGAACAAAGCCCATGAGGTTTATTCCCTGTTGCCAGATGAGAGATGATCAAATTTTGAACAGACAAAAACTGCTATCCTGGGGGAACATGAGCCAGTACCAGAAGTACAGGAAGCCTACCACCAGAAGTTTCAAACCATCAGGAAGAGGAAGATCTGGTGGGTGCCTGAGCAGACGACTGCCAGATCTTCCTCTTGCTCATCGCCTGTACGATCCGCATCACCTTGCGACTGGCAAAGGCGTTCTCATTCCAGCGCCAGTGCCCGATCCTGTCGGCCATCTTCTGGGTTTTCTCTTTTTGCACATTGAGGGTTACCAGTCCAAGCTTTAGACTTGCTTCTGCTGAGATGCGTGGCTTCTGCTTGCCGTCAATAATTTGGAACTCCAGATATTCATTCTTGTCATTGCATTGGGCTCTCAGAGTTACTGTCCTCTTGGTCCTCCTATGGGACCATCATCTATCCTCAACCTTACTTTTGAAGGCTTCATTTTTGGAGCGCCATGTTGAGCCATTTTGCACAGGTCTGGGAACACCATGATGTTGCATGACGCACCGTTGTCTGTCTGGCACTTTATATTGACTCAATATTCTCCTTCTGATTTATCATTCCAACAGTCACAAACCAGTTATCACCGATCGACCTGTCTGAAGAAACCCGTTGTATGGTGTATAGTGATTCGTCAGAATCTTCGGACATCTGTACCCGCTTGTTCTGCTTCCTTCTAAACACACACTTATGTGCAGAATGATTCACCTTCTTGCAGTGGGCACACTGCTCTCCCCATGCTGGACATGCCTTCTTTTCCTGTGCGTGATATCTTCTGTAGAATTTGCATCCTGCCCTTTGTCTGTGATCTTTCTGCCCTTTCGGCCTGGAGTGTTGATCAGCATCATACAAGGCCTGGTCTGTTCTGCCATGAATATGTTCTAGCTGCTGATTTACAACTTCAGTGCTTCTGCACACAACGATCACTTTCCTGAGTCAGTTTCTGCTCTCTCAGTAGACATCGTTCACCGTGGGATCTCTTATGTCTAATACAATCCTGTCTTTAATTAGAAATAAAAAACAAGAAATGCTGTGAAAACTCAGCAGGTCTGGCAGCATCTGTGGAGAGAGAAGCAGAGTTAACATTTCAGGTCAGTGATCCTTCATTAGATGTCTTTAATTAGATCATCTTTTAGTTGTGCAGATTCACAGGATTCTGCAAGTTGTGTTAATGCAATCACATATTGATCAATTGTCTCTTTTTCACCTTGGGCCCTAATATTGAACACAAATCGTTCATGGTTAACGTTCACTTGAGGTTCGAAGTGTGCCTTCAAAGCTTTCACAATTTCTGCTGCACATTTTTTTTGTTCTTCAGAGAGATTTAGGGTGGAATACACTTTGCAAAAGTCTGTCCGTAACAGTGATAAAAGAGTCGCTACTCGCAGCTGTTCTGTTTGTTAATTAAAATCTGTTGCAATTTCATAATTATGCCATTGCGAGTGGAGAAAACTGCCAGTACTGTTTCACATTACCTTTCATTTCAACCGGTGCAGGCAGAGGAAAATTTGAAGCCATTGTCTTACTCTTGGCTTTCATCTGTTTATTTGTTCATTTTCTGTGGCCTTTAGCAGTTCTGATCATTCCTGTGGTTTAGTTCCGTGGTCTTAGAACCATAGAAAAATTACGACACAGAAGGAGACCATTCAGCCCATTGTGTCTGCCCCGGCCGAAAAAAATAGCCACCCAATCTAATCCCACCTTCCAGATCCTGTTCAATAGTCTTGCAGGTTACAGCACTTCAGGTACATGTCCAGGTACCTTTTAAATGAGTTGAGGGTTTCTAACTCCACCACCGTTCCTGGCAGTGAATTCCAGACACCCACCAACCTCTGGGTGAAAAAGTTTTTTTCCTCATGTCCCCTCTAATCCTTCTACCATTAGAACCATAGAAAAATTCTTCAACACTCAATCTCACCTCCACTCTGACACCATATTATTATTTCACAGGACACCATGTCTGCTGTATACTCTGTCTTAAATTAAATTGATTGTAATGGCTGCCGGGAGTCAGAGTAACTCATGGTAGAGGCCACACGACCATGGCAAGATAGGAGGCAAATTGGTACCGTATTGCATTTCTATCCCAAACACAGAATATAATCGAGGCACTGATTGAAACACAGGCAAAATTAAATGGCACTAAAACAGCATATGGAGTGCGATGAAGCTTGTCATGCGAGAACAAGGACAAGGACAGGGAAGGAGTAAGGAAATGGAGAGAGGAATGACAGGGAAGAGAGCTGGATAAGAAAAAAAAATGATTAAGGGGTTAAAGGAGCATGTGGCAGTTCTTACCTTGAGCAAATATAAAGAGGAGTCTAATCGTGGCGATAATGATGGGGCCTTTCTAGTGAACACCTTATTGTTTTGTAATCCCATCAGCTCCTGAGGAAGCCCAACATAGGCCGTGGAGAGCAACAGATGAGAACATCCAGTAATGGCACAAAACCCACCTCACTCTGCAATCATGAAAGCCATGTCTTTGCTCGCACCAGCTCTGAAGTTCATAATTCAAGTCTGAAAAGAGCTCCCATAAGATCATAAGAAATAGGAACAGGAGAGACCATCTGGTGCCTTGAGTCTGCTCTGCCATTCAATGTGATTATGGATGATCTTCTTACTTAGCTGCATTTTCCTGCCCACTCAACATATCCGTTGATTCCCTGAGAGATCAAACATCTACCAATCTTAGTCTTAAATGTACTGAATGATGGAACATCCACATCCCTCTGCAGTAGACTGCACCAAAGATTCACAACCCTCTGAGTGAAGAAGAGGGTAAAGAGTGAAGTTGACACAAGTACAGAAATTACAACTTGCAATTATGAGGACTAGCAGATTGATTGGCATTTAACTTTTTGTCAGTTCTGCCAGATGGGTACAAAACCACCAAAGTATGAGGGTGCAGATGGCCCCACCCATTGTTAAATAAATTACTGACAGTGCAGTTAAACTGCATTCTGATGGACAAAGACGCTTGTCATTTTAAACAAGGTGCACTGCCACATTATGTAGACCTGCATGAGGTTTTTCTTTGTCTGTGTAAAGGACCAGATACCTTCCCAAACTATATGGACTGAGTGGATATAGTATCTAGAGCAGTGTGGTATGGAGTTGTGTCAGACATGGTAAAGGTGATTGGCCACAAGTCGGGAAATGAATACGCAGTCAATTCTTACGGGCCGTTGTGGAAACACACAACACAAACAGAGTGAATGCAGAAAATGTGGAATTGACAGAGAATCGCCCGACATTTTGAGTGTTGGTGATTTATAAGTGTAAGATTCTCATAAACCCTTTGTGATTATATACTTTCTCAGTGTTTTCTGGAATTAACAGCAACTGAACTAAGGGAAACAATAGGCAGGGACATCCAGGAGACTGTGACTTTTCTAATATTTGTCAGTTCCGATGAAGGGTCACTGACCCGAAACGTTAACTCTGCTTCTCTTTCCACAGATGCTGCCAGACCTGCTGAGTGATTCCAGCATTTCTTGTTTTTATTTCAGATTTCCAGCATCCACAGTATTTTGCTTTTATTTCATTTCCTTCTCCCCTGGATGATCTGAACTTATAATGGGATGATTAAAGGACCCTACCTAAAATGATAGGAGGTAATAACCAGGTGAGTAACAGGGGCCCTACAAATACTTTTGTGAAGATTTAGAATTAGAATTAGAACATTATAGCGCAGTACAGGCCCTTCGGCCCTCGATGTTGCGCCGACCTGTGAAACCATCTGACCTACACTATTCCATTTTCATCCATATGTCTATCCAATGACCATTTAAATGCCCTTAAAGTTGGCGAGTCTACTACTGCTGCAGGCAGGGCGTTCCACGCCCCTACTTCTCTCTGAGTAAAGAAACTACCTCTGACATCTGTCCTATATCTATCAAGCCTCAACTTAAAGCTATGTCCCCTCATGTTTGCCATCACCATCCGAGGAAAAAGACTCTCACTATCCACCCTATCTAACCCTCTGATTATCTGATATGTCTCTATTTAGTCACCTCTCCTCCACCTTCTCTCCAACGAAAACAACCTCAAGTCCCTCAGCCTTTCCTCGTAAGACCTTCCCTCCATACCAGGCAACATCCTAGTAAATCTCCTCTGCACCCTTTCCAAAGCTTCCACATCCTTCCTATAATGCGGTGATCAGAACTGCACGCAATACTCCAGGTGCGGTCTCACCAGAGTTTTGTACAGCTGCAGCATGACCTCGTGGCTCCGAAACTCGATCCCCCTACTAATAAAAGCTAACACACCATATGCCTTCTTAACAGCCCTATTAACCTGGGTGGCAACTTTCAGGGATTTATGTACCTGGACACCAAGATCTCTCTGCTCATCTACACTACCAAGAATCTTCCCATTAGCCCAGTATTCTGCAATCCTGTTACTCCTTCCAAAGTGAATCACCTCACACTTTTCCGCATTAAACTCCATTTGCCATCTCTCAGCCCAGCTCTGCAGCCTATCTATGTCCCTCTGTACCCGACAACATCTTTCGGCACTATCCACAACTCCACCGACCTTAGTGTCATCCACAAATTTACTAACCCGCCCTTCTACACCCTCTTCCAGGTCATTTATAAAAATGACAAACAGCAGTGGCCCCAAAACAGATCCTTGCGGTACACCACTAGTAACTAAACTCCAGGATGAACATTTGCCATCAACTACCACCCTCTGTCTTCTTTCAGCTAGCCAATTCTGATCCAAAGCTCTAAATCACCTTCAACCCCATACTTCCGTATTTTCTGCAATAGCCTACCGTGGGGAACCTTATCAAACGCCTTCCTGAAATCCATATACACCACATCCACTGCTTTACCCTCATCCACCTGTTTGGTCACCTTCTCGAAAAACTCAATAAGGTTTGTGAGGCACGACCTACCCTTCACAAAACCGTGCTGACTATCGCTAATGAACTTATTCTTTTCTAGATGATGATAAATCCTGTCTCTTATAACCTTTTCCAACATTTTACCCACAACCGAAGTAAGGCTCACAGGTCTATAATTACCAGGGCTGTCTCTACTCCCCTTCTTGAACAAGAGGACAACATTTGCTATCCTCCAGTCTTCCGGCACTATTCCTGTCGACAATGACGACATAAAGATCAAGGACAAAGGCTCTGCAATCTCCTCCCTAGCTTCCCAGAGAATCCTAGGGGAAATCCCATCTGCGCCAGGGGACTTATCTATTTTCACACTTTCCAAAATTGCTAACACCTCCTCCTTGTGAACCTCAATCCCATCTAGCCTAGTAGCCTGAATCTCAGTATTCTCCTCGACAACATTTTCTTTCTCTACTGTAAATACTGACGCCAAATATTCATTTAACGCTTCCCCTATCTCCTCTGATTCCACACACAACTTCCCACTACTATCCTTGATTGGCCCTAATCTAACTCTAGTCATTCTTTTATTCCTGATATACCTGTAGAAAGCCTTAGGGTTTTCCCTGATCCTATCCGCCAATGACTTCTCGTGACCTCTCCTTGCTCTTCTTAGCTCTCCCTTTAGAGCCTTCCTGGCTAGCTTGTAACTCTCAAGCGCCCTAACTGAGCCTTCACGTCTCATCCTAACATAAGCCTTCTTCTTCCTCTTGACAAGCGCTTCAACTTCTTTAGTAAACCACGGCTCCCTCGCTCGATAACTTCCTCCCTGCCTGACAGGTACATACTTATCAAGGACACGCAGTAGCTGCTCCTTGAATAAGCTCCACATTTCGATTGTTCCCATCCCCTGCAGTTTCCTTCCCCATCCTACGCATCCTAAATCTTGCCTAATCGCATCATAATTTCCTTTCCCCCAGCTATAATTCTTGCCCTGCGGTATATACCTGTCCCTGCCCATCGCTAAGGTAAACCTAACCGAATTGTGATCACTATCACCAAAGTGCTCACCTACATCTAAATCTAACACCTGGCCGGGTTCATTTCCCTGACCTCACTACTCTCAACATCCTGTACACTGGCACTAAAATTTAGGTTCCCATTCCCCTGCTGAATTAGTTTAAACCCCCCCGAAGAGCACTAGCAAATCTCCCCCCCAGGATATTGGTACCCCTCTGGTTCAGGTGAAGACCATCCTGTTTGTAGAGGTCCCACCTACCCCAGAAAGAGCCCCAATTATCCAGGAAACCAAAACCCTCCCTCCTGCACCATCCCTGCAGCCACGTGTTCAACTCCTCTCTCTCCCTATTCCTCGCTTCGCTATCACGTGGCACGGGCAACAACCCAGAGATAACAACTCTGTTTGTTCTCGCTCTAAGCTTCCATGCTAGCTCCCTGAATTTCTGTCTTAAATCCCCATCTCTCTTCCTACCTATGTCGTTGGTGCCTATGTGGACCACGACTTGGGGCTGCTCCCCCTCCCCCCTAAGGATCCCAAAATCACGATCCGAGACATCACGAACCCTGGCACCTGGGAGGCAACACACCAACCGTGAGTCTCTCTCGTTCCCACAGAACCTCCTGTCTGTTCCCCTAACTATGGAGTCCCCAATGACTAATGCTCTGCTCCTCTTCCCCCTTCCCTTCTGAGCAACAGGGACAGACTCTGTGCCAGATACCTGTACCCCATTGTGTTCCAGCTTTGGTAGGAGGCCACAGTGATAACTTTTTACTGGTCTCTGAGGGTTCCTGTTCTATCACTCAGCACAAAGATTTCCCTTCTAGCGGGAATTGAGGGTATTGGTGAGTTCGGGCGAAGATATTTCATCGGCAATGGCTGTTCCCCATGAACTGGAAATTAGCAACGATAATTTCAAATGACCATTGCATATGACAATCACACAATGTTAGTGTCTGACTGGATGAGAAAAGGGAGACTAATCATTGATGTTGCAAATCATATGATTCAGAAGGTTCCTGAGCCACACCATGATACACATGTGCCGAACTTTGTAAATGATGCACATTCATGAGATGCTGCAAAAGGCGTTTGGGCACAACATAAGCATGATTGTGAGAGGGTGATGAAAATGGTGATAGCAGTAAACAGTGAGGACCACCCTCCCCAATCCCAACGTCCCACCACAGAAATAGTGTCTGTATCCAAAGGAAGCGTAACAAGCAATTGGTTATTAAGTCCCGATTAGATCAGGAGTAAAAATGGGAATGTGTTTCCCGGAATGATGCACCCACATGACCATTAAAGATGTTACTAGCTCCTGGAAACCGGCTGGTGATTCCTGCCAATTAAATAAGTATGCCACCGCTGCCACTCCATATCAGCTAGTTATCCTGATACAATATACAGGTTATGGGGCAAAGCTGTCATCTATTCAACCTCCCGACACAGAGGAAAAGCAGAGTAAAACAATTTAGAGTATTAGGATTTGGTTGAACTCAACAAAGATCTGTGTCGAGTCAGAGAGTGAGTGAAAGACACAGAAAGAAACATAAAGAGGGAAAGAAAATACATTGGCAGATGTGAAAAAAAGAAAGACAGAGGACACAAATGCAGAGGGAAAGAGAGCGACAAACAGATAGACATGGAGAGCAAGAGAGATAAAGTCTAATAGAGCTGTGGGGGAGGAGAGAGGGCAAATGAGACAGTAATGGAAATGGAGAGGAACACGGCCGAGAAATAGAGATGGACGCAGTAAAAAATACCAGTGACTGATGTGAAGATGGGAAGTAAGATACTGAAGCTGATGAGGAGACAGAGAAACAGGGACAGACATGCAGAGTGGAGGGGTGGGGTGTGGGGAAACACAGTAAAATTTCTCACCACCGTTTGCGTCCAAACAGTTCCTGCTAAATGTAGCTGCTCTCCATGTGCCAGGAAGGGGATCAGTCTCATCCTGGAACATGAGTCTGATTTCCATTCATCCAACCCACACCATATCCATGTTTAGTTCTGATTTATTTTCTCTCTCTCATTCTGCCTCTCTTCCTCAATGACTGTCTGTCTCCCCCTATGCCTGTCACTGTTTAATTTTTCTCTCTCGCACCATGTCTGCCCGTCTATGCCTCTCTCTCTCTCGGTCCATCTCTCTACATCTGTCTCTCTCTTTCTCTATGACTCTCTCTCTGTTATCCAGACCATACCTGTGTCTGTGTCTCCCCCTCTCTGTATCTGTTCCTCTCTCACTCTCCATGCTGTTCCCTTTCTGCTCTCTCCATACCTGCCCGTCTGCCTTTCTGTTTCAGACAATCAGAGAATGTGACAGAGGGAAAGAGAGAGGGAGACAAATATTCACAGGGAGTCTGACAGAGACAGTTGGAGAATGAGACAAGGAAAATAACACAGAGAGACAGAGTGAGTGAGATATAAACAGGGAGAATGGGAGTGAGGGTTACAGGAAACTGCCAATATACATGAGTGTGGGTGGGGATTGAAGGGATCTCTTCTAATACAGGAGTGTGAGCAAGCAATTAGATGGACCAATCCAAGATAAAGGAGTGTGAAAGAGGAGTTCGAGGGACCATCGCAGATACAGGAGTGTGAGAAAGGGGTTCGAGGGACCTTTGCAGATATAGGAGTGTGAGAGAGGCTTTAGAGAAAACTTCTTGGACACAGGTGTGTGAGAGAGAGACGTTAGAAGTATATTTCCAGATACAGGAGAGTGAGACAGGGTTTGAGGGAATACCTCAGTACAGAAGTGTGAGAAAGGATTTCGAGGGACCTCCCCAGGAGTGTAAGAGAGGTGTTAGAGTTATGACACAATGTGTTTTGTTGAATGATAATTTTCTGCAATTCAATGACTGGAGATCTGAATTTATATTTTTAAAAGTCATTTTTAAAAGACAAGCTGCCTGAAATGTCATTCTTTCAGCTTAAGATGATCACCTAGTTTGCTACACTGTAGCCCACATTGCAAAGAACTGTGAAGAGAGAAACAAAATGTCTGCTCTGTCCCCAGCAAGAGCCAAGACCCAGGACGTTTAAAGGAACTACCTGTTACCTCAGCAAGCAGAGCAATACTGCTAACTGCACTGCTTGAATGACTGAGTGACTGTCATGTGACAAACCCCTCCCCATCTGTGGTTTTAAGCTGGTGTTTTCTCTGCAGTGGAGGAGAAGCAACTGGACTCTGACACATGCAGACCTGAGTGAGGGATCTCTCTCCCCCTTTCTCCTTTCAAGCTTTCAAATCCTGCTTGTTGACTGACCACCTTTGCATACTCCGGCTATAATCAGATACCCCATTGGTGGAAATCATTTGCATCGCTGTCTCCAAGAGACTCGGTGAACCAGTCATCACCTCTTCAAACTAAAAGCCTCAGGGCAACTGAATTCAGCTAGAAGACAGCCGAATCTCCGAAATCCACAGGCTGTATATCTTTTTTTCCCCATGGACTTCAACTAAACCAATCTACCTTTTCCCACACTGTAACCTATTTATGTGTTGGTGTAAACTTCCTGAATGTGTGCGTGATTAAAAGTTGGAGTATTGTTCATTATTTTATTAGTTTGGTTTAGGTAGAATAAAGTAAACCTATTTTTTATTGTTAACGCAAGAAAACCTGTCTGATTGTTATGATCATAACAAGCCAGTAGTCAATCACCTACTGACTTGGCCAGTACATCCACTTGAAGAAAGAATTAAACCTGTTGTGGTCTATCAAGGAGAGTGTTATCACTGAGGCGAGAGTAGGGCACTGTTAATTCAGTCTCACTTTGCCAAAGATCACAACATATATTTAAATTTTCCCACTTAGCATTACAGGCAATCAGATAGTCTATTTCCCCCCAGAATAAAGCATACCAATCAGTTTTATTTAATAAACGACAAAATTATCAGTTCATTCTGAGCCAAGTATTAACCATCAATGAAGTAAAGCATGCATACAAATTTATCCAAACACTTCCCCCCCACCCGCCGCCCACCCCCCCCACCAACCCACCCACACACACACAACCGGTTAACAGGGGAAATATTTTTGTTTACAGCGGTTACAAAGAAATAGAAGGAATAAAAAGAAAACACTCAAGCTGCAAAGAATGTATGGCTGGAAATCCTTGTTTTGGCGTGGTGTCTCAAAGGTGAATAGGCAGCTGTCAATGGGATCTTCCTAGAACAGTTCTTTCCAGGCGATGTTGATGATCAGTCTGGGTAGGCTTTCCAAGAGATGCAACACAGAAAGCCCCAGTCAGGCTTTGCAGCAGGAAGCAGCGACAAGGATGTTCTTAGGACTTATAGCGGAAATGTTTCAGTAAAGATTTATTCAAATACAAGAGGAAATGATAAGTATACTTGATGCAGGAAGTCTTTTCAAGAGAGAAAGAGAGCAGCTGTCTTCTCCTGGCAGGCACGCAGCAAATTCTTCTGGTTTTAGGCCAAACGCCAACTGGCTTTCTAACCACTGCAAAATGAAACTCAAATCATTCCAGAAGCAAGACTCATGATCTCTATAAATCTTGGCCTGTCACCTCTCAACAAATATTTCTCAAAACCAAAACAATCCCTGTTGTTTTTATTTGAAAATAGATGCCTTCCAGTAACTGTTTACAGTTCCACACTCAGTCTCAATCTTCTGTTGACCTTCCTTTCTTAAAAAAAAACACAAAGTTCATCAATCTCCAGAATTAAATGTCCATAATTCAACGATAAGTTCTTTATTTTAAAATGTGTTTAATTACAGTGTAAAAAAAAAACAGTAGTTGAAAACATTTTAAAACGCATTCGCACAATCATCCCCCATTCACTCTGTACCTGCAGTTAATACAATTTTGCTTTGTGCCATCTTTACACTCATATAATTCAAACACATTTAAATTCACAATAAAGCATCAGCAATAACATTATTTTTTCCCACATTGTGGACAATCTTGAAGTGTTATGGCTGTATAGTAAATTCCATCTGAATATGCTGGCATTCTGGATTTTAAATTTTTCCACAAGTTGATCCAAATCAGCTAATTGCAACATCCCAAACACTGCCCACGCACCAGTTGCTCCAAGTGTTCCTTGCAACTGTCACGACAGACTAGCACATCACCAACATAAACTACATGGTTAGTTACACTGGCTACCACTGGGTTCACTAGTCTCTGAGAAGTTTCTGGGGCACCCCTTCACCTGTATGGTCTCAATTGGCACTGGGAAAACTGTCCAGTGTGACAAAAGCTGATATTTCATGGAGCTAAAGGAACTTGACAGTATCCCGTTAAAAAAAATAGAGATTTTTGTAAGAAATATGTCACTGCCCATTTTGTCAATACGGTCATCCACGCGAGGAATTGGGAAGGAGTCTGGCTTTATGACAGCTTTAAATTTTGTGTAGTCTATGCAAAGTCAAGTTGAACCATTATGTTTAGGCAATAATGCTATTGGTGAACTCCGGCTGCTTTGACTGGGTTCAATTACGCGATTTTTCAGCATGTATTGGTCTTCTGCTTTTACTTGGGCATGTTTGCCTGGACTTAAATGGTAAGGATGCTGTTTTATCGGAACGGATTTCTCTACATCCACATCATGTGTGGCTAAGGTTGTACATCCTAGCTTATTCATACAGACTCTTTTAGATGCTGTGAGTAGCATGGTTAGGTCTTGTTGTTCTGCATCTAAATGTGAAAGAATGTTGTCCAATCACCTTAGCAATTCAGTATTAGCTAACTGGATAGTAAGAGGTTCAATGTGAGAATTGTCTAGGCCTCCTTCTGCCTCATCCTCCATTTCATTCTTCACTGTCCCTGCTACCTGAAATACCTGTTCTTGTTTATCCTCCTCCTGGCGATAATATTGTTTTAGCATATTGATATGACACAGCCAATTCTTTTTTCGGCGATCTGGGGTGTCAATCAAATAACTTATCTTACCAATTCCCTTGACTACTTTATACTGACCACAGAACGGTGCTATTAATGGTTCACCCTGTAAAAGCATCAATGTTAAGACTTCATCTCCTGGTCGAAACGTTTGGGTCTTAGCATGCTGTTTCCCCCTTTTTCTGCACTAGCTTTGTGTACCCCAGCAAGTCCCATGGGTTTACCCCACAACTGCCAGATTTCTGCATGAAGGTGTCCCACCTTGTGACAATGATAACACTTTGGCTTGCGGACCTCACTTCCACCCTCAGCACCTTTAATTTCTGGCCTGAGGAGGAGACCCTGGGGCATTCCCAGCTGTCCTTTCTTGTCCCCGGCTACTTGCCTTCCTTTCACCCTCCCACCTGCTATCCCCCTCAGGGTTGTGGGGGTGATGGACAAAAATATTTCGGCTTTTTCACAACCTCAAAATCATTAGTAATTTCCACTGCTTGTCGAGCCTTTGAAACCTTCTGTTCTCTACGTGTTCTTACCAATGGAGGGAGAATTAGTTCCCTAAGGTTCTCATGCATGACTTCCATTTTTTGTGCCCTTATCCAATGAACAAAATTAATTTGCTTTACCCTCTCAAATTCTGTATAAGTTTGCCCAGCCAATCTTCAGACGTTCTGAAATTTCTGTCTGTAAGCTTCAGGGATTAACTCATACGCAGTGAGAATAGCCTTTTTGCCATCTCATAATCTGCAGAAGCCTCCTCAGAAAGCAGGGCATAAACGTCATGATCTCTGCCCATTGACCTACTTTGCATAAGCAATGTCCAGCTTTCCTTTGGCCATTTCATTTGATGGCTATTTTTTCAAAACAAATGAAAAATGCTTCTACATCCATTTCCTCAAACTTGGGAAGAGCTTCTATAAACTTAAACAGCTTTCCGCCGGGTCCTGGGCTGAACTCAGATTCTTCCTGACCAGAATCTCCACTGGCATCAAGACCACATGTGGTCTTAGTTCCATGTTTCTTAACTGAATTCCATTGCCTCTCTTTCTGTTGCTCTTTCCTTTTTTCCTTTTCCTCAAACTCAAATCTTTTCACTGTCACTTCTTTCTCAAGTTCAAGTTTTTTTTTCAATTATTTTGCTTCTTTTTCTGTTCAAGCTTAGGTTTTCTATTTCATTTTCCAGTTGACGCTTAAGTTTCTCCATTTCGAACTGACTTTTCGCTTATTCAACTGCACTATCCTCTGATTTACTTTCTTCTTCTTCCAATTTCAAATGTTGGGCTATTATTTCAATTATCTCTGGTTTTTTTTAGCTCCTGATTTTAATTCTAACCTCAGTTTTGCTGCCAAGTCCTTCAGTTTAACCTTGGTTAAGTTCCACAAGTCAATCAGGGATACATCCTCCTTCCCCAGAATAGTCTCAACAACTGCTGCAGACCTTCCGGTGGTATAGACTTTACTCTATTTCACAAGAAACCTAGTTCTTTTATTTTCCTTTTTTCAATTATTATTACCCCCACTTACAATTGAATGTGTTCGGCATTGGGTTTAAATCCTGACAAGAGCTCCCAATTAATATGTTACGACCTAGGCGGGAAAAGTGCTCTGCTAATTCAGTCCCACTTCTCCACTGGTCACAACATATAATTAAAGCTTCCCAATTACTGAAACAATCAATCAGACAATCTATTTTCCCCCAGAAAAAAGCACGCCAACCAGATTTCTTTAATAAACAACAAAATTATCAGTTGATGATAAACCAAGTTCTAATCAATAATGAAGTAAAACAGGCATTCAAATTGAAATGTTAAAGCTCCTTTTTTATCCCAGCCCTCTCTCATACACACAGACACACACACAGACACACACACACACACACAACCGTTTAACCCGGAAAAAGAAGCTATGGAAGGAAGTATTTTGTTTTGCTGAGGTGTCCCAAAGGCTTATAAGCGGCTGTCAATGGGATCTTCCTAGAACAGTTCTTTCCAGGCGATGTTGATGATCAGTCTGGGTAGGCTTTCCAAGAGATACAGCACAGAAAGCACCAGTCAGGCTTTGCAGCAGGAAGCAGCAATAAGGATTTTCTTAGGTTTTATAGCAGCTATGTAGCAGTAAAGGTTTCTTCAAATATAAGAGGAAATAGTGAACATACCTAATGCAGGAATTCTTTTCAAGAGTGAAATATATCAGCTGTCTTCTCTTGGCAGGCGCCCAGCAATTTCTTCGGTTTTCAATTCAGACACCAACTGGCTTTTTTGAACTGTTCAAAATGAAACTAGAACTTTTTCAGAAGCAAGTTGCATGATCTCAAGAAACCTTGACCTGCCACCTCTCTTCAACCATTTCTCCAAACCAAAACAACCCCTACTGTTTGTATTTGAAAACAGATGCCTTCCAGTAACTGTTTACAATTCCACTCTCAGTCTCAAACTTCTGTGACCTTCCTTTAAAAAAAAACACAAAGTTCACCATCTCCAGATGAATCAATGTCCATAATTCAAAGATAAGTTCCTAATAACAAATTTTTAAAAAAATCCTAGAAAGAGGAAAAAGAGGGAGGCCCTTCAACACCTCCTCACTTGACTGTAACAGAAATTGGGGGCTCGAGTCTGGGAACAAACCCAAAGACGAACAGGAAATTGGAAGCAGGAAACCAAATTGATCCCTAGCAATAATTTTTAAAAATCAATACAGGTTCTCTTGTGATTTTCAGTGTTACAGTACTAAAATGTCCACATTTGAGGCCAGCACCTTCATGAGCAGAGTGAAATAACTTGGACAAGGTTAAAAGCCGTATCTGTTGAAGAGTTGAGGAATGTGGCTGGGCAATCAGCGATTACTATCGGTCCAAAAGCTTAGAAGTCTGAAGTCCTAAAACTTATAGCCAACCATTTTAAATTTGACACTGAAGATCGGGAGACAGGCATAGACTCTGAAACGAGGTAAAATCAGCTGAGGTACAATTAGAATGGAGGAGACTAGAATTAGAATTTCAGGAAAGAGAGAAAGAAAGAGCTTTCTAGAGGGAGAAAGAGGAGAGAGAGTGCCACAAAATACAAAAAGAAAGAGCATTCCAAAAGGAGTTAAGGCAGCTCGAACTGAATCGGGGAAGAGCCAATGTACCAAGTGATGGCACTGCTAGTGAAGGAGTTACTCCGGGTTCAAGACTGGGTGCTGAGCTCTTAAAGTTCTGTCAGTTGACACCAAACTTCAATGAGGGGGATGTGGAAGCATTTTCATCTCATTTGAAAAGATTGCAAAATAGCTGAAGTGGCCAATAAAGAGCTGGACACTGTAATTGTAAAGCCAACTAACAGGAAAAGGCCATGAGGTTTATTCACTGTTGCCTGATGGGAGTTCATCAGATTATGAGATGACGAAAAATGTTCTAAAAGAAAAAAGAACAAAGAACAGTACAGTAAAATAAAAGCAAAATACTGCGGATGTTGGAAATCTGAAATAAAAACAAGAAATGCTGGAACCACTCAGCAGGTCTGGCAGCATCTGTAAAAAGAGAAGCAGAGTTAACGTTTCGGGTCAGTGACCCTTCTTCGGAACCGTCCGGAATTGTTCTTCAGAACAGTACAGCACAGAAACACGCCATTCGGCCCTCCAAGCCTGCGCCGATCTTGATGCCTGCCTAAACTAAAACCTTCTGCACTTCCGGGGACCATATCCCTCTTTTCCCATCCTATTCATGTATTTGTCAAGATGCCTCTTTAACGTCGCTATCGTACCTGCTTCCATCACCTCCCCCGACAACAAGTTCCAGGCACTCACCACCCTCTGTGTAAAGAGCTTGCCTCGCACAGCCCCTCTAAACTTTGCCCTTCGCATCTTAAACCAATGTCCACTAGTAACTGACGCTTCCACCCTGGGAAAAAGCTTCTGACCATCCACTCTGTCCATGCCGCTTATAACTTTGTAAACCTCGATCATGTCGCCCCTCCACCTCCGTTGTTCCAGTGAAAACAATCCGAGTTTATCCAACTTCTCCTCATAGCTAATGCCCTCCAGACCAGGCAACATCCTGGTAAACCTCTTCTGTACCCTCTCCAAAGCTGCCATGTCCTTCTGGTAGTGTGGTGACCAGAATTGCATGCAATATTCTAAGTGTAGCCTAACTAAAGTTCTGTACAGCTACAGCATGACTTGCCAATTTTTATACTCTATGCCCCAACTGATGAAGGCAAGCATGCCGTATGCCTTCTTGACTACCTTATCCACCTGCGTTTCCACTTTCAGTGACCTGTGGGCCTGTACACCCAGATCTCTCTGCCTGTCAATACTCCGAAGGGTTCTGCCATTTACTGTATACCTCCCACCAGTATTCGATCTTCCAAAATGCATTACCTCACATTTGTCCAGTTTAAACTCCATCTGCCAGTTCTCCGCCCAAGTCTCTAACCGATCGATATCCTGCTGCATCCTCTGACAATCCTCATCACCATTCGCAATTCCATCAACCTTTGTGTCGTCCGCAAACGTACCAATCAGACCAGCTACAGTTTCCTCCAAATTATTTATATATACTACATAACAGCAAAGGTCCCAGCACTGATCCCTGCGGAACACCACGTCACAGCCCTCCATTCAGAAAAGCACCCTTCCACTGCTCCCCTCTGTCTTCAATGACTGAGCCACTTCTGTATCCATCTTGCCAGCTCACCTCTGATCCCGTGTGACTTCACCTTTTGTACCAGTCTGCCATGAGGGACCTTGTTAAAGGCTTCACTGAAGGCCATATGGAGAACATTCACTGCCATTCCTTCATCAATCATCTTCATCACTTCCTCAAAAAACTCAATCAAGTTAGTGAGACACGACCTCCCCTTCACAAAACCATGCTGCCTCTCGCTAATAGGTTCATTTGTTTCCAAATGGGAGTAAATCCTGTCCCGAAGAATCCTCTCTAATAATTTCTCGACCACTGACGTAAGGCTCACCGGCCTATAATTTCCTGGATTATCCTTGCTACCCTTCTTAAACAAAGGAACAACATTGGCTATTCTCCAGTCCTCTGGTACCTCACCTGTAGCCAATGAGGATGCAAAGATTTCTGTCACTGCCCCTTAAATTTCTTCCCTTGTCTCCCTCAGTATTCTGGGGTTGATCCCATCCGGCCCTGGGGACTTATCTACCTTAATGCTTTGCAAGACACCCAACACCTCCTCCTTTTTGATAACGACATGACCCAGACTATCTACACTCCCTTCCCGAGACTCATCATCCACCAAGTCCTTCTCTTTGGTGAATACTGATGCAAAGTACTCATTTAGTACATCGCCCATTTCCTCTGGCACCACACATAGATTCCCTCCTCTGTCCTTGAGTGGGACAACCCTTTCCCTGGTTACCCTCTTGCTCTGTATATACGTATAAAAAGCCTTGGGATTCTCCTTAATCCTGTTTACCAATGACTTTTCATGACCCCTTTTAATCCTCCTGACTCCTTGCTTAACTTTCTTCCGACTTTCTTTATATTCCTCAAGGGATTCGTCAGTTCCCAGCCTTCTCGCCCTTACTAGTGCTTCCTTTTTCTTTTTGACTAGGCTCACAATATCCCTCGTTATCCAAGGTTCCCGAAACTTGCCAAACTTATCCTTCTTCCTCACAGGAACGTGCTGGTCCTGGATTCTAATCAACTGATGTTTGAAAGACTCCCACATGTCAGATGTTGATTTACCCTCAAACAGCCGCCTCCAATCTAAATTCTTCAGTTCCTGCCTAATATTGTTATAATTAGCCTTCCCCCAATTTAGCACCTTCACCCAAGGGCTACTCTTATCCTTATCCACAAGTACCTTAAAACTTATGGAATTATGGTCACTGTTCCCGAAATGCTCCCCTCCTGAAACTTCGACCACCTGGCCAGGCTCATTCTCCAATACAAGGTCCAATACGGCCCCATCCCTAGTCGAACTATCTACGTATTGTTTCAAGAAGCCCTCCTGGATGCTCCTCACAATTTCTGCCCCATCCAAGCCCCTAGCTCGAAGTGAGTCCCAGTCAATATAGGGGAAGTTAAACTACCCACTACTACAACCCTGTTACCTTTACATCTTTCCAAAATCTGTCTACATATCTGCTCCTCTACCTCCTGATGGCTGTTGAGAGGCCTGTAGTAAACCCCCAACATCGTGACTGCACCCTTCCTATTCCTGAGCTCCACCCATATTGCCTCGTTGCACGACCCCTCCGAGGTTTCTTCCTGCAGTCCAGCTGTGATATTCTCCTAAACCAGTAATGCAACTCCCCCACCCCTTTTACACACCCCTCTATCCCGCCTGAAGCTTCTAAATCCTGGAACACTTAGCTGCCAATCCTGTCCTTCCCCTGTGGCTGTCCACCTCTCAAACAGATATACCGCTTGGATACTATTGCGGGGGGGGGGGGGGGGGACTTCCCAGGGCAAGCAACAACAGCCATGTTCGTGGCACAACGGAGGGCTCTGCTGCACAGCAGGGGAGGAAAAGGGGTGGAAGAGCTATAGTGATAGGGGATTCTATTCTAAGTGGTGCAGATAGGTGTTTCTGTGGCCACAAACGAGGCTCCAGGATGGCATGTCGCCTCCCTGGTGTTAGGGTCAAGGATATCTCAGAGAGGCAGCAAGGTATTCTGAAAGGGGAGGATGAGCAGCCAGAGGTCGTGGCCCATATTGGTACGAACGACATAGGCAGGAAAAGAGATGAGGCCCTGTAAAGTGAATATAGGGAGTTAAGCAGAAGGTTAAAAAGCAGGACCTCAATGGTTGTAATCTCAGGATTACTCCCTGTGCCACGTGCTAGTGAGGGCAGGAATAGGAGGATTAGGCAAATGAATGTGTGGCTGAAGAGCTGGTGTAGGCGGGAGGGCTTTAGCTACATGGATCATTGGGATCTCTTATGGTGCAGAGGTGACCTGTACAAGAGGGGCAGGTTGCATCTGAACTGGAAGGGGACAAATATCCTTGTGGGGAGCTTTGCTAGTACTACTCAGGAGGGTTTAAACTAGTCTGGCGGGGGCGGGGTGGGACCCAAAGTAATATTCTCTCCGTGAGATATTTGAGGCTAATGTAGAGGTTAAATCAAGCAAGTCCAGTAGGCAGGGTGGGCAGGGGCAGGACAGGGAGCGTGGAAGGTTTGGTAGGCTAAACTGCATTTACTTTAATGCAAGAAGTCTTACAGGTAAGGCAGATGAACTCAGAGCATGGATCGGTACATGGGATTGTGATATTATAGCTATTACGGAAACGTGGTTGAGGGATGGGCAGGACTGGCAGCTCAATGTTCCAGGGTACCAATGCTTATGGCGTGACAGAGGTGGAGGTAAGAGAAGAGGGGGAGGTGCACAATTGATTAGGGAGGACATCACGGCAGTACTGAGAGAGGGTATCCCGGGGGGAACTTCCAGCGAGGCCATATGGGTAGAATTTAGAAATAAGAAAGGGGTGATCACTTTGATGGGATTATGCTATGGGCCCCCCAATAGTCAGAGGGAATTGGAGGAGCATATGTGTAGGGAAATCACAGATAGGTGTAGGATTGTAATAGTCGGTGATTTTAACTTCCATAATATTAACTGGGAGTGCCTTAGTGCTAAGGGATCAGATGGGGAAGAATTTGTTAAGTGCGTCCAGGATAGTTTTCTGAAGCAGTATGTGGATGGCCCAACTAGAGAAGGGGCTACACATGACCTCCTCTTAGGAAATGAGGCTGGACAGGTGGTTGATGTGGCAGTGTGAGAGCATTTTGGGACCAGTGACCATAACTCTATTAGCTTCAGGATAGTTCTGGAAAATTATAGGACTGGCCCTCAAGTTGAAGTCCTAAATTGGGGGAAGGCTAATTTCGATGGCATCAGACAGGAACTCTCAAAAGTTGAATGGGAGAGGCTGTTTACAAGTAAAGGGATGTCTGGCAAGTGGGAGGCTTTCAAAAGTGAGATAGGAAGAGTTCAGGGCCGGCACGTTCCTGTTAGATTGAAGGATAGGCTGCAAGTTTAGGGAACCTTAATTGACGAGGGATATTGAGAGTCTGGTCAGGAGAAAGAAGGAGGCATATGTCAGGTATAGGCAGCTGGGATCAAGCCAGTCCCTTGAGGAGTATAGAGGATGTAGGAGTACACTTAAGAAGGAAATTAGGAGGGCAAAAAGGGGCCATGAGATTTCCCTGGCAGATAAGATAAAGGATAATCGTAAAAAATCCTATAAGTATAATAAGAGTAAAAGCGTAGCTAGGGAGAGAGTAGGTGCCCTTAAGGATCAGTGTGGTAAACTATGTGTGGAGCCACAGGAAATGGGCGAGGTCTTAAATGAATACTTCTCGTCTGTATTTACCGTAGAGAAGGTCATGGAAGCGAGTGAGTTCAAGGGAGGGAACAGTGATATCCTTGAGCACATCAACATTACAAAGGAGGAGGTGTTCGAGGCTTTGAAGCGCATTAAGGTGGATAAATCCCCAGGGCCTGACCAGGTGTATCCTAGGATGCTATGGGAAGCAAGGGAGGAGATTGCTGGGGCCCTGGCAGAGATTTTTGTATCATAGTTAGCCACGGGTGAAGTACTGGAAGACTGGAGAATAGCTAATGTCGTGCCTTTGTTTAAGAAGGGCAGCAGGGATAAGCCAGGGAACTACAGGCCAGTGAGCCTTACATCAGTGGTGGGAAAGTTATTGGAAGGGATTCTGA
Source organism: Heterodontus francisci (assembly GCF_036365525.1). Taxonomy (NCBI): domain Eukaryota; kingdom Metazoa; phylum Chordata; class Chondrichthyes; order Heterodontiformes; family Heterodontidae; genus Heterodontus; species Heterodontus francisci. The sequence goes on along the minus strand of NC_090406.1, from coordinate 54,800,162 downwards.
GAGACAGGATTTCTATGCATTTAGAAAGGCAAGGTCTGATTAGGGATACTCAGCACGGCTTTGTGCGTCGTAAATCATGTCTCACGAATTTGATTGATTTTTTTGAGCAGGTGACTAAGTGAATTGACAAGGGCAGGGTGATGGACGTTGTCTACATGGATTTTAGCAAGGCCTTTAACAAGGTCCTGCACGGTAGGCTGGTCCGAAAGGTTCGAACACATGGGATCCAGGGTGAGCTAGCCAACTTGGATACAAAATTGGCTTGGTGACAGGAGGCTGAGGGTGGTAGTGGAGGGTTGTTTTTCAGATTGGAGGCCGGTAACCAGTGGTGTGCTGTAGGGATTGGTGCTGGGCCCTCTGTTGCTTGTCGTATATATTAATGACTTGGGTGTGAATGTAGGGGGCATGATTAGTAAGTTTGCAGATTACACCAAAATTGGTGGCATAGTGGACAATGAAGAAGGTTATCTAAGTTTGAAACAGGATATAGATCAACTGGGAATGTGGGCAAGGGATTGGCAAATGGAATTTAATGCAGACAAGTGCGAAGTGATGCATTTTGGGAAGTTAAACCAGGACAGGGCATATACAGTGAATGGCAGGTCCCTGGGGAGTGTTGTTGAGCAGAGAGACCTTGGGGTGCAAGCACATAGTTCCCTGAAAGTGGCAACACAGGTGGATAGGGTGGTGAGGAAGGCGTATGGCATGCTTGACTTCATCGGCCAAAGCATTGAGTACAAGAGTTGGGACATCATGCTACAGTTGTATATAATGTTGGTTGGGCCGCATTTGTAGTACTGTGTGCAGTTCTGGTCGCCGCACTACAGGAAAGATGTGATTCAGCTAGAGAGGGTGCAGAAAAGATTCACAAGGATGTTGCCCGGTTTGGTGGGCTTGAGTTAGAAAGAGAGATTGGATAGGCTGGGTCTGTTTTCCCCGGAGCGAAGGAGGCTGAGAGGGGACATGATAGAGGTATATAAAATTATGAAAGGCATAGATAGGGTAGATAGCCAAAGTCTGTTTCCCATGGTAGGGGTGACTAAAACTAGAGGGCATAGATCTAAGGTGAGAGGGAGGAGGTTTAAAGGGGATCAAAGGAGTAAATTTTTCACACAAAGAATAGTGGGTATCTGGAATGAGCTGCCTGAGGAGGTGGTGGAGGCAGGAACAGTAGAAACATTTAAGAGGCATCTGGCCAGGTACTTGAATGAGCAAGGCATAGAGGGATATGGAATTAATGCAGGCAGGTGGGATTAGTATAGATAGGCATTATGGTCGGCATGGATGCGGTGGGTCGAAGGGCCTGTTTCTGTGCTGTACAACTCGATGACTCTATGACTAAATGAAACAGGGTCAGTGATGCTCTGAAATTATTGAACTGAATGTTCAGTCTGCTGGGCTGTAGAATGCCTAATCGGTGAATGAGGTGCTGTTCCCCGAACTTGCATTGATGTTCACTGGAACACTGCAGAAAGCCCAGGACAGAGATGTGGGCATGAGAGCGGGAGGGTCGGGGGTAGGGGGGGTGCGTTGAAATGGCAAGTGACTAAAGGATCGGGGTTATGCTTGTGGACTAAGTGGAGGTGTTTTGCAATGCTGTCATCCAATCTGTGTTTGATCTCCCCAGTGTAAAGGAGACCGCGTTGTAAGCAGTGAAAATAGTATACGAAATTGAAAGACATACAAGGAAATCACTGCTTCACCTGAAAGGAGTGTTTGGGGCCTTGGATAGTGAGGAGAGAGGAGGTAAAAGGGCACGTATTACACCTCCTGCAATTGCATGGGAAGGTGCCATGGGAAGGGGATGTGGTGTCGGGGGCAATGGATGAGTTGACCAAGGTGCTGTGGAGGGAACGATCCCTTCGGAATGCTGACAGGGGAGGAGAGGAGAATATACGTTTGGCAGTGGCATCACGCTGGAGGCGGTGGAAATGGCGGAGGATGACTCTTTGGATGTGGTGGGATGGAAAGTGAGGACAAGTTTGTACTGGGTCTTTTTTCCCCCAAGCAAAGAATATGCCGGAATCTTTCCGGTTAGAATGCTCTGTTTTTTCAAACTCTTCTGTTTTTTTTTCCTACAACTTCCTCAGATTTCAGAACATTCTGCACAATATTTAAATCACTTCCAATTGCTCCAAAATTCCAAGCTCTGTTTTTCTTTAAATCAGAAAATAAATGCATTCCTTGATTAGACAAACAAGTTCAACCTGTTTTCTTCCAAAAGAAAGGCTTTTTAAAACTTTTACCAAATTCCTTTCCCAAACTATTTCACAACAAGAACTCTAACAGTTCCCAAAATGGAACTTTTAACTTCTGCGAAAAAGTCTCTCACCCAAGATCAACCCAACACAGGATTAATCATAATCACTTAAAACAACACAAATTTCAATTTACACTGTCTAATATTAAAACTACCCCTACTATCATGTGTGAATTTGTATCTGGATTACATTCCCCACATGTTTAATAAACCCTATTTGAGTTGGGATCCTGGCCAGCAATCCCACCTCGAATCTCAAAACTTAAAACATCAGTTAATTTACACTTCCCTTTCCATGTATCTCATAATTTTACTGAGTTTTCAAACTTCAAGGGCTGAAGCTCTACCACAAAACCACAATTTCAGGAAGAAAAACTGATGCTTCAACACGCAAAACATCATCCACACAAAAAAATCCATTTATTCCATACACAAGCAAAGAAAATTATTGCGTGCTTTAAAAAAACCCAACAAATTACATTACTTGTCTTCTTTCTTTAAGCTTCTGAAATGCCTGTAATTGAAACTCCAAACGAGGTTAATTGCCAAGAAACATCTTGAAGTATTTATTCCAAAACAAAAGGAAGTCTGTAAGTGCTTGCACACAAAGTTAATGTGCTTTGCCTTTGCAGTTTGCTAAATCTGCACACACAGGTTCTTAAAGGGACAGAACACGAGGATTTCTTACATTTCACTGCAGCTGTCTTCTTTTACCTGGGAGACATAATAACACAATGAACTCCTATCACTTCCAATAGATTCACAACTCAACTTCACAGGACATTAAATTGACACAGGTATAATCAATAATCACATGCACACTTTCAAATCCCCATGTACACATATGAATTCCTAGAATGAGTTACAAATTCAAAGTGCCAAAGAACACATTAAAACTCACACACATACATTATTATCGGAAGCTTTCTTTGAATTCTCCATTCTTACACTTTTCATGACAACTTGAAACTTAAGTCAGAACTCAAAACGGAAACAAGCGAGATAAATAAATTACATTAGCAGTTTTGATTTCCCTTTCCTTCAACTGCTTTTACCTTTCTTTTACAGCAACGCCCGACCCTCTTTTCCAGGGCTTCCCTGTCCTGTCCAGCTGCCGGTACGGGCGCCACAGGTGGACGACACTTATCCGAATTGTCCTTATCGTCCGGGGGTTCCAACTCTCTCTCTTCCTTGAGCTGTGTTATTAACCACGTCACAGCCACTTCACAATCACTAAGCTTCCTATCTCTCTCCTCAAGCTCCTGATGGAGTTTTATTACCTCAACCTCATCCCTCTTATTCTGCTGCTGATGTGGCATCAGTCTCACTGCTGTTTCCACGGCTCACCTACAAGTGGACACCGGTGTCTACTGTTCAGCCCCATATACCGATTCACCTCCCTCCAGGATGGCATTGTCTCCGCCTTTGTTTTAGAGACTTACCTGCCACACATTTCATGACAAGCCCATCCAAAGTCCATATGGTTTCTTTAACTTTTGGGGTACTTTCGTGGTCACCAGAAACTTGAACATTATTAAAAAGGGTGTCTCACTTCCCTCTAAGGTCCTGACCCCTTACTGAGTATCAATCACATGAAACTAACTTGGGATACAAATCCACTGCATGTGGAACTCGTGTATTAACTCACCAAACAATAGTATAGACAACACCAGTTGTCTAGCAGAGCTGTGTACAGAAGCTCGTTCCTGGTGGTCAGATCTGCTGAGTTAATTCTTCCGCATGACTTCCTATGACTGACCAAGACACACTTCCCAGCTGCAGCAACAATGTCCTTGTTAGCTGTGGCTTTCTACCTCTATCAGACCCTGGACCCTCGACATCTTTTGGAAAGTGTGAATTTTGGGAAGTGTGAAAATAGATAAGTCCCCTGGGCCAGATGGGATTTATCCTAGGATTCTCTGGGAAGCCAGGGAGGAGATTGCAGAGCCTTTGTCCTTGATTTTTATGTCGTCATTGTCGACAGGAATAGTGCCGGAAGACTGGAGGATAGCAAATGTTGTCCCCTTGTTCAAGAAGGGGAGTAGAGACAGCCCTGGTAATTATCGACCTGTGAGCCTTACTTTGGTTGTGGGTAAAATGTTGGAAAAGGTTATAAGAGATAGGATTTATAATCATCTTGAAAAGAATAAGTTCATTAGAGATAGTCAGCACGGTTTTGTGAAGGGTAGGTCGTACCTCACAAACCTTATTGAGTTTTTTGACAAGGTGACCAAACAGGTGGATGAGGGTAAAGCCGTGGATGTGGTCCATATGGATTTCAGTAAGGCGTTTGATAAAGTTCCCCACGGTAGGCTATTGCAGAAAATACAGAAGTATGGGATTGAAGGTGAATTAGTGCTTTGGATCAGAAATTGGCTAGCTGAAAGAAGACAGAGGGTGGTGGTTGATGGTAAATGTTCATCCTGGAGTATAGTTTCTAGTGGTGTACCGCAAGGATCTGTTTTGGGGCCACTGCTGTTTGTCATTTTTATAAATGACCTGGATGAGGGTGTAGAAGGGTGGGTTAGTAAATTTGCGGATGACACGAAGGTCGGTGGAGTTGTGGATAGTGTCGAAGGATGTTGTAGGTTACAGAGGGACATAGATAGGCTGCAGAGCTGGGCTGAGAGATGGCAAATGGAGTTTAATGCGGAAAAGTGTGAAGTGATTCACTTCGGAAGGAGTAACAGGAATGCAGAATACTGGGTTAATGGGAAGATTCTTGGTAGTGTAGATGAGCAGAGAGATCTTGGTGTCCAGGTACATAAATCCCTGAAAGTTGCCACCCAGGTTAATAGAGCTGTTAAGAAGGCATATGGTGTGTTAGCTTTTGTTAGTAGGGGGATCGAGTTTCGGAGCCACGAGGTCATGCTGCAGCTGTACAGAACTCTGGTGCGGCCGCACCTGGAGTATTGCGTGCAGTTCTGGTCACCGCATTATAGGAAGGATGTGGAAGCTTTGGAAAAGGTGCAGAGGAGATTTACTAGGATGTTGCCTGGTATGGAGGGAAGGTCTTACGAGGAAAGGCTGAGGGACTTGAGGTTGTTTTCGTTAGAGAGAAGGTAGAGAAGAGGTGACTTAATAGAGACATATAAGATAATCAGAGGGTTGGACAGGGTGGATAGTGAGAGCCTTTTTCCTTGGATGGTGATGGCAAACACGAGGGGACATAGCTTTAAGTTGAGGGGTGATAGATATAGGACAGATGTTCGAGGTAGTTTCTTTACTCAGAGAGTAGTAGGGGCGTGGAATGCCCTGCCTGCAACAGTAGTAGACTCGCCAACTTTAAGGGCATTTAAGTGGTCATTGGATAGACATATGGATGAAAATGGAATAGTGTAGGTCAGATGGTTTCACAGGTCGGCGCAACATCGAGGGCTGAAGGGCCTGTACTGCGCTGTAATGTTCTATGTTCTATCTAAGGTAATGTCACAAATTGGGTCATCCGATTCGGTTTCAGTGCCTTATCACTCCCACCCTCGCTCTGCAAGACCACATGCATGTGGTCAGATACTGCTCTCAGCAGTGGGGGAGGGGGGAAGGGAGCATCTTTGGTGCAATTGAAGAGATACCTGCATCTGCATAAGACAAGAGGGAACTATTCACAGACATTTCAAAAGGCCATTGTCTATGAAATTCATTGTCGACAAACTTTCTGATGTTCTAACAGCCTGGGCTATGACATCAGTGGCTATCCTGAATTATCTGCATGTATGTGGGGTCCTTGTTCAGCTGCACTGTCTTTTATTTTTATAAAATCCAAATTGAACCCCAGCGATGATGTCATCAGTCAGAATTCTCTTCCCTTCATCCCGATGTCCTTCATCTCCACGTTTTTACCACCCGGTGAGCCCCACACTCTGGTCCACATCACAACTGGTTACAATTTAACATATGAACAGAAAGAGGTATAAAGCCACAACTCACAAGGACATTGTTGCTGCAGCCGGGAAATGTGATTTGGTCAGTTACAGGAATTTGTGCGGAAGAATTCATTCAGTGGATTTGACCACCCAGGAAAGAGCTACTGTACGCAGGTCTATTAAGCAACTGGTGTTGTAAGTATACATTATTGTTTGGTGAGTTAATAAAGGTGTTTTCACATAAAGTGGAAATTGTATTCAAAGTCCTCATGGCAGACTGGTACAAAAGGTGAAGTCACATGGGATCAGAGGTGAGCTAGCAAGATGGATACAGAAGTGGCTCGGTCATCGAAGACAGAGGGTAGCAGTGGAAGGGTGCTTTTCTGAATGGAGACTAGTGGTGTTCCGCAGGGATCTGTGCTGGGACCTTTGCTGTTTGCAGTATATATAAATGATTTGGAGGAAAATGTCGCTGGTCTGATTAGTAAGTTTGCGGACGACACAAAGGTTGGTGGAGTTGCGGACAGTGATGAGGATTGTCAGAGGATACAGCAGGAAGTAGATCGGTTGGAGACTTGGGCGTAGAAATGGCAGATGGAGTTTAATCCGGACAAATGTGAGGTAATGCATTTTGGAAGGTCGAATGCAGGTGGCAGAACCCTTAGGAGTATCAACAGGCAGAGAGATCTGGGCGTACAGGTCCACAGGAAACTGAAAGTGGCAACGCAGGTGGATAAGGTAGTCAAGAAGGCATACGGCATGCTTGCCTTCATCGGTCGGGGCATAAAGTATAAAAATTGGCAAGTCATGCTGCAGCTGTACAGAAGTTCAGTTAGGCCACACTTAGAATATTGTGTGCAATTCTGGTCGCCACACTACCTGAAGGACGTGGAGGCTTTGGAGGAGGTAAAGAAGAGGTTTACCAGGATGTTGCCTGGTCTGGAGGGCATTAGATATGAGGAGAGGTTGGCTAAACTCTGATTGTTTTCACTGGAACGACGGAGGTGGAGGGGCGACATGATAGAGGTTTACAAAGTTATAAGCGGCATGGACAGAGTGGATAGTCAGAAGCTTTTTCCCAGGGTGGAAGAGTCAGTTACTAGGGGACATAGGTTTAAGGTGAGAGGGGCAAAGTTTAGAGGGGATGTGCGAGGCAAGGTCTTTATACAGAGGGTGGTGAGTACCTGGAACTTGTTGCCGGGGGAGGTGGTGGAAGCAGGTACCATAGCGACGTTTAAGAGGCATCTTGACAAATACATGAATAGGATGGGAATAGAGGGATACGGCCCCCGGAAGTGCAGAAGGTTTTAGTTTAGGCAGGCATCAAGATCGGCGCAGGCTTGGAGGGCCGTATGGCCTGTTCCTGTGCTGTACTGTTCTTTGTTCTTTGTCTGTTTCATTTGATTGATGCTCAGTATGGGGTCAGAACCTTGGAGAGAAGTGAGACCCCCTTTTTAAGACTCTTACTGTGGTCAACTGAGTCAAAGATTGCAGAGAGATTGAGGAGGTCTTGTGGATGGATTGTGCACCTGAGTAACAGTCACAGAAGGTGCAATGTTTCACTTTGATTGGGGACCGTCTGAGTATTGTGGCAGTATTAAAAACCTGATTGAAAAGATAAAAATATAATATTGTCAGAAGGATGTGCACGGATTTAGGAGGCAACAACATGTTGAAGGGATTTGGAGAAGAAAGGGAGGTGTGCGATGGGATAATTGTTTCTTTAACATCAGAGAGGTTGTGCCTTGACTTTTGAGGAATGGGTGACAATAGTGGTTTTCAAAGGGATGGGGAAGAAGGTGAGAAGAGGGACACATGTCAAATATCAACTAATTCAATGTTAGAGGCAAAGAATCACTGAGTTTCTCACATGTTGTTGGAGGTGAGGGAGGAGGAGGTAAGGGAGAGGGGTTTTTAAAGTTTGATGGCAGTGAAGAAGAGACACAGGAGATATCTTTACATTCCAGGAAGACCCTGGAGAAATGGCCACATAGAGGACAGTGAGGCCGTTTCATGTGGTCTAGCATGAACCAGTGGTGGAGCAGAAACACTCAAGAATCCATCCCATGGACTTCGGACAACAAATATGAGTCAAAACAGGACATTCTATGAGTGAATAAGACGGTCACGGCACTGGCAAGGACTAGATATTTCTCTAATATTTGAATCCATTTTGGCCTCTTTTAGTGGAATTTTTTGTTTCCTGCGTTTGTATCTTTTCTAACCATGTTAATTTGCTCTTGCAAAAAGATAGTTGTAATGCATTGATCAAATGGTGAATTGTGATGATTGTCAGAACATCCTTGTCTGAGGTTATTCTACGGGTGCAGAATGTGTGATTTAGTGTTACTGCTCCTTTATGGGGAATTAATTTGATGTCTTTTGAGGGTGTACGGTTGCTGGAACTCCAGAAATCCAACAGTTAAATTGACTTCTGGATATTTCATGTCATACACTTTATTCATCTATCCTAATATTCATCTTTAATATTCTGGTAATTATACATCAATATCCATAATCTTGTTAAAGATAATCAGTCTTTTCATTGTCCTTCACCTACACACAAGGATTTCAGGAATATAAAAGCAAGTGATTTATAAACCTATAAGCCCTGCTCCAGATCGATGTTCATTACTTGGTATTGACACAATTTCCCATTCAGTGTAAACAAATATTTCACCCCATTCTTCAGCTCCTCTCTGAATTTCCTCTGTGTCAGTCCATAGATACAAGTGTTTGTGGAGCAACTGAGAAGCTGCAGCATAAAACCAACTTGTTGGGTGATATATATCGGGTTACTGTAATATTTGTCAGTGTAATAAAAGTTTATCACTGGCCAGTTTAGTAAATAAACAACATGCGTCATCCACAATAATATAAAATTGGCAGAAATAGTGAAAAGCAAAACCATGGATTTCCTCCGATTCTTCACCTCTGGATCATTCTGATTCTCACTGTTGCTCCGGAGACCCCTGCGCATTCTATTTGACATTATAATGTGTCTGACAGTCAGAGCATTGAACAACAGAATTAAAAGGAATGGTATTAGAGGGGTTATGATGATGTGGATATACTCGTAAACCCTCCAGAAGGGGGAGGTGAGATAATCATCTGTGGAAACACAATACCAAGGCACGTTATCAATTATATATGCAGCGCCAGTTGAATAATAAATGGGAAAACTCTTGCCACAGCTCACCACAAACACAGTAGCGATAACCACGGTCGCTGTTTTCTCTGTGTTATATTTTGATTGTAGCTTCTGAGAGCAAATTGTTACAAAGCGATCAAAAGTGAAGGCGACAGTAAACCAGACAGAACATTCTAAAGCTACAACGTATGCGACAACATTTATTGCACACACAGGAGTTATATCCAGGAAGCTAATTGGAAAGTACATGATACTAATCCGCTGTAATATCACATTGATGATAACCACCATTAGATCCGCCACTGCCATGGCCACCAGGTAACGAGTGACAGATTTGGAGAGACCGCACTTTCCTCGGGACAAAATCACAATCGTCACCAAGTTAACTGTAAGAAACAGAAAGCATGAAGTTTATATCAAAAAATGCCCCATAACATTTTTAAAGAATATTTTAGAATCAAGAAGACAATATGGAAATATGAGAGTTCCAGTTCTGAATTAAATGCCACTGGAAAATTAAAGAACTGTTTATTTGTAGTAGGGAAATCTGTGGCAAAAGCAGGTATGGGAAAATTAAAATGCAAAACAATTTCTTGACCTCAGAGAGAGAAAAAGATGCTGAGGTAAAAAAAAAAGTGCTGAAGTTTTTCTGGAGAATTCTGGTACCCAAAACACGAGAGTCTCCAAAAGCAAGTAACTACAGATCAGCTTCGCCCTGTTGGGTATTGATGTCTCTACCTTCGATAACAATGCTTCTGATATATCTTCCTTTTTCCTCAACCAAGGATTCCCCCCACCCCCTCCCCACTGTGGTTGACAGGACCCTCAGCCGTGTCTGACCCATTTCCCGCACTTCTACCCTCATCTTTTCCCCTCCCTCTCAGAGCCGCGACAGGGTTCCCTTTGTCCTCGCTTTCCACTTTCTACCCCACCAGCCTCCAAAGGTTCATTCTCTGCCATTCCCAATGCTCCAGCGTGATGCCACCAACAAATGCAGCTTCCACTTTCCTCCCCTGGAAGTATTCCGAAGAACCTTTTCCTCCATGACTCCCTGGTCCACTCTGCCATCACCCTCAACAAATTGTCCCCTTCCCCTGGCACCTTCCCATGCAATAGCAGGAGGTGGAATATCTGCCCTTTTACCTCCTCTCTCCTCACTATCCAGGGCCCCAAACACTCCTTCCAGGTGAAGCAGCGATTTACTTGTACTTCTTTCAATTTAGTATACTATATTCGCTGCTCACAATGCGGTCACCTCTACATTGGCTAGTCCAAACGCAGATTCAGTGAACACTTTGATCACTCAGCCCACAAACATGATCCAAAGCTACCAGTTGTTTGCCAGTGTGGTTCACCACCCTTCTTCCAGGCCAACATTTCTGTCTTTCATCTGCTGCAGTGTTCCAGTGAACATCAAAGCAAGCTCGAGGAACAGAACCTCATCTTCCGATTAGGCACTCTACAGCCTTGCAGACTCAGTATTGAGTTCAACAATCGCAGAGTATGACTGACTTTTTAGTTTATTTTATTCTGTTTCATTTTATATCATTCCATTTTTAAGCATTTGCCGGTCTTAAATTTGTTTTTCATGTTTTTGGTTTTGGACAGAACTATTCATTATTATGTCATTAACACCCTCTCTCTCTGGACTAATGCTTTGTCCTTTCTTATTACTGTTAGTGCTCCCTTTGCCTTTGTTCCGCGACATCTTTGTCATTTAATGTCTCCTGTCCTCTATCACACACCTTCCCTTTTGTTCTTCTTCGCACATCCCCCCACCCCCCCACCGCCTTTCACTTGCTTAAAACCTGTTACTTTTGTAACCTTTGCCAGTTCTGATGAAAGGTCACAGACATGAAACATTAACACTGTTTCTCTCTCTACAGATGTTGCCAGAACTGCGGAGTATTTGCAAAAATTTCTATTTTTATTTCAGATTTCCAGAATCTGATCTATTTTGCTTTAATTATTATGGAGAGCGCACTCCTGCTGTGCTGGATCACTGCCTGTACAGCACAGGGTGTGCACACTCGCCCTGTTAGGTTATGATCCGTACAACATGGAGAGTGCACACTCGCCCTGTTGGGTAATAGTCTGTACCGAACATAATCTAACAGTGTGAGAGTGCTCTTTCCATGTTGTACAGACTATAATCTAACAGGGTGAGAGTGCTCTCTCCATGTTGTACAGACTATAATCTAACAGGGTGAGAGTGCTCTTTCCATGTTGTACAGACTATAATCTAACAGGGTGAGAGTGCTCTCTCCATGTTGTACAGACTATAATCTAACAGAGTGAGAGTGCTCTCTCCATGTTGTACAGACTATTATCTAACAGGGTGAGAGTGCTCTCTCCATGTTGTACAGACTATAATCTAACAGGGTGAGAGTGCTCTCTCCATGTTGTACAGACTATAATCTAACAGGGTGAGAGTGCTCTCTCCATGTTGCACAGACTATAATCTAACAGAGTGAGAGAGCTCTCTCCATGTTGTACAGACTATAATAAAACAGGGTGAGAGTGCTCTCTCCATGTTGTACAGACTATAATAAAACAGGGTGAGAGTGCTCTCTCCATGTTGTACAGACTATAATCTAACAGGGTGAGAGTGCTCTCTCCATGTTGTACAGACTATAATCTAACAGGGTGAGAGTGCTCTCTCCATGTTGTACAGAATATAATAAAACAGGGTGAGAGTGCTCTCTCCATGTTGTACAGACTATAATCTAACAGGGTGAGAGTGCTCTCTCCATGTTGTACAGACTATAATCTAACAGGGTGAGAGTGCTCTCTCCATGTTGTACAGACTATAATCTAACAGGGTGAGAGTGCTCTCTCCATGTTGTACAGACTATAATCTAACAGGGTGAGAGTGCTCTCTCCATGTTGTACAGACTATAATAAAACAGGGTGAGAGTGCTCTCTCCATGTTGTACAGACTATAATCTAACAGGGTGAGAGTGCTCTCTCCATGTTGTACAGACTATAATCTAACAGGGTGAGAGTGCTCTCTCCATGTTGTACAGACTATAATCTAACAGGGTGAGAGTGCTCTCTCCATGTTGGACAGACTATAATCTAACAGGGTGAGAGTGCTCTCTCCATGTTGGACAGACATTTTTGAATATTGGCCGGGCAAAGAGCAGATGGAAAAGTCTGTTGTGGCAAATCATACCCCAGTAACAGAAATCGCCTGGTATTCCCTTCCACTTCCATTCCAAGACAAAATTAAATCTGAATTCAAGTCCATGCAAGAGAAACTTCTTCAGGAACAGCAAATGTTAACATGAAAAAAAAAACATCGAATAACTCAGAGAATCCCCATGTTTCACTTGTAACTCACTTAACAATATCAGCACATTTTTAAATGATAATTTATTTCTGATCTGATGTCCATGCAGTCTCTGACAAAGAGTTTCTATTTTAAACATTAAAGAGAATTTTCTGTGGTGAAAATTCAAGAAGCTATATTACTTAAGAAATCACATTATGAAAACAAGACAATCACTTGGCACTTAATTGACAGCAGCAAACAGGGAAAAATATAACATGAACAGTCAACAGTGAGATTCAACTTTCACTGTCTTATTTCACTGTCTTACCAAGAATACTGACGGCTGCAAAAATCGGGTAGTAAATGAGTTCTATCTGGTAAATTACAGGGTATTCCATTTCTCGGTGAAACATCAATGCAGAGACTTCTTCAGAGGAGCCCTTATTAATATCACAGCGCAACCCCCATGGGGACAGTCATCTCGGGGAGGGGAGCTGGGATTTTAGTTACATTGCACTGAACAAACTGATTTAATGAACCATTTTTAGTTGTGTGCAACACCAGACTTTTCCATTGGAGGATATGGAAAACAAAATAATATTATATTCCTTTGCTATTTCTTCAAAACATGATTTACAAATTATTTTGCTATGATCTCAGGTTTTGATGTGGTGATCAGTCTCAGGAACAATATTCCTGGTATTGATGTGGATGAACAGTCTCAGGAACAATAGCACTGGTATTGATGTGGATGAACAGTCTCAGGAACAATATTCCTGGTATTGATGTGGATGAACAGTCCCAGGAACAACAGTCCTGGTGTTGGTGTGGATGAACAGTCTCAGGAACAATATTCCTGGTATTGATGTGGATGAACAGTCTCAGGAACAATAGCCCTGGTATTGATGTGGATGAACAGTCTCAGGAACAATAGCCCTGGTGTTGATGTGGATGAACAGTCTCAGGAACAATAGCCCCGGTGTTGATGTGGATGAACAGTCTCAGGAACAATAGCCCCGGTGTTGATGTGGATGAACAGTCTCAGGAACAATATTCCTGGTATTGATGTGGATGAACAGTCTCAGGAACAATAGCCCTGGTGTTGATGTGGATGAACAGTCTCAGGAACAATAGCCCTGGTGTTGATGTGGATGAACAGTCTCAGGAACAATAGCTCTGGTGTTGATGTGGATGAACAGTCTCAGGAACAATATTCCTGGTATTAATGTGGATGAACAGTCTCAGGAACAATAGCCCTGGTGTTGATGTGGATGAACAGTCTCAGGAACAATAGCCCTGGTGTTGATGTGGATGAACAGTCTCAGGAACAATAGCCCTGTTGTTGTTGTGGATGAACAGTCTCAGGAACAATAGTCCTGGCGTTGATGTGGATGAACAGTCTCAGGAACAATAGCCCTGGTGTTGATGTGGATGAACAGTCTCAGGAACAATAGTCCTGGCGTTGATGTGGATGAACAGTCTCAGGAACAATATTCCTGGTGTTCATGTGGATGAACAGTCTCAGGAACAATAGCCCTGGTGTTCATGTGGATGAACAGTCTCAGGAACAATAGCCCTGGTGTTGATGTGGATGAACAGTCTCAGGAACAATAGCCCTGTTGTTGATGTGGATGAACAGTCTCAGGAACAATATTCCTGGTATTGATGTGGATGAACAGTCTCAGGAACAATAGCCCTGGCGTTGATGTGGATGAACAGTCTCAGGAACAATATTCCTGGTATTGATGTGGATGAACAGTCTCAGGAACATTAGCCCTGGTATTGATGTGGATGAACAGTCTCAGGAACAATAGCCCTGGTGTTGATGTGGATGAACAGTCTCAGGAACAATAGCCCTGGTGTTGATGTGGATGAACAGTCTCAGGAACAATAGCCCTGGTGTTGATGTGGATGAACAGTCTCAGGAACAATATTCCTGGTATTGATGTGGATGAACAGTCTCAGGAACAATAGTCCTGGTGTTGGTGTGGATGAACAGTCTCAGGAACAATAGCCCAGGTGTTGATGTGGATGAACAGTCTCAGGAACAATAGCCCAGGTGTTGATGTGGATGAACAGTCTCAGGAACAATAGCCCTGGTGTTGATGTGGATGAACAGTCTCAGGAACAATAGCCCTGGTGTTGGTGTGGATGAACAGTCTCAGGAACAATAGCCCAGGTGTTGATGTGGATGAACAGTCTCAGGAACAATAGCCCAGGTGTTGATGTGGATGAACAGTCTCAGGAACAATAGCCCTGGTGTTGATGTGGATGAACAGTCTCAGGAACAATAGTCCTGGTGTTGGTGTGGATGAACAGTCTCAGGAACAATAGCCCAGGTGTTGATGTGGATGAACAGTCTCAGGAACAATAGCCCAGGTGTTGATGTGGATGAACAGTCTCAGGAACAATAGCCCTGGTGTTGATGTGGATGAACAGTCTCAGGAACAATAGCCCTGGTGTTCATGTGGATGAACAGTCTCAGGAACAATAGCCCTGTTGTTGATGTGGATGAACAGTCTCAGGAACAATATTCCTGGTATTGATGTGGATGAACAGTCTCAGGAACAATAGCCCTGGCGTTGATGTGGATGAACAGTCTCAGGAACAATAGCCCTGGTGTTCATGTGGATGAACAGTCTCAGGAACAATAGCCCTGGTGTTGATGTGGATGAACAGTCTCAGGAACAATAGCCCTGTTGTTGATGTGGATGAACAGTCTCAGGAACAATATTCCTGGTATTGATGTGGATGAACAGTCTCAGGAACAATAGCCCTGGCGTTGATGTGGATGAACAGTCTCAGGAACAATATTCCTGGTATTGATGTGGATGAACAGTCTCAGGAACAATAGCCCTGGTGTTGATGTGGATGAACAGTCTCAGGAACAATAGCCCTGGTGTTGATGTGGATGAACAGTCTCAGGAACAATAGCCCTGGTGTTGATGTGGATGAACAGTCTCAGGAACAATATTCCTGGTATTGATGTGGATGAACAGTCTCAGGAACATTAGCCCTGGTATTGATGTGGATGAACAGTCTCAGGAACAATAGTCCTGGTGTTGGTGTGGATGAACAGTCTCAGGAACAATAGCCCTGGTATTGATGTGGATGAACAGTCTCAGGAACAATAGCCCTGGTGTTGATGTGGATGAACAGTCTCAGGAACAATAGTCCTGGTGTTGGTGTGGATGAACAGTCTCAGGAACAATAGCCCAGGTGTTGATGTGGATGAACAGTCTCAGGAACAATAGCCCAGGTGTTGATGTGGATGAACAGTCTCAGGAACAATAGCCCAGGTGTTGATGTGGATGAACAGTCTCAGGAACAATAGCCCTGGTGTTGATGTGGATGAACAGTCTCAGGAACAATAGCCCAGGTGTTGATGTGGATGAACAGTCTCAGGAACAATAGCCCAGGTGTTGATGTGGATGAACAGTCTCAGGAACAATAGTCCTGGTGTTGGTGTGGATGAACAGTCTCAGGAACAATAGCCCTGGTGTTGATGTGGATGAACAGTCTCAGGAACAATAGCCCTGTTGTTGATGTGGATGAACAGTCTCAGGAACAATAGCCCAGGTGTTGATGTGGATGAACAGTCTCAGGAACAATAGCCCAGGTGTTGATGTGGATGAACAGTCTCAGGAACAATAGTCCTGGTGTTGGTGTGGATGAACAGTCTCAGGAACAATAGCCCAGGTGTTGATGTGGATGAACAGTCTCAGGAACAATAGCCCTGGTGTTGATGTGGATGAACTGTCTCAGGAACAATAGCCCTGGTGTTGATGTGGATGAACAGTCTCAGGAACAATATTCCTGGTATTGATGTGGATGAACAGTCTCAGGAACAATAGCCCAGGTGTTGATGTGGATGAACAGTCTCAGGAACAATAGCCCTGGTGTTGATGTGGATGAACTGTCTCAGGAACAATAGTCCTGGTGTTGATGTGGATGAACAGTCTCAGGAACAATATTCCTGGTATTGATGTGGATGAACAGTCTCAGGAACAATAGCCCTGGTGTTGATGTGGATGAACAGTCTCAGGAACAATAGCCCTGGTGTTGATGTGGATGAACAGTCTCAGGAACAATAGTCCTGGTGTTGATGTGGATGAACAGTCTCAGGAACAATAGCCCAGGTGTTGATGTGGATGAACAGTCTCAGGAACAATAGCCCTGGTGTTGATGTGGATGAACAGTCTCAGGAACAATAGCCCTGGTGTTGATGTGGATGAACAGTCTCAGGAACAATAGCCCTGGTGTTGATGTGGATGAACAGTCTCAGGAACAATGGCCCTGGCGTTGATGTGGATGAACAGTCTCAGGAACAATAGCCCTGGTGTTGATGTGGATGAACAGTCTCAGGAACAATAGCCCTGGTGTTGATGTGGATGAACAGTCTCAGGAACAATAGCCCTGTTGTTGATGTGGATGAACAGTCTCAGGAACAATAGCCCTGGCTTTGATGTGGATGAACAGTCTCAGGAACAATAGCCCCGGCGTTGATGTGGATGAACAGTCTCAGGAACAATAGCCCTGGTGTTGATGTGGATGAACAGTCTCAGGAACAATAGCCCTGGTGTTGATGTGGATGAACAGTCTCAGGAACAATAGCCCTGGTGTTGATGTGGATGAACAGTCTCAGGAACAATAGCCCTGGTGTTGATGTGGATGAACAGTCTCAGGAACAATAGCCCTGGCGTTGATGTGGATGAACAGTCTCATGAACAATAGTCCTGGTGTTGATGTGGATGAACAGTCTCAGGGACAATAGCCCTGGTGTTGAAGTGGATGAACAGTCTCAGGAACAATAGTCCTGGTGTTGATGTGGATGAACAGTCTCAGGAACAATAGTCCTGGTGTTGACTTGGATGAACAGTCTCAGGAACAATAGACCTGGTGTTGAAGTGGATGAGCAGTCTCATTTTCAGTAGCCCTTGTGTTAGTGCTAGGGGTTAAATTGGATTCATTCACATTCTGAGCAAGCAGAACTTTAAGACAGAGCATGTTAAGTGTTGGGTAGCCTGCCAGTGAAAAGTTCACTATTGGACAGTTGCCCAGATGTTGTGGAGATTTTAGGAGTGTGAATAGGGAAAGGCTTTATTGTGAGAACTGTCTAAATGTTAAGCAAGCGAGGCTTTTGAAGACGAGCCTTGGATGCTCTGTTTCCTTATCTGCATGTTACCCAGATTAGATTTGGTCGAATTGACTTATTATCCAGAGTTTTGCCATGCTGCAGAGCCGTTTCACATCCTATGATCACACGGAGAGTGTGGGGGAGATCTGCTTGTTTGGTTTTCTTTTCCCTGAAGTATCAATAGAGGACGGAGCTTGTTTTGCAGTGCAGATGAACAGTTGCTGCAGGAAAGGTCTTTCACTGTCTATGAGGTCCCTGCTCCGCTCCTAGCCAGTGGAACTGCTTTTGTCTCAACTTATTTAGGAACGACAAAGAGCCCTGTGAAGTGCAGCCATTACTGAATATTGTGAGCACGGCCTAATGGCTGAGTAGCTGCCTGTTACTGAGTCAGGAAGAAATCCATGTGCATTGCTGTTAACTCTAATCGTGGGTGTAACTCAGTGTCTACAGTGTCTACTTTTCCTGTCTAAGACCTTGGTTTAAAGCCCCGGAAACATTAGAATCATTGAATCTTAAAGCGCAGAACGAGTCTATTCAGCCCATGGAGACTCTGCTGGGACTTCAAAAGATTAATGTAATTAATCCCACTTCCCTGCTGATCCCCCTTTGTCCTGTAAATGCTGAATTTTAAAATATATATCCAATTCCCTGCTGAAAGTTGCTATTGAATTGGCTGTTTCAGGCCTTTTAGGGAATTTATTCCAGGTTGTAACAATGAACAATGGAGAGATGCTTAACTTTTATAAATCATTGGTTCGGCCTCAGCTGAAACAATTTTGGGCAACACACTTTAGGACGGATTTGAAGGTCTGAGAGATTTACCAGAATTATGCAAGATATGAGGGATTTCTGTAGATAGACTAGGATTGCTGGGAAGTGTAAAGGGGAGGTTTAATAGAGGTGTTAAACTTGATGAGAGTTTTTAATAGAATCAGTGTGGTCTTGGTTAGACTACGCTTAGAGAACCAATGCATAGTTCTGGTCTTCATCGTAAAAAAAGTTTATAAAAACACTGGAGGAGGAGCAATGTTATCAGAATGTTATCAGAACTAAGACTTTAGAACTTTAATGAAAGATTAGACAGGCTGGGAGCTTTTCCTTCCAAAGGCAAAGTTTGAGAGGTGAGCAGACAGAGTTCTTTATAATTATGAGTGGGTTTGATCAAGTAGAAATTGAGAAGACGTTTAGACTTGGAGCTGGGGAACATCGACATTGAAGCATAGAACCTCAGAATCATACAGCACAGAAGGAGGCCATTTGGCTCATTGTGCCTATGCTGGTCTCTACAAGAGGAACACAGCTACTCCCACTCCCTGTCCATATCCCTCTAGGCCTGCATTTCTTTCTATTCAGATAATTATTATTTGAAAGTCACGATTGAATCTCCCTCCACCCACTCTCAGGCAGTGTATTCCACATCCTAACCACCTCCTGCATAAAAAAAAGCTTTTCCTTATGTCACCTTTGGTTCTTTTGCCATTCACCTTAAATTGGTGTCCTCTGGTTCTCGACCTTCCTGCCAATGGGAACCGTTTCTCCTTAACTACCCTGTCTAGACCCCTCATAATATTGAACACTTCTATCATATCTCCTCTCAAACTTCTCTTCTCCAAACAGAACAGTCACAGTTTCTCCAATCTATCCATGTAAATGAAGTCCCTCATCCCTGGAAACATTCTTGAAAATCTCTTCTGCACCCTCTCTCATACCTTCACATCCTTCCTCAAGTGTAGTGCCCAGAATTGGACAGAACACTCCAGTTGAGGCCGAACAAGCATTTTCTAAAGGTTCACCATAACTTCCTTGTTTTTGTACTGTATGCCTCCTTTTATAATGCTCAGGAACCTGAATGCCTTTTTCAACACTTTCTCAACCTGCTCTGCCACATTCAATGATTTGTGCACATATATTCCCAGGTCCCTCTGATCCCACACCAGCATTAGAATTGTATCCTCGAGTTTAAATTGCCTCTGCTCCTTTTTACTGCCAAAATGAATCACTTCACACTTCCCTGCATTAAGTTTCATCTGCAACATGTATGCCCATTGCACCCTGCTGTCTAAGTCCCACTGAAGTTTATTACTATCCTCCTCAGAGTTTGCAATGCTTCCAAGTTTTGTGTCATCCGTAAATTTTAAATTGTGCCAGTACATGCAAATCTAGGTCATTAATGTAGATCAAGAAAGGCAGTCATCCTAATTATGATCCATTGGGAATCACAACATATACCTTTCTCTAGTCCAAAATGCAACTGTTCACCACTACAGTCTGCTTCCCGTCAGTCAGTCAACTTTAGGCTAGATTTTGTGTGTCCCCTTGAGTTGGAATCAGAGGTAGGAGGAGGGGGCATGGAGTATTATGTTGGCTGGCGAGGGGGGCGACGGGGCTGAGGGCCTGTCCCCTCCCTGTTGTCAAGCAATCTTTCCAAGGACAGGATAGGACTATGATGACTTTCCTGCCCAAAGGCCAATCGAGGCCCGTAAGTGGTCTATAACAGCCAATTAAAGGCCTCTTTCCACCACTGCTGGGATCTATCTAGAGGCTGGGGGAGACTCCTCCACGCAGGGAGGTCACCTTGTAAGACAAGGCACCCTCCCTGTGTGTCTGAGAGGGGTCCCTACTCTGGGGACAATTTGTGGTCGACGGAGAACCCCCATTGGGAACCAATTCCCCTCAACTGGACCCCCTCCTCCTGTACTGCAAGGTTACCCCCCAGCCACCTCGTGTGGACCTTCTGGACGACACTGCCTCACCTTCCCCTTCTTCAGGTTTCCAGTGCTGGGCCTGGGTCCAAGGTCTCTGCAGTACCAGCAATGGCCACTGGTCCCCTGGTGCTGCCGATACTGCTGAGCTGCCAGCCCTCTAATTGGCTGGCAGCTCATGGAGGCGGGAACCCATCTTTAAAGGAACTGGGGTCCCGCCTCCTGAAACTTTGATTTAAAAAGACCGGAGGATCAATCTGCAGGGGTGTGAAACAGCAGTGGAGGATTTCCCCCCTCCTTTTCGGCCCAGCACTGGGAGACCTGCCTCCAGAACAAAATCCAGCCAACTGTGTATCATGCTGCCATTGCCCATGGACTTTAAATTTACTGACAAGTCTTTCACTTTATCAAACGCCTTTCGGAATTCCACGTATAACACATCAATTGCATTACCTTATTCAACCCTGTTTAGTTTAGAGATACAGCACTGAAACAGGCCCTTCGGCCCACCGAGTCTGTGCCGAACATCAACCACCCATTTGTACTAATCCTACACTAATCCCATATTCCTACCAAACATCCCCACCTGTCCCTATATTTCCCTACCACCTACCTATACTAGTGACAATTTATAATGGCCAATTTACCTATCAACCTGCAAGTCTTTTGGCTTGTGGGAGGAAACCGGAGCACCCGGAGAAAACCCACGCAGACACAGGGAGAACTTGCAAACTCCACACAGGCAGTACCCGGAATCGAACCCGGGTCCCTGGAGCTGTGAGGCTGCGGTGCTAACCACTGCGCCACTGTGCCGCACTAAAGCAATGATTGGAAACTGAAATTTATCTTGCCCTATTAGAATGTGTGGAATTAGTTAACGCCTGTGGCAACATTAATTTTGTGTATGGAACGGGCTACTAATGGATTCTTTAAAAATGAGATGAATAGTGAGTTGAACTTCTAGAAAAGGGATTGCTACATTAGGAAGTATTTAATAGATGTGCTGCTACTGTTCATACAAACACAAGATGCCATTCCGTGTTAATTGTGTCTTCCCACTAGTATTTGGAATCTTTAGAAGAAAACTGCAGAAACTTGATGACCTGACTCCTGTTTGAAATCTTGCCAGCTGTGCTTAATTAATGTAATTGTTAATCATTTCAAAAATTTGCCTTCTAGACATACTGTTATCTTGAGACTAAAAATGTGTCAAATGTACAATATTAATAAACAAGTCCCAGTCAAAGGCAGTGATGGACTGTTCCTTAATTTTATATGTTTTGTTTTCCCCTACTTCCAGTTGTCCCTCAGGTTTTTCTTTATTCTGTCCTGAAGCCAGTGACTCATGCTGGGTATGATTCCATGGCGAGCATTGGTTCTCCAGAACCCTGACCAAGTTGCAATTTCTTGTATGTAAGGCTGGATGCTGACCATTGGCAAGCAATTCTACTTCGCGTTTATTGCAGTCAAGTCCAATCTTGACATTGTTTTGCCAATATTCATGCTTCTAGCATAGGTTGTTGGTAGTGGTCAGGGATCAATATCGTGAGGCTTTTTTCCTTCTCAAATGTTACTTGTGTGGCCCCAACCCCATCCCACCATGTCAACCCAATAAATCTTGGCACCATAAGGAGCACTTCCCTTTTTAAAATAGGTGGTTATTTTGAAATATTGGCGGGAGCATGGGCTAGTTGGCTGTAAGTTTAGCCCAAGTTGCACCTAGATCCTTTGCGTTTGTTGTCAAACTTGTCACTAAGCCTAACCCAGGGAAGGAGAAACAGCGGCAAAAAAAATTTGAAGGTGCACAGTACTGAACGAAATTAATTTCACTTGTCCATTTACAAAATTTTCATTAAGTACTGCAACTTTAGGAGTGTTAACAGTTAACATTCATAATGTAAAACCCTGTATATTACTTTATCAAGGAATTCAATCAAGTTATTATAAACATGATTTGCCTTTAACATCTTCATGCTGCCATTCCTTAATTAATTCACATTTGTCCACGTAATTTTGTCACAGATTATTGGTTTTAAATCCTTCCCATCACCAAGGTTAATCTGACTGACTTGCAGTTATTCCTGACATTCTTTTATGAGCAAGTGTCAACGTTTGCAATTCTCCAGTCCTCTGACACCACCCCTGTATCTAAGGAGGTTTGGAAGATAATGGCCAGTGCTTCCCCAAGTTCTACCTTTACTTCCCTCAGTACAAGTCCTGGTGAAATATCAACTCTAAGTAGAGCCAGCCATTATAAAACATCCTCTTTATCAAGTTATACACATAGAGTGTTCCAATTACCTCCTCTTTCACTATGAACTAGACAGCATCTTCTTCCTTGTGTAAAACAGATGCAAAGTACTCATTTAGTATCTCAGCCCTACCCTCTACCTCCATGTGCAAATCCCTTTCTTCGTACCTTAACATCACCACTCATCTTTTAAAATACTTTTATTCTTAATATGCTGATTGAAGGCTTTTGGATTCTCCTTTCTGTTAGCTGCCTATCTCTTCCCATACTCTAACTTTGCTTCACTTATTCGTTTTTTAACTTCCCTTCTGAACATTCTGCAATCAGCCTGCTTCACGCTTGCATAAGAATATATACTCTTTTTCAGACAACAAGAATATATACTCTTATTCTGCTTCATCTTACTCATCATGGGCTTGTGGCTTTGTTTGTCCTACCTTTGTCATTTGTGGGATCATACCTTGACTGTACGTAAACCACCTGCACTTTAAATGCAACTCATTGTTCCATTAAAGTTTTGCCTGCTGGTCTTTGATTCCAGTTTACCTGGGCTAGATTCTTCTCACGCCGCTAAAATTGGCCCTCCCCAATTAATTATTTTTACTCTGGATTGCTCCTTGTCCTTTTCTATAGCTAACCTAAACCTTATGTTACTATAATCACTGTCCCCTCAATGTTCCCCGACTGACACTTGATCCACATGACCCACCATATTCCCTAGAACCAGATCCAGTAATGCCTCCTTCCTCGTTGGGCTGGAAACATACTGATCTAGAAAATTCTCCCGATCACACTTCAGAAATTCTTCCTCCTTTATCTTCGGATAATTAGAGTCCCCCATTATAAATAGACTTTGCAATATATGCAATTTACCTGCAAATATTTTCCTCTCTATCTCTCCTACTTGTTGGTGACGAATAGATTACACCAAATAGTGTAGTGTTACCTCTATTCTTCCTTAGCTTTAACCGAATAGATTCTGTCCATGACCCTTCTAGGACTTTCTCCCTCTCCAACACTGTAATATTCTCCTTAATCAATACTGTCACCCATCCTCAATTCTTTCCTTCTCTACCTTTCCTGAATATTTTGTAACCAGGAATAGTTGATCGGATTAAATGATGCAGGTCAAGAGGTAGGATGCACAGGAGGAGCATTCACACTGATGTAGAACAGCTGGGCCTGCTATGAGAGTTAAATTTTTGTTGAAACTTGGGAAGACATTGAAACATCTGAAAAAGAAAAAGCAATAGAAATTGAAAAACTCAAGCATGAATAGGAAAATAAACAAAATATAATTGAAAAAAATCTTGAGGTTCAGAAAGAACTGACAATGAAAAAGCTTGAACTTGAAAAAAAGGAAAGGGAAAAAGAGAGAGCAGTTCATAGAGACAAGGAAAGAGAAGGGAGGTAATTTGAATTTTTAAAAAAGCAGTTTGACTCCAGTAAAGATTCTGGTCAGGAAGATTCTGAGTCCAGCGCAGGACTCAGTGAAAAGCTATTTAAAGTTATGCCAGCTCTTGCTAAGTTTGAAGAAAGGGACGTAGAGGCATTGTTCATTTCTTTTGAAAAGTTAGCCAAACAAATAAAATGGCCAAAGGAAAGCTGGACACTGCTTATCCAAAGCAGGTTGGTGGGCAAAGCTCATGAGGTTTGTGCCATGCTTTCTGAAGAGACATCTACAGATGTTTGTTTCGGTGGACCAGGGGACTGCTGGGTAAGTAAAAACTTATATATTTGGGCAGTGGCTGAACCCGAGACACTACACATGTAGTGTCTCCCACCCGCCCTCCTCCTCTAACCAAAAAAAAGGACTCCGGTGTGTTGATAAGGTAAGCTTTTTTTATTTCTTCTGTATCGTGTGATTGGTTAAAAATTTACTTTCTTTTTTTACTTACTTTTTTTGATTTATCTATTGATTGGTTATTTGAAAAAGACCATAGCAGAGAAGTATCAGAAAGTATTTAACTCATAAATTTATATAAAGTAATAAAGTAATTAACTAAGTAGAGATGGCTGGGCAGGTGATGTGCTGTAGCTGTATGATGTGGGAGCTGGCTGACCCCATTGTGAACGGCAGGGACCACATCTGCAGCAAGTGTTGGTTGCTGGAAGAACTCCAGCTCAGAGTCGATGATCTGGAATCTGAGCTTCAAACACTGCGGCACATCCGGGAGGGGGAGAGTTACCTGGACGTTTTGTTTCAGGAGGCAGTCACACCTGGTAGATTAAGTAATTCAAATTCAGTTAGTGATCAGGGACAACAGGGTGTGATTGCAAGTGAGGCAGGTAGGGGGATCCTGAGTTCAGGAGTGGAGGAGCCTCAGCCTTTGACCTTATCCAACAGGTACGAGATACTTGCTCCCTGTGTGGATGAGGAAAAGGGCTGCGGGGAGGATGAGCCAACTGACCATGGCACCATGGTGCAGAAGGCCATTCAAGAGGGGGGAGCAAAAAGACAAGTGGTAGTTATAGGGGATTCTATAATTAGGGGGATAGATAGTATCCTTTGCAAGCCGGATCGGGAGTCCCGCATGGTGTGTTGCCTGCCCGGTGCCAGGGTGCAGGACATCTCTGACCGGCTTGAAAGGATATTGGAGCAGGAGGGGGAGGATCCAGTTGTTGTGGTCCACGTTGGGACTAACAACATAGGCAAGGCTAGGATGGAGGACCTGTTTGGGGATTATAAAGCACTAGGAACGGAATTAAGGAACAGGTCCTCGAGGGTCATAATCTCCGGATTACTGCCCGAGCCATGTGCAAATTGGCTTAGGGATAAGAATATTAGGGAAGTAAACACATGGTTAAGGGAGTGGTGTGGGAAAGAGGGGTTCCATTTCATGGGGCATTGGCATCAGTTTTGGAACCGGGGGGATCTGTACCGATGGGACAGTCTCCACCTGAACCGATCTGGAACCAGTGTTCTAGCGAAACGGATAAATAGGGTGGTCTCTAGGACTTTAAACTAGTGACTCGGGGGGAAGGGAAAGGGAAAACGACAGGGAGTATGATGATGAATAAAAAGGTAAGCAGCAGGCTACCATGTGTGCAGGAGGATTTAAGTTCAAGGCAGACGATGAAAGAAGCAGAAAGGAAGGATAACTCAGGAGTTATTATTAGAGATGTTGGGAGTCATGAGGGTAAGAAAGCTAGCATAAAGGCACTTTACCTAAATGCTCGTAGCATTCGTAACAAGGTTGATGAGTTAACGGCACAAATCATCGCGAATGAATATGATTTGGTAGCCATTACGGAGACATGGTTGCAGGTTGGTCATGACTGGGAGTTAAATATCCAGGGGTACCAGACTATTCAGAAGGACAGACAGGAAGGTAAGGGAGGTGGTG
This sequence comes from Heterodontus francisci, assembly GCF_036365525.1. Lineage (NCBI taxonomy): Eukaryota > Metazoa > Chordata > Chondrichthyes > Heterodontiformes > Heterodontidae > Heterodontus > Heterodontus francisci. The sequence goes on along the minus strand of NC_090406.1, from coordinate 54,774,177 downwards.
TAGCTCTGATACTCAAGGACGACATCAGGGCAGTGCTGAGAGATGATATAGGTTCTATGGAGAATGAGGTTGAATCCATTTGGGTGGAAATTAGAAACTCTAAGAAGAAAAAGTCATTGATAGGCGTAGTCTATAGGCCACCAAATAATAACATCACATTGGGGCGGGCAATAAACAAAGAATTAACTAATGCCTGTAAAAATGGTACGGCAATTATCATGGGGGATTTTAATCTACATGTAGATTGGTCGAACCAGCTCAGTCAGGGTAGCCTTGAGGAGGAATTCGTTGAGTGTATCCGTGACAGTTTTCTTGAACAGTATGTAATGGAACCGACGAGGGAGCAAGCTATCCTAGATCTAGTCCTGTGTAATGAGACAGGAATAATTAATGACCTCATGGTTAGGGATCCTCTTGGAAGGAGTGATCACAGTATGGTTGAATTTAGAATACAGATGGAGAGTGTGAAGATAAAATCCAATACCAGGGTCCTGTGCTTGAACAAGGGGGACTACAATAGAATGAGGGAGGACTTGGCTAAAGTGGACTGGAAACAAAGATTTTACGGTGGGACAGTTGACGAGCAGTGGAGGACTTTCAAAGCAATTTTTCAAAGTGCTCAGCAAAAGTATATTCCAGTGAAAAGGAAGGACTGGAAGAAAAGGGGTAATCTGCCATGGGTGTCTAAGGAAATAAGGGAGGCTATCAAATTGAAAGAGAAGGCATACAAAGTGGCCAAAAGCAGCATGAAACTAGAAGATTGGGAAAACTTTAAAGGTCAACAGAAAGCTACAAAAAGAGCTATAAAGAAAAGTAAGATGGAACATGAGAAAAAACTAGCACAGAATATAAAGACAGATAGCAAAAGTTTCTATAAATATATAAAACGAAAAAGAGTGGCTAAAGTAAACGTTGGTCCTTTAGAGGATGAGAAGGGGAATTTAGTTATGGGATATGATGAAATGGTCGAGGCATTGAACAGGTATTTTGTATCGGTCTTCACAGTGGAGGACATTAATAACATGCCAGTAATTGACAAAGAGACGAACGTAGGTGAGGACCTGGAAACAATCATTATTACGGAAGAGGTAGTGTTGGGCAAGCTAATGGAGCTAAGGATTGATAAGTGTCCTGGCCCTGATGGAATGCATCCCAGGGTACTAAAAGAGATGGCGGGAGAAATAGCAGGTGCACTGAGGGTAATTTTCCAAAATTCGCTGGACTCTGGGGTAGTCCCAGTTGATTGGAAAACAGCAGATGTGACGCCACTGTTTAAAAAGGGAGGTAGACAAAAGATGGGGAATTATAGACAGGTTAGTTTAACCTCTGTAGTGGGGAAGATGCTTGAGTCTATTATCAAGGAAGAAATAGCAGGGCATCTCGATAGAAATTGTCCCGTTGGGCAGACGCAGCATGGGTTCATGAAGGGCAGGTCATGCTTGACAAATCTTTTGGAATTCTATGATGACATTACGAGCAAGGTGGACAATGGGGACCCAGTGGATGTGGTGTACCTAGATTTCCAAAAGGCCTTCGACAAGGTGCCGCACAAGAGGCTGCTGCATAAGATAAGGATGCATGGCGTTAGGGGTAAAGTATTAGCATGGATAGAGGATTGGTTGACCAACAGGAAGCAGAGAGTGGGGATAAATGAGTGCTATTCTGGTTGGCAATCAGTCACTAGTGGTGTGCCTCAGGGATCGGTGTTGGGACCGCAATTATTTACAATTTATAGAGATGATTTGGAGTTGGGGGCCACGTGTAGGGTGTCAAAGTTTGCAGATGACACTCAGATGAGTGGCAGAGCAAAGTGTGCAGATGACTGTGAAACTTTGCAGAGGAACATAGATACATTGAGTGAGTGGGCAAAGGTCTGGCAGATGGAATACAATGTTAATAAATGTGAAGTCATTCATTTCGGTAGGAGTAACAGTAAAAAGGATTATTACTTGAATGGTAAAAAGTTGCAGCATGCTGCTATGCAGAGGGACCTAGGTGTCCTTGTGCATGAATCGCAGAAGGTTGGTCTGCAGGTACAGCAAGTAATTAGGAAGGTAAATGGAATTTTGTCCTTCATTGCTAAAGGGATTGAGTTTAAAAGCAGAGAGGTTATGTTGCAGCTGTCGAAGGTACTGGTGAGGCTGCACCTGGAGTACTGTGTGCAGTTTTGGTCTCCTTACTTGAGAAAGGATATACTGGCACTGGAGAGGGTACAGAGGAGGTTCACTAGGCTAATTCCGGAGTTGAGGGGGTTGGCTTACGAGGAGAGACTGAGTAGATTGGGATTATATTCATTGGAGTTCAGAAGAATGAGGGGCATCTTATAGAAACATATAAAATCATGAAGGGAATAGATAAGATACAAGTAGAGAGGATGTTTCCACTGGCAGGTGAAGCTAGGACAAGAGGGCATAGCCTCAAGATTAGAGGGAGCAGATTTAGGACTGAATTGAGAAGGAACTTCTTCACCCAGAGGGTTGTTAATCTATGGAATTCCTTGCCCAGTGAAGTAGTTGACGCTTCTTCAGTAAACGTCTTTAAAGCTAAGGTAGATATCTTTTTGAACAATAATGGAATTAAGGGATTCGGTGAGAGCGCGGGTAAGTGGATCTGAGTCCACGAAAAGATCAGCCATGATCTTATTGAATGGCGGAGCAGGCTCGAGGGGCCGGACGGCCTACTCCTGCTCCTAGTTCTTATGATCTTATTATGAGGTAGCAAAAATAGGCTCTTCTTGCTGCATATGAATTAATCCCTGAAGCTTGCCGACAGGAGTGTCGGAACGTCCGGAGGTTGACTGGGCAGACTTATGTAGAATTTGAGAGGGTAAAGCAAATTAATTTTGATTGGTGGATATGGGCAGTAAAGATGGAAGCCGCGTATAAGGACCTTAGAGAACTGATTCTCCTGGAAGTATTTTAAAAATTCACTAGCGAGAACTCGTGTAGATCACCAAATGTTTTCAAGAACCAGACAAGCAGTAGAAACTACAGATGATTTTGAGATTCTGTATAAGCCCAAACCATTTATCTGGTACCCCCACAAACCCAAGAAAGATGGAAGGTGGGAGAATGAAAGGAAGGCAAGTAGTCAGAGACAAGAAAGGACAGCTGGAAATGCCCCAGAATCCCCTCCTCAGGCCTGAAAAAAAGGTGCTGAGGGTGGAAATGACATCCACAAACTGAAGTATTATCATTGCCACAAGGTGTGACAGCTTCCTTCAGAATGCTGGAAGTTGTGAGGCAAACCCATGGGACTTGTTGGGATACATAAAGCAAATGCAGAGAAAGGGGCTCTGACTGAGAGTACAGCAGATCAGACTGTAGCTATAACTGCAGCTGTGAAGCCAAATACAAAACCATATGTGACTGTAGGGGTTGAGAATAATATACTTGAAAGTTATTGGGACTCCTTGTCGAAAGGAACAGTAAGTCCTGGGCTTGGATTTTACCTCTCTCGGCGGCTCCACGATCCGAGAGGTGGAAGAGGGTGCCGAAGTTGTTCCTGCTCTGTGCTCAGCTGCCACCACAGTCCAATGCGAACAAACCAATTATCGGTCGAATGGCAAATTAATGGCTGAAAATGGCACATGCGGACGGGAAGGGGATGGGGAGCATCATCGGGGGCGGGGCTAGAGGCAGAAGAAGGCTGAAAGCCATTTAAAAGGGCTTTCAGCACCCTTAGTGGCTCTGAAAGGGCTACAAACAGCAAGGACAATGGTAGGATAAGCTAGAGCTGAGCAGAAGGAATAGAACTGGCTGAGGGGGAAAGGAGTGCAATAGCAATTAAAGGGCTGACCCATCCCTTAACCTTAAATTCACCAGTGACCTTGGAGGACCAGAACCCGCTTGCAACAATGGAACAGATAGATAACCACATGGCCCCAAGGTTCCCAGAGGACTTCCTGCATGTCATCCGGCCAGACAGCTGCAGCAAGGCAGGACGTCCTCTTCCCGGCAGACGGAAGAAGTAGAGCTCCCCAGGTCACCTAGAAGGCATGGCTGGAGGTTGCGGAGGAGGTCATCAGCCGAGAGGCTGTGAGGAGGACATGGCTCCACTGCCACAAGCGGGTCAATGATCTTCCATCCTCTCCCACTGTAAGGGGCATGTCGCAGTCATCGCAGCTTTGAACTCTGATGGTAAGGTGACCATGTGTTGGTTCTGCAAAGTAGAAGCCATCCACCTGGAATGAACAAAGAACAAAGAACAGTACAGCGCAGGAACAGGCCATTCGGCCCTCCAAGCCTGCACCGATCTTGATGCCTGTCTAAACTAAAATCTTCTGCACTTCCGGGGGCCGTATCCCTCGATTCCCATCCTATTCATGCATTTGTCAAGATGCCTCTTATGGTACCTGCTTCCACCACCTCCCCCGGCAACACGTTCCAGGCACTCACCACCCTCTGTGCAAAGAACCTGCCTCGCACATCCCCTCAAAACTTTGCCCCTCTCACCTTAAACCTATGTCCCCTAGTAACTGACTCTTCCACCCTGGGAAAAAGCTTCTGACTATCCACTCTGTCCATGCCGCTTATAACTTTGTAAACCTCTATCATGTCGCCCCTCCACCTCCGTCGTTCCACTGAAAACAATCCGAGTTTATCCAACCTCCCCTCATAGCTAATGCCCTCCAGACCAGGCAACATCCTGGTAAACCTCTTCTGTACCCTCTCCAAAGCCTCCACGTCCTTCTGGTAGTGTGGCGACCAGAATTGCACGCAATTTTCTAAGTGTGGCCTAACTAAAGTTCTGTACAGCTGCAGCATGAATAGCCAATTTTTATACTCTATGCCCCGACCGATGAAGGCAAGCATGCCGTATGCCTTTTTGACTAACTTATCCACCTGCGTTGCCACTTTCAGTGACCTGTGGACCTGTACGCCCAGATCTCTCTGCCTGTCAATACTCCGAAGAGTTCTGCCATTTACTGTATACTTCCCACCTGCATTAAACCTTCCAAAATGCATTACCTCACATTTGTCCGAATTAAACTCCATCTGCCATTTCTCCGCCCAAGTCTCCAACCGATCTATATCCTGCTGTATCCTCTGACAATCCTCATCACTGTCTGCAACTCCACCAACCATTGTGTTGTCCACAAACTTACTAATCAGACCAGCTACATTTTCCTCCAAGTCATTTATATCTACTACAAACAGCAAAGGTCCCAGCACTGATCCCTGCGGAACACTACTAGACACATCCCTCCATTCAGAAAAGCACCCTTCCACTGCAACCCTCTGTCCTCTATGACCGAGCCAGTTCTGCATCCATCTTGCCAGCTCCCCTCTGATCCCATGTGAATTCACCTTTTGTATCAGTCTGCCATGAGGGACCTTGTCAAAGGCTTTACTGCAGTCCATATAGATAACATCCACTGCCCTTCCTTCATCAATCATCTTTGTCACTTCCTCAACAAACTCAATCAAATTAGTAAGACACGACCTCCCCTTCACAAAACCATGCTGCCTCTCGCTAATAAGTCCATTTGTTTCCAAATGGGAGTAAATCCTGTCCCGAAGAATTCTCTCTAATAATTTCCCTACCACTGACGTAAGGCTCACCTGCCTATAATTTCCTGGATTATCCTTGCTACCCTTCTTAAACAAAGGAACAACATTGGCTATTCTCCAGTCCTCTGGGACCTCCCCTGCAGCTAATGAGGATGCAAAGATTTCTGTCAAGACCCCAGCAATTTCTTCCCTTGCCTCCCTCAGTATTTTGGGGTAGATCCCATCAGGACCTGGGGACCTATCTACCTTAATGTTTTGCAAGACACCCAACACCTCCTCCTTTTTGATAATGAGATGCCTGAGACTATCTACACTCCCTTCCCTCGGCTCATAATCCACCAAGTCCTTCTCCTTGGTGATTACTGATGCAAAGTACTAATTTAGTACCTCGCCCATTTCCTCTGGCTCCACACATAGTTTCCCTTCTCTGTCCTTGAGTGGGCCAACCTTTTCCTTGGTTACCCTCTTGCTCTTTATATACGTATAAAAAGCCTTGGGATTTTCCTTAATCCTGTTTGCCAATGACTTTTCATAACCCCTTTTAGCCCTCCTGACTCCTTGCTTAAGTTCCTTCCTGCTGTCTTTATATTCCTCAAGGGTTTCGTCTGTTCCGAGCCTTCCAGCCCTTACGAATGCTTCCTTTTTCTTTTTGACGAGGCTCACAATATCCCGCGTTATCCAAGGTTCCCGAAACTTGCCAAACATATCCTTCTCCCTCACAGGAACATGCTGGTCCTGGATTCTCATCAACTGACGTTTGAAAGACTTCCACATGTCAGATGTTGATTTACCCTCAAACAGCCGCCCCCAATCTAAACTCTTCAGTTCCTGCCTAATATTGTTATAATTAGCCTTCCCTCAATTTAGCACCTTCACCCGAGGACTACTCTTATCCTTCTCCACAAGCACCTTAAAACTTATGGAATTATGGTCACTGTTCCCGAAATGCTCCCCTACTGAAACTTCGACCACCTAGCCAGGCTCATTTCCCAGTACCAGGTCCAGTACAGCCCCATCCCTAGTTGGACTATCTACATATTGTTTCAAGAAGCCCTCCTGGGTGCTCCTCACAAATTCTGCCCCATCGAAGCCTCTAGCACTAAGTGAGTCCCAGTCAATATAGGGGAAATTAAAATCACCCACCACTACAACCCTGTTACCTTTACATCTTTCCAAAATCTGTCTACATATCTGCTCCTCTACCTCCCGCTGGCTGTTGGGAGGCCTGTGGAAAACCCCCAACATCGTGACTGCACCCTTCCTATTCCTGATCTCCACCCATATTGCCTCGCTGCACGACCCCTCTGAGGTGTCCTCCCGCAGTACAACTGTGATATTCTCCTTAACCAGTAATGCAACTCCCCCACCCCTTTTACACACCCCTCTATCCCGCCTGAAGCTTCTAAATCCTGGAACACTTAGCTGCCAATCCTGTCCTTCCCTCAACCAAGTCTCTGTAATAGCAACAACATCATAGTTCCAATTACTAATCCAAGCTCTAAGTTCATCTGTCTTACCTGTTATACTTCTCGCATTGAAGCAAATGCACTTCAGAAAGGCTTCAGCCCTGTCATGAATCCTATGCTGAGCACATCTGAGACGCACAATGGACCAGAACCGTGCACTTCAATGGCAATGGATCAAGATGCAGCATGCAGCACAAGGGATGAGCGGGTGCTCCTTCAAGTCAAGGAACTACACTGATTGCCATGTGTTTCCACAGGAGAAGACGATACCGAATGTCCGGAGAGGGTATGGACCGGTGGCAGTGTGGCCAACCTAGCAATTCGCGCCATTGTGGAGGAGGAGGCATTGCTGCTTGCAGGGGAGAGCGAAGGACACTCAGTAGCCGATGGTGAGGCCGGAGCACCTGGCCAGGAGGGTGAGTTCCCGAGTGTGCAGGCAAGGGGCAGGCGGTGGGGCTAGTTCAAACAATGAAGGCTGCTCACGAGTTCAAAGTCACACACATGTGACCACACTACAGTCTATGACATGTCCTTCAGTCCGGAGTGTCACTCACACATGATGATTCTGATTCCCCCTGCAAGTGAATCGCAGCAGCGGCCAGGCAACGTCTCCGGGTCACATCCGCCCACCTCTGAGGATGAGAACGGGACTTCAGAGGGTGCAGCATCATATCCATTCCCCGCACCAAGCACCAGATCAGATATAGTCACTTCGGTTAGACTGATAGCTTCCTCGGATTCTTGGTCACAACCTGGTGCCAGAACAGTGCAAGTGCTGGATCAGCTACCTGAGGCAGTATCAGCCAGAGCCTATGATACTCGGCGGACTGTGAGAGGCCAGGCCAGTGCTGAGCCCCATGCTGGAGATCCTCTTTGAACATCCATTCAGCAGGAGATGCTGCAGGTGCAGTGTGAGGTGCGTGGAGAACTGGCAGAGTTACCCGAGATGAAGGAAATTATAGGCCGGTGAGCCTTATGTCCGTGGTAGGGAAATTATTAGAGAGGATTCTTCGGGACAGGATAACTTATTAGCGAGAGGCAGCATGGTTTTGTGAAGGGGAGGTCATGTCTCACTAACTTGATTGAGTTTTTTGAGGAAGTGACGAAGATGATTGATGAAGGAAGGGCAGTGGATGTTGGCTATATGGACTTCAGTAAAGCCTTTGCAAGGTCCCTCACGGCACATTGGTACAAAAGGTTCTCTCGTTGGAGAGAAGGAGGAGGAGAGGTGACTTAATAGAGACATAAGATAATCAGAGGGTTAGATAGGGTGGATAGTGAGTCTTTTTCCTCGGATGGTGATGGCAAACACGAGGGGACATAGCTTTAAGTTGAGGGGTGATAGATATAGGACAGATGTCAGAGGTAGTTTCTTTACTCAGAGTAGTAGGGGCTTGGAACGCCCTACCTGCAGCAGTAGTAGACTCGCCAACTTTAAGGGCATTTAAGTGGTCATTGGATAGACATATGGATGAAAATGGAATAGTGTAGGTCAGATGGTTTCACAGGTCGGCGCAACATCGAGGGCCGAAGGGCCTGTACTGCGCTGTAATATTCTAATTCTAAAAGCATGCTCTGGCTCAGACTTTGGAGATCTCCATACAGGCTATGAGTAATGCACAGACCCTGTTACCTGAGTGACTGGCTGCCTCCATTAACAGATTGGTGTGCAGTGGAAGGCCCGATCCAGCAGGCCATCCAAAGCCTACCGGAGATACCCAGAGAACCTGCAAGCCATCACAGAGTCAGTGAACTCTATACAGCAGTGCCTCATCAATGGAGGGCCTGATCCAGCAGAGACCTGCAAGTATTCACAGAGTCAGTGAGCTCTATGCAGCAGTGCACCTGCGAGCTGTCAACGAAGCTCCTGTGACATCCAACAGCTGCACATCTCTCTGAGGTCAGCATTGAGGCCCAACGGAGCCTCCTGAGGGCACAAAAGTAACAGCTGTATGCATCTGCGTGCTCCTGTCAGGACACTCCTGATGCAGACAACGGTTCCTTGCCCCCTCTGCCAGTGACATTAGCACCTCAGGATCCCAGGGTGACAGAGAATGTTCCCGAGACTGCTCAGGGTCACCTCAACATGGCAGGGCCCTCACGGTCTCAGGCAGTTAAAGGACACCCACAAAGATCATCAAAGGCCACGGAGCATTCTAAACTGCCTCTGCCGTGGCTGGCGGCGAAGGGGTCGTCCACATGCATGAGCACTCGCAAACGTTTCAAGAAATCACATTAACTGCACTGGTGCACTTGGAAATTATTTATTTGCTGTTATACTTCACACAAAAAAATATTGCATTTCTCACTAGGCATTTTCTTCGCCGCAAGTCAATGATGATGTTTTAGGTGATCTTGTTGTCCTGCATGAGATGGAGACTTGGGGAGGTGACACATTTGGACCTTGTGGTGTTTGAGGGAAAGGTGGCTCTTTGCAGCTGAGATTTCCACCTGCAGGTAAGTGCTTTTGCACTTCCAGTTGATGTGAATGCTTCATTTCAGACTGACATGTCAGTCACTGGGTAGTATTTTTTTCTGGGAAGAATGCGGTGTGCCTTTCAGGCTGGGTAAGGAGCTGTACTGCTTTCAGGCAACAAGCTCCAGAGACTGAGTCAAAGAATGCATTCTCGTTGCCCTGGGATAGGGCCACTCAGAGACTGTGATTCAAAGAGTACATTTCGGATGTCCAGGGATACAGCCACTCAGAGACTGAGGATTGAGAGCTACATTGTTGCCGATTGACATTTGAAACGAGCTGAAAAACTGGCTTTTGAGACAATTGACAGAGACAGATACAAACTGTCAGCCAGCATATACTAAAAGAAAGAGAGCTCTCTCTTGGTTACTTAAACACTTTTTGTTTATTTATTATACTCTCGAATTCTGATGTCAATCCAGACTAAGTTCTTGAAAGAAAATAATCAATTCCATTAATTACTGAACTATGTTGTTGAAATTCATTGCTTGAAAAGAAGAGCATCAATCTAACTGCTGAACTAGACTTCAGACTATTCTACTGTTCAAGAACCTTGTATTCCCCCAGCGAGCTGCGAGGACTTCAAGAAACCTTGGATCATTCCACATTGGAAGATTTCACTTCAACAGGAGGGTAAATATGCAATGACACTAATGTTTTCTATTTTAAATGTTGTTTATAACTTAGTGGTGTTTCAGAATTTAGTTTTTCTAATTAAACAGTTAATTTGTTGATCTAAAACACCTGGTTCGGTTAGCCTCATTCAGGGGTTAATAGATGGTGCAATTTACCTGGGTCTTTCTTTAATTTAAAACATTTAAAAATTATATGTTAGGCGATCTGTGGAGGGACGGGACTGAATCAACAGTGCATTTCTCCCAACGCAATCAGAATCATATATCTTGATTGGGGGCTTTGTCTTGAGCGGTCGGTAATAAATTCAGAGTAGAAATTCAGAGCGACTGTGACCTTTACTGCCATCGGCATTGGTTGGTCACCCACGAAGTTGAAGCTGATCTCCACTGCCAGCATCTCACACTGAGATGTGACAGTCTCTCTGAACATGCACAGTCTTCTATAGCACTGGCACTCTGACATCTGCAGAAAGCTCAGCCGCTGTTGGTACACCCTGCCGACTGGGTAGACTCGTCTCCGCACAAGTGTTTGCTCCCGGTGCACTCTATGGCCTTCTGCCCCTCCCCCATTAACAGGCTGCGCTTGGCCAGCAGGTCGCTTGTTTCTCTGGCCACTTGTCCTTCTGTCCCTCCTTGTGGTGTAGTCTTCCTCACTGGAGGAACCGCCTCCAGAGTAGACAATTCCCATGGCTGCAGTGCCCAAAAGATGTAATGAGATTAGATTAGAGATACAGCACTGAAACAGGCCCTTCGGCCCACCGAGTCTGTGCCGACCATCAACCACCCATTTATACTAATCCTACACTAATCCCATATTCCTACCAAACATCCCCACCTGTCCCTATATTTCCCTACCACCTACCTATACTAGTGACAATTTATAATGGCCAATTTACCTACCAACCTGCAAGTCTTTTGGCTTGTGGGAGGAAACCAGAGCACCCGGAGAAAACCCACGCAGACACAGGGAGAACTTGCAAACTCCACACAGGCAGTACCCAGAATCGAACCCGGGTCCCTGCAGCTGTGAGGCTGCAGTGCTAACCACTGCGCCACTGTGAGGATAGGTATTTGCTGCCCGCTGCAAGGACAGGCACTCACAGCGCCACTCCCCTACACAGAATAAATCACTGATGCTGTGGCCCAACCAGGAGTTTCACTCACTCAGGTGAACCCTGGAGAATCAACAATATCGGCCCCAACCTCGCAAACAATACACAAATGTAACAGAGATTAATGAAAAATCGAGTACCTCCAACTCCTTCACAGACATAAAAGCAAAGTACTGCGGATGCTGGAAATCTGAAACAAAAACAGGAAATGCTGGATTCACTCAGCTGGTCTGGCAGCATCTGTGGAAAGAGAAGCAGAGTTAACGTTTCGGGTCAGTGACCCTTCTTCGGAACTGACAAATATTAGAAAAGTCACAGATTATAAACAAGTGAGGTGGGGGTTGGGCAAGAGATAACAAAGGAGAAGGTGCAGATTGGACCAGGCCACATAGCTGACCAAAAGGTCACGGAGCAAAGGCAAACAATATGTTAATGGTGTGTTGAAAGACAAAGCATTAGTACAGATTAGGTGTGAATATACTGAATATTGAACAGCAGCAACTGCAAACCTGAAGAAAAACAACCTGAAAAAAACAGTGGGTAAGCAAACTGAACAAACTAAGATGAAATGAAATAAATGCAAAAAAAGATTGTAAAAAATGTAAAAAGGAATGTAAAAAAAAGGAAGAAAAAATAACTAAAAATGACTAAAAATGAAAGTAAAGTGGGGGGCTGTCATGCTCTGAAATTATTGAACTCAATGTTCAGTCCGGCAGGCTGTAGTGTGCCTAATCGGTAGATGAGACGCTGTTCCTCGAGCTTGCGTTGATGTTCACTGGAACACTGCAGCAATCCCAGGACAGAGATGTGAGCATGAGAGCAGGGGGGAGTGTTGAAATGGCAAGCAACCGGAAGCTCAGGGTCCTGCTTGCGGACTGAGCGGAGATGTTCCGCAAAGCGGTCACCCAGTCTGCGCTTGGTCTCCCCAATGTAGAGGAGACCACACTGTGAGCAGCGAATACAGTATACTACATTGAAAGAAGTACAAGTAAATCGCTGCTTCACCTGAAAGGAGTGTTTGGGGCCTGGGATAGTGAGGAGAGAGGAGGTAAATGGGCAGGTATTACACCTCCTGCGATTGCAAGGGAAGGTGCCCTGGGACGGGGACGAGGTGGTGGGGGTAATGGAGGAGTGGACCAGGGTGTCACGGAGGGAACGATCCCTTCGGAATGCTGACAGGGAAAGGGAGGGGAAGATGCGACTGGTAGTGGCATCACGCTGGAGGTGGCGAAAATGGCGGAGGATGATCCTTTGGATATGGAGGCTGGTGGGATGAAAAGTGAGGACAAGGGGAACCCTGTCACGGTTCTGGGAGGGAGGGGAAGGGGTGAGGGTAGAGGTGCGGGGAATGGGTCGGACACGGTTGAGGGCCCTGTCAACCACAGTGGGGGGAAATCCTCGGTTGAGGAAAAAGGAGGTCATATCAGAAGCACCGTCATGGAAGGTAGCATCATCAGAGCAGATGCGTCGGAGACGGAGAAACTGGGAGAATGGAATGGAGTCCTTACAGGAGGTAGGGTGTGAAGAAGTGTAGTCGAGGTAGCTGTGGGAGTCAGTGGGCTTATAATGGATATTGGTAGACAACCTATCCCCAGAGATGGAGACAGAGAAGTCGAGGAAGGGAAGGGAAGTGTCAGAGATGGACCATGTAAAGGTGAGAGAAGGGTGGAAATTGGAAGCAAAGTTGATAAAGTTTTCTAGTTCGGGGCGGGAGCAGGGAACGGCACCGATACAGTCATCAATGTACCGGAAAAAGAGTTGGGGGAGGGGGCCTGAGTAGGACTGGAACAAAGAATGTTCGACATATCCCACAAAAAGACAGGCATAACTAGGACCCATGCGGGTACCCATAGCGACACCTTTTACTTGAAGGAAATGCATGGAGTTGAAGGAGAAGTTGTTCAATGTGAGAACAAGTTCAGCCAGGCGGAGGAGGGTGTTGGTGGATGGGGACTGGTTGGGCCTCTGTTCCAGGAAGAAGCGGAGAGCCCTCAAACCATCCTGGTGGGGGATGGAGGTGCAGAGCGATTGGACGTCCAGGTTTGCAGTTGCTGCTGTTCAATATTCAGTATATTCACACCTAATCTGTACTAATGCTTTGTCTTTCAACACACCATTAACATATTGTTTGCCTTTGCTCCGTGACCTTTTGGTCAGCTATGTGGCCTGGTCCAATCTGCACCTTCTCCTTTGTTATCTCTTGCCCAACCCCCACCTCACTTGTTTATAATCTGTGACTTTTCTAATATTTGTCAGTTCCGAAGAAGGGTCACTGACCCGAAACGTTAACTCTGCTTCTCTTTCCACAGATGCTGCCAGACCAGCTGAGTGAATCCAGCATTTCTTGTTTTTGTTCCTTCACAGACACACTGGTTGCCGCTGTTTTAAAGCTGCCGGGTTCCCGACTCCCACTTCGACCAGTTTGATCGATGTAAAATCTAACAGCTGATGTAAAGTGGCTGTCAATTGGATTTTAAAGTAGTTCAATTGGCCCTTAATTGCTGTAAATCAGATGGTGAGCAGCGCCTCTCTCTCGTCCGCCATCCGACCTGCGTAAAATGGGGAATGGGCTTCATGACGTTGGGACCCCCCTCCCATACCCCACCCCCCCACCCTCCCCCCCGACATCATCACCACCATTTTTCAGTTCAGCCGCCTCGGAGGACACCTGATTTCAGAAGGTAAAATTCCGGCCCCTGTTTCGATTCAGTGAATTGAAATGTTATTCAATCCATATCTGACCTCCTCCCTGTCAGTTCAGTAATTTACTTAAACGGATCCTTGGAACAAAAGAACAGTGCGCAAGAAACAGGAGCAGGAGTAGACCACATGGCCCATCGAGCCTGCTCCACCATTTAATACAATCATGGCTGATCTTAGGATTCAACTCCACTTCCCCGCATGCTCGCCATATCCCTTGATTCCTGAGAGACCAAAAATCTCTCTATCCCAGCCTATAATGTATTCAATAATGGAGCATCCACAACTCTCTGGGGTAGAGACTTCCAAAGATTCATAACCCTTTGATTGAAGTAATTTCTCCTCATCTCAGTCTTAAATAATTGACCCCTTATCCCGAGACTGTGCCCGTGTTTTAGATTTCCCAACCAGCCTAAAGAATCTCTCCTTGTCTACCCTATCCAGCCCCTTTAGAATCTTATATGTTTCAATGAGATCACCTCTCATTCTTTTAAACTCCAGAGAATACAGGCCCAATTTCTTCAGCCTCTCATCATTGGACAACTCCCTCATCCCATGGTCCAATCCAGTGAACCTTCCTGCACTGCCTCCAATGCAAGTATTTCCTTTCTTAAATGTGGAGACCCAAACTGTACACAGTATTCCAGATGTGGCCTCACCAAAACCCTGCACAATTGTAGCCATACTTCCTTATTCCTGTACTCCAATCCCCTGGCAATAAAGGCCTACATGCCATTTGCCTTCCTAATTGCTTATAGTACCTGCATGTTAACTTCCTGCGTTCCTTGTACAAGCACACCCAAGTCTCTTTGAAAATTGACACTTTGAACTTGCCCTTTTAAAAAATATTCTGCTTTTCTATTCTCATGACCAAAGTGAATATCTTCACATTTCCCTACATTATACTCCATCTGACATCTTGTTGCCCATTCACTTACCCTGACTATATGTTCTATTTTGCAGGGTGTCAGCTGTTTAATATTTTACCAGAACCACTGCTCTGATTAATCAGACTTTCTACTGCTAAATGCTGCTTGATACTTGTTACTTAAAAATGGTGAGGACTGGGTGCTTGATATTCAAGGATACAAAGTGTTCAGCCAAGATAGGGAAGTAAAATAGAAGGTGGGTGGCAGTGATGATTAGGGAAGACATTGTAGTGTTGGAAAGACAGAACGGCCTTGAGGGGGCAAAGGCAGAATCCATTTGGTTAGAGTTGAGAAGCAAAAAGGGTATGATTACCGTGCGAGGAATATTCTATAGGCCTCCAAATAGTGAGAGAGAGAGAGAGAGGAGCAAATCTGCAGGGAAATTACAGATATGTACAGATATTGGTGGACTTTAATTACCCAAATATCAATTGGGATAATGATAGAATAAAGGGAAAGGAGGGAGAGAAATTTCTGAAATGTATTCAGGAGAACTTCCTTGAGCAGCATGTTCTTCAACTAAGAAGGAGACATTGCTGGATCTGGTGCTGGGGAATGAGGTGGACCAAGTGGACCAAGTGGACCAAGGGCAGTACTTGGGTAAGAGTGATCATCATATCCGAAGGTTTCGACCAGTAATGGAGAAGCACAAGGAACAATCTAAAGTAGAACATCTTAATTGGAAGAGGGCTAATTTCGATGGGATTAGAGGCGATCTAGCCAAGGTAAAATGGAATTAAAGACTAACAGGAAAATCTGTAACAGAACAATAGGTGGTCTTGAAGGAGGAGATGTTTCAGGTACAGGCCAGGCACATTCCAACGGGGGCAAAAGGTGGGGGAACCAAAGCAGGGCTCCTTGGATAACAAGTGAGATAGAGAATATGATGGAAAAAAGAGAGTGTATGTTGTATGTCAGGTGAATGCTTCAAGTGAAAACCAGGTCAAATACAATAACGTTGAGAGGGGAGGTGAAGAGGAAAATAAAACTATCAAAAGAAAATGTGAGAATAGAATGGCAGTTACCCAAAAATCTTCAAACAGCACGTAAACAGTAAGTGGGTAGTAAGAGATGGTGTAGGGCCTATTAGGGACAAAGAGAGTGATATATGGTGAGAGGCACAAGGCAAGGCTGGAATATTTAATGAGTACTTTGTATCGGTATTTACTGAGGAAGAAGAATCTGGCAAAATATCAGTGGAAGCCCTGATGTTAGAGGTAATGGATGGGGTGAAATTTGAGAGGCAGGAGATACTGGAAAGGATGCCTATGATTTGAGTGGATAAGTCACCTGGTCTGGATGGCTTGTCTCCCAGGTTGCTAAAGGAAGATAGTGGAAGGGTTTGCCATAATCTTCCAATATTCCCAGATATGGGGGAGGTGTGAGAGGATTGGAAAGTGGAAAATGTGACACCTTTATTCAAGAAAGGTTATAAGGACTGTCCTAGCAACTGCAGGCCAGTTGGTTTATCATTAGTAGTGGTAAGATTTTAGAAATTTTAATGAGGGGAAAAAATCAAGTCATTTGAACAGCTTTGAACTAATTAAGCAGAGCCAGCATGGATTTGTAAAAGGCACATCAGGCTTGACTAATCGAATTGAATTTTTTGACGAAGTCACAGAGAAGCTTGATGAAGGGAATGAGGTGGATGATATTTATTTAGATCTTAGCATTTGACAAAGTATGTTAAAAGGCTGGTGACCACAATTGAGGCCCATGGAATAGGAGGGTCAGTTTCAGTTTGGACAAATATTCGCTTCGGGCAGAAAACAGTGAATGGTGGTAATTGGTTGTTTTTCAGAGTGGAGGATGGAATACAGTGGTCCTCCCCAAGGGTTAGTGCCGGGACAACTGTTTTTTTTGCTGTACATATTGTTACACCAATGTGCTTTGTTGAATGTTTTTTTTAATCCACTGCCTGGTGATATGAATTTATATTTTTTAAAGGCATTTTAAAAAGACCAGCGAAAAGGGTGTCTTTGCTGGCAGCTTAGGATGGCCATCTAATTTGCAAGGCTTGTGAGGAGGGAGATGAAATGGCTGCATTACCCAGCAAGAACCAAGACCCAGTAAGTTTAAGGGAACTGCTTGTTTTTCTTTGTAGCAACAGCAACATATTGCGAACTGCTATGTTTTGAATCAGTGAGTGACTGTCATGCGACAAGCCACTCCTCATCTGTGGTTTTAAGCTTGTGTCTTTTGGCAGCAGAGAAAGGAGAAACAACTGGACCCTGATACGTGCAGACCCAAGTGGGGGTCCCTCTCTCTCTCTCTCCATTTCAGCTTACAAGTTTAGAACTCTGCCTGTTGACTGACTACCTTTGAATACCCTGGCTACAATCAGAAGCCCTGTTGGAGGAAATCATCCGCATCGCTGTCTCCAAGTGACCCACCGAGCCAGTCTTCTACCTCTTCAAACTACAAACCCTCAAGGCCACCAAATTCCGCTAGAAGCCAGAAGAATCACCAAACCTCACACACTGTAGACCCCATTTTCTATGGACTCTAATTCAACCAATGTACCTTTCCCCACTCTGTAACCTATTTTTCTGTATGTAAACCTTTCGTGTGTGTGCATGTGTGAGAGTGAAAGTTGTGTGCTGTTTATTATTTTATTAATTCGACTTAGATACAATAAAGTTAATCTCTTTCTTTGTTAACTCAAGAACATCTGTCCGATTGGTTCTTGTTATGATCGTAGCAAGTAAGTGATCAGACACCTACTGAGTTGGCCAGTGCAACACTTTAAGAAAACAATAAACTTGTTGTGATCAAACAAGGAGAGGGAAAAGAGGGAAGCCCTTCGATCCTTCCTCAGTTGACAGTTACAATATAAATGACTTGGATACTGGAATAGAGAGTAACATTTCAAAATTTCCCATGATTCCAAACTTGGAGGTGTGGTAAACAGTGCGGATGATACATAGCTACTGCAACAGGACAAAGATAGGCTCGCTGAATGGGCAGACAAATGACAGGTGGAATTCAATACAGAGAAGTGTGAGGTGATGCATTTTGGAAGAGGGTATAGGAGGAGCCAATGTCGACTTAATGGTGGAGTAATAAAGAGTCTCTGATGTGGGCCCACTTGGTCTCAGCATCCCCTGTGGGAGTGTTTTGAAGGGCTGTTACAAGTGAATTTAGAAATTTTTGTAACAGCTGTGGATGAGAAATTCTGCTCGTGTTGATGCGCGGGTGGCCCTTCTGCTTGGAATGATGCAACTTCTTTGGTCTGAGTCTAACCTTGCTGCACACCAGGGAGTGGTCGGTGTCGCAGTCCGCACTGTGGAAGCTGCGTGTGATTTGAACATTGTTTAAGGCGGCTCGCCTTGTGACAATGACGTCTAGCTGGTGCCAACGACGCGATCTTGGGTGCCTCCATGAAACCTGGTGACAGGGTTTAGTGTGAAAGAACAAGTTGGTGATGCAGAGGTTATGATAGGTACACAACTCAAGCAGTCTCTGCCCGTTCTCATTCATCCTTCCAACGGCATAGCGCCCAAGGCAGGAGGGCCATGAGTCATGGTCGGCCTCTACCCTGGCATTAAGGTCCCCCAGCAGGAATAGGTGTTCGGTGTTGGGGATGCTGCTAATGATGTTATGGAGTTGTTCATAGAACTGGTCCTTAGCTTCAGGTAGGGAGCAGAGTGTTGGAGCATAGATGCTGAGTAGGTGTACTGGACCAGAGGTGGTGAGCAGTCGGATGGACAGTATGCGTTCCGAGCCATTTGAGGGAGGCTCTATCATGCTGAGCAAGGAGTTTCTGATGGCGAAGCCCACTCCATGCTGTCTTGGTTCTTCAGGATCCCTGCCCTGCCAGAAGAAGGTGTAGTCTTGCTCTGCTGGAGAGCCACTCGCGGGGAGGCGAGTCTCCTGAAGTGCTTCAATGTCCACATTGAATCTACTGAGCTCATTGTTAATGATGGCCATCTTCCGAGAATCGTTGATTTGTGTAAGGTCTTCCGACAGGCCAGGACACATAGTTCTGACGTTCCAGCTTGCAAAGCGAAGGGCTGGTACCTTCTTTCCTTTTTTCGTGTTGTTTGGTGCGGTGTATCAGTCCACCTTTCGGGCAATGACCCTGAGCTCCAAGCACCCATTGAAGCAGGCAGACTGTGGCGGGACAGAACCTTATTGACCGGGGGCTGCCCGGTTTGAGGCGGGCGGTAGCTGTCCAGTGAGGTGCAATGACCTCTCCCACCGACAAAGGCAACCCGTGGCGTCCAGTTTCTACGCCAATTTATTAGTTTAGTTCAGAGATACAGCACTGAAACAGGCCCTTCGGCCCACCGAGTCTGTGCCAACCATCAACCACCCATTTATACTAATCCCACACTAATTCCATATTCCTACCTGTCCCCACCTGTCCCTATATTTCCCTACCACCTACCTATACTATGGGCAATTTATAATGGCCAATTAACCTATCAACCAGCAAGTCTTTGGCATGTGGGAGGAAACCGGAGCACCCGGAGGAAACCCACGCAGACACAGGGAGAACTTGCAAACTCCACACAGGCAGTACCCAGAATTGAACCCGGGTCGCTGGAGCTGTGAGGCTGCGGTGCTAACCACTGCGCCACTGTGCGGCCCGTAACTGCTGCCTTCCGTGTTGTTTTAGTCGCTGTGAGGCAACTATGGAGTGACCTCTCCATGGCGCATGCCTGGGCAAATTTATGGAGGTTGAGAGTTGCCCAGTCGTCAAAACCCCCCTCTCGGCCTTTCTGGTGGGGTCCAAAGGAGTGCAGGACACGACGTTTGGCACCAGTATGGCTGCAGGAACTGCCGGATACATGCCAAAGGTGACACATGACCGCCTACGGGGTTCCGCACCGGATTATCTGTTAGGGTTTACTCCCTTAGCCTTGGTCTCTCCCGAGACACCAACAAGGCAGTGGGGTTGTTGGGGCCCCTACACAGGTGTAGGATGGTGCCGGTGGGAGGAGGGGATGCAAGGGGGAGGGGTAGAGGGAGGGGGTGGGGGGGGTGCAGGGGAAGTGGGTGCGGGGTGAAGATGGTGCGAGGGGGGTGCGGGCTGGGACAGGGTTGTGAGGGGGTGAGCTGAGAGGGTGGAGCAGGGAAGGGGACGGGGGGGTGGAAGGGGGGTAAAGGGGGGGGGGGAAGCTGGTGCAGGTAATAAGCCATTTCCTCAGTGCCCACCATCGACGTCCAGAAAGCTCATCCACGTCCTTCGGGAGGTGAAGCATCTTTTGGCAGACTTAGAGGTGATTACATTTGCTAAGGTTTTTTTTTCCAGTGGTTTAAGTAAAGGCATGCAGCATTGCCGACAGTGCGCTGCAGATGCTCTCCGAGCCATCTCCCGCGGGCGCTTTGAAGTTGCGGCCGGGGGGGCCGTTCGTGGATTTTTCGGGTGTTCGGGGCACCTTTTCTCAAGACTTCTCTCGGGTCCCGCAGCTCCTTCTTCACCTCAATGGACTTACCGCATGCCCGTGGCTGCAGACACTCTGGACTGTGAAGACAGCAGGATCGGAGATTGAAGAATCGGCAGCTGTGCTCGTCAGTTTCATCCGGATCAATTTCATTGAGAAAACAAAGAGCAGGTGTGGCTGGGGGAGGGCAGTGGGCCCAGGTAACATACACTAAACTAACAGTTAACTTTTAGATAGGGCTAAAATGAACTGATTTAAAGAGCCAGGGGAATTTAAACAGTTTAAGAGGGCAGATTGGGGGAGAAAACGTTAGGGATGGGAGCAGATGGCCATGGATAGAGTTGAACAGCAAGGGAGCTTCCTAGGGAGCTTCCAGCCCAGGAGCCATCTATGAGTCAGCTTTGACCACCTACGGCAAAAGTGCGAAGAGAAATGCAGAGACTGGTTTCAATCTCATAATGAAGAGGTGGAACCTGTCATAGCCGCTAAGCACATTGCACTGTTGAACTACAAGAAAGCCCCCAGCGATTTAACATCCGCAGCACTTAAAGCAGCCAGAAGTACTGCACAAAGAACAGCTAGGCGTTGCGCAAACGACTACTGGCAACACCTATGCAGTCATATTCAGCTGGCCTCAGACACCGGAAACATCAGAGGAATGTATGATGGCATGAAGAGAGCTCTTGGGCCAACCATCAAGAAGATCGCCCCCCTCAAATCTAAATCGGGGGACATAATCACTGACCAACGCAAAAAGATGGACCGCTGGGTTGAGCACTACCTAGAACTGTACTCCAGGGAGAATGTTGTCACTGAGACTGCCCTCAATGTAGCCCAGCCTCTACCAGTCATGGATGAGCTGGACATACAGCCAACCAAATCGGAACTCAGTGACACCATTGATTCTCTAGCCAGCGGAAAAGCCCCTGGGAAGGACAGCATTACCCCTGAAATAATCAAGAGTGCCAAGCCTGCTATACTCTCAGCACTACATGAACTGCTATGCCTGTGCTGGGACGAGGGAGCAGTACCCCAGGACATGCGCGATGCCAATATCATCACCCTCTATAAAAACAAAGGTGACCGCGGTGACTGCAACAACTACCGTGGAATCTCCCTGCTCAGCATAGTGGGGAAGGTCTTTGCTCGAGTCGCTCTGAACAGGCTCCAGAAGCTGGCCGAGCGCGTCTACCCTGAGGCACAGTGTGGCTTTCGTGCAGAGAGATCGACCATTGACATGCTGTTCTCCCTTCGTCAGATACAGGAGAAATGCCGTGAACAATAGATGCCCCTCTACATTGCTTTCATTGATCTCACCAAAGCCTTTGACCTCGTCAGCAGACGTGGTCTCTTCAGACGACTAGAAAAGATTGGATGTCCACCAAAGCTACTAAGTATCATCACCTCATTCCATGACAATATGAAAGGCACAATTCAACATGGTGGCTCCTCATCAGAGCCCTTTCCTATCCTGAGTGGTGTGAAACGGCTGTGTTCTCGCACCCACACTTTTTGGGATTTTCTTCTCCCTGCTGCTTTCACATGCGTTCAAATCCTCTGAAGAAGAAATTTTCCTCCACACAAGATCAGGGGGCAGGTTGTTCAACCTTGCCCGTCTAAGAGCGAAGTCCAAAGTACGGAAAGTCCTCATCAGAGAACTCCTCTTTGCTGACGATGCTGCTTTAACATCTCACACTGAAGAGTGCCTGCAGAGTCTCATCGACAGGTTTGCGGCTGCCTGCAATGAATTTGGCCTAACCATCAGCCTCAAGAAAACGAACATCATGGGGCAGGACGTCAGAAATGCTCCATCCATCAATATTGGCGACCACGTTCTGGAAGTGGTTCAAGAGTTCACCTACCTAGGCTCAACTATCACCAGTAACCTGTCTCTAGATGCAGAAATCAACAAGCGCATGGGTAAGGCTTCCACTGCTATGTCCAGACTGGCCAAGAGAGTGTGGGAAAATGGCGCACTGACATGGAACACAAAAGTCCGAGTGTATCAGGCCTGTGTCCTCAGTATCTTGCTCTATGGCAGCGAGGCCTGGACAACGTATGCCAGCCAAGAGCGACGTCTCAATTCATTCCATCTTCGCTGCCTTCGGAGAATACTTGGCATCAGGTGGCAGGACTATATCTCCAACACAGAAGTCCTTGAAGCGGCAACACCCCCAGCTTATACACACTACTGAGTCAGCGGCGCTTGAGATGGCTTGGCCATGTGAGCCGCATGGAAGATGGCAGGATCCCCAAAGACACATTGTACAGCGAGCTCGCCACTGGTATCAGACCCACCGGCCGTCCATGTCTCCGCTATAAAGACGTCTGCAAACGCGACATGAAATCGTGTGACATTGATCACAAGTCGTGGGAGTCAGTTGCCAGCATTCGCCAGAGCTGGCGGGCAGCCATAAAGACAGGGCTAAATTGTGGCGAGTTGAAGAGACTTAGTAGTTGGCAGGAAAAAAGACAGAGGCGCAAGGGGAGAGCCAACTGTGCAACAGCCCCGACAAACAAATTTCTCTGCAGCACCTGTGGAAGAGCATGTCACTCCAGAATTGGCCTTAATAGCCACTCCAGGCGCTGCTTCACAAACCACTGACCACCTCCATGCGCGTATCCATTGTCTCTCGAGACAAGGAGGCCCAAAAGAAGAAGAAAAGAAAGAAAAGAATAAAGAGTGCGCAGGGACAGAGTGATCTGGGGGGTGGGTGGGTGGGTGCATGTGTACAGATCTTTGGTGGTGACAGGAAGTATTGAAAGAAAACATATGGGATGTTGGGCTTCATTAATAGAAGTATTGAGTACAAAAGTGAGGACGTTATGCTACATAGATCGCTCAAAGTTGCCACCCAAGTTGATAGGGTTGTTATGAAGGCGTATGATGTGTTGGCTTTCATTAACAGGGGGATTGAGTTTATGCTGCAGCTCTATAAAGCCCTGGTTCGACCACACTTGGAATATTGTGTTCAGTTCTGGTCGCCTCATTATAGGAAGGATGTGGAAGCTTTAGAGAGGGTGCAGAGGAGATTTACCAGGATGCTGCCTGGACTGGAGGGCATGTCTTATGAAGAAAGGTTGAGGGAGCTAGGGCTTTTCTCATTGGAGCGAAGAAGGATGAGAGGTGACTTGATAGAGGTGTACAAGATGATGAGAGGCATAGATAGAGTGGATAGCCAGAGACTTTTTCCCAGGGCAGAAAGGGCTATCACCAGGGGGCATAATTATAAGGTGATTGGAGGAAGATTTCGGGGAGAGGTCAGAGCTCGGTTCTTTACACAGAGAGTGGTGGGTGCGTGGAATGCACTGCCAGCGGTGGTAGTAGAAGCAGATACATTAGGGACATTTAAGCGACTCTTGGATAGGTACATGGATGATAGTAGAATGAAGGGTATGTCGGTAGTTTGATCTTAGAGTCGGTTAAAGGGTCGGCACAACATCGTGGGCCGAAGGACCTGTACTCTGCTGTACTGTTCTATGTTCTATGTTCTATCTTTATAAAGCTCTTGTTAGGCCACAACTACAGTCTTACATCCAATTCTGGTCACCACACTTTAGTAAAGATGTGAGGATCCTTGGGAGGGTGCAGAACAGATTTACCAGAATGATTTCAGGGTTGAGGGATTTTAATTAAACTGTTAGGTTGGAGAAGCTGGGGCCGTTCTCCTGAGAGCAAAGCAGATTGAGGGGAGATTTGATGTGTACAAGATGATAACAGGTTTGGAGGAGGGAGACAAAGAAAAACTGTTCCCATTAACAAAGACGAGTGGACACAGATTTAAGCTTTAAGACAAGAGATGCAGCAGGGATGTGAGGAAGAACATTATTACACAGTGAGTTGTAATGACCCAGAACTCGCTGCCTAGGTGGGTGGTGGAAACAGAGACAAACAATGATTTCGAAAGGAAATTGGATGAGCACTTGAAATAAGTTAACTTGCAGGGCTGTGGGGATAAGGTGGGGGAGTGGGATTGACTGGATTGATCGACGGTGAATAAGCATAGATTCAATGAGCCTGATGGCCTCCTTCTCAGCTGTAAATGACATTGACTCTACGGCTGGAGTTTTACTCCCCCTACCACCGCCCCCCACCCCCACAGCCCCCAGGAGTGGGCTGGGAGTTGGGGGTTTGTAAAATCAGGCGGGATGGAGGCGCTGCCGTGCCCGTTGCCTTCCTGCCCCCACTGGTATTTTATCTATGGCCGGGGAGGTGGCAGGTGACCCACACACCCTGAGGCTATTTGAGAACCTTAAGTGTCCAATTTATGGCCAATTTAAGGTATCTTCAACTCGCCAGCTAATCTTCTCACAGGGGAATATAACTCCCGGGGGAAATCACCCCATCCACTCATTCCTCATTCTAGGGGAATGAAACCGGGTTAGGACACGGAGCTCAGATGATGTTAATGTTCTGCTTATGGTATCATATGTTATCTTGTGTTTGAGCCACTTTTAATCAGGCTCATGGACAAATTCTTCCATCATCCCGTCTCCCATATTGTTTTTCTCTCTCTCATTCATTCTTTATCGCTTACAGTCCAGAAAGGGTTAGGAATCAGAGTTCACCTCAAACCTCTGAACACAGACTGTTTCCGTGTTTGATTCAAGAGACCACTCAATAAATTATACTCGTTATAAACAAAGAAAGATGCTTCACAATGTTGGACACACAGAGTAATATACATTCTAGTGGTTATAAAAAGTTCTTCTCACGCAGGTGTTATTGAGCTCACACAGCAGGACAAGCTCAGCTCCAGCAGTGACAATAACTTTGTAGATTTGAGAGTTGAGCCGAATCCGAGTCAGTTCTCAGGAGAAATTCTCTAATTCCTGGAGACTTTGTATCAAACAGCAGTTAGCAGGAAAAAGTCAGAGTCATTGGAGTAAGGGAAGGCAATGGGGTAGTGGTAATGTCACTGGACAAGTAATCCAGAGGCCTAGGCTAATGCTCTAGGAACACGGATTCCAATCCCACCATGGCAGATGGTGAAATTTGAATAAAGTTAATAAATATTCAATTCAAAGCGAGTCTAATAGTGACCATGAAATCATCTGGTTCACCAGTGTCCCATATGGAAAGAAATCTGCCGTCTTTACCTGGTCTGGTCTACAAGTGAATCCAGACCCACAGCACTGTGGTTGACTCTGAAATGGCCTAGCAAGCCACTCGGTTGTATGAAACCACTACTAAACCAAAGCAAAGGAATCAAACAGCACAGACCACCTGGCATCGACCTTGGCACAGGAAATGACAATGGCAAACCCAGCCTGTCGACCCTGCAAAGTCCTCCCTGCTAACAACTGGTGGCTTGTGCTAAAATTGGAAGCTGTCCCACAGACGAGTCAATCAACAGCCTGAAATAGTCACACTAACCAAAACATGCCTTACAGTTAATATCCCAGGCATCATCATCCCTGGGTTTGTCCTGTCCATTGGCAGAGGTGGTGGCACAGTCGTATACAGTCAGAAGAGAGTTGCCCTGGGAGTTCTCAACATCGACTCCAGGTGTTATGTCATCAGGCCAAACGCGGCAAGGAAACCTCCTGCTGATTATCATCTACTGCCCTCCCTCAGCTAATGAATCAGTACTCCTCCATGTTGAACACCACTTGGAAAAAATCACAGAGGGTAGCAATATAGTCTGGGTGGGGGACTTCAATGTCCATCGCCAAGTGCGGCTCGTAGCACCACTACTGACCGAGCTGGCGAGTCCTAAAGGACATAACTGCTAGACTGAGGTAGGTGGTGAGGGAAGCAACAAGAGGGAAAAACCTACTTGACAATGTCCTCACTCATCTACCTGTCGCAGGTGCATCTGTCGATGTCAGTATTGATAGGAGTGATCACCGCACAGTCCTTGTGGAGACAAAATCCAGCCTTCACATTGAGGATACCGACCATCGTGTTGTGTGGCACTACCACCGTGCTAAATGGGATAGATTTTGAACAGATCTAGTAATGCAAAACTGGGTATCCATAAGGCGCTGTGGGCCGTCAGCAGCTACAGAATTATATTCAACCACAATCTGTAACCTCATGGTCAGACATATCCCCCACTCTATCATCGCCATCTAGCCGGGTGATGAACCCTGGCTCAATGACAGTGCAGGAGAGCATGCCAGGAACAGCACCAGGCAGTCCTAAAATGAGGTATCAGCCTAGAGAAGTTACAACACAGGTCTACCTGCCAAACACGTAAGCAGCATGCGAGAGACAGGGCTAAGCGATCCAACAACCAACAGATCAGATCTAAGCTCTGCAGTCCTGCCACATCCAGTCGTGAATGGTGGTTGATAGTTGAACAGCTAACACGAGGAGAAGGCTCCACAAATATCCCCATCCTCAAGGATGGGGGAGCCCAGTACATCAGTTCAAAAGACCAGGCTGAAGCATTTGCAACAATCTTCAGCCAGAAGTGCTGAGTGGATCATCCACCTCGCCCTTCCCCTGAAGTCCCCAGCATCACAGATGCCAGTCTTCAGCCAATCAAATTCACTCCATGTGATGTCAAGAAATGGCTGAAGGTACTGGATGCTGTAAAGGCTATGGGCCCTGACAACATTCCGGCAATAGTACTGAAGGCCTGTGCTCCAAAACTAGCGGTGTCCCTGGGCAAGCTGTTCCAGTACAGCTGCAACATTGACATCTATCCGACAAAGTGGAAAATTGCCCAGGTATGTCCTGTCCACAAAAAGCAGGACAAATACAACCCCATCAAATACAGCCCTATCAGTCGACTCTCAATCATCAGCAAAGTGATGGAAGGGATCATTGGCAGTGCCATTAAGTGGAACTTGCTCAGCCATAACCTGCTCACTGAAGCTCAGTTTGGGTTCATCCAGGGCCACTCAGCTCCTGACCTCCTTACAGGCTTGGTACAAACATGGACAAAAGAGCTGAACTCCAGAGATGAGGTGAGAGTGATTGCTCTTGACATCAAGGCGGCATTTGACCGAGAGTGGCATCAAGGAGCCCTAGCAAAACTGGAGTCAATGAGAATCAAGGGGAAAACTCTCTGCTGGTTGGCATCATACCTAACACAAAGGAAAATGCTTGTGGCTGTTGGAGGTCAATCAGCTCAGCGCCAGGACATCACTGCAGGAGTTCCTCAGGGTAGTGTCCAGGGCCCAACCATCTTCAGCTGCTTCCTCAATGACTTTCTCTCCATCATAAAATGTAAATCTGAGTTCTTTTTGCCTTCAGTCTGGTTCAGTAAATATACCGAGTCGGATGTGTAGGTAAAATCAATTACTTTATTTGCGCAGTCGCCAGCGGACTTACTCTGAGAACAGCGGCACTGACTCCACCAGAGTCTGTCGGGTCCCCCCCCAGAGTAAGTGAAGTTTGTGATACAGGTACTACTGTTTATACATTAAGATTCATGCTACACCTCCTTGTTTAACCAATCAGTGCGGTACAATTCGACTTCACCCACGTGGTGACATGCAGTACATCTGTTACTGAGGTTACAATACACTCCATTCTCAATACATACTTGTTACTAATAAAATATCGTTTTGTACCAGCAAGATTAAAAGAAAACAGACATTAAGACAATTAGCAAAGGAAGAAGAGTTAGAAACAAGATACTGATTTTGATTCCCACAATTGTCATAAGTCCTGGGATCCTGTAATCTCTATCAAGTCACATCATGAAGTAACACCAAGCAGCAACAGTATACAGTGATAGTGTGGCCTTTCATTCCTTAGCATCACTCACACAGGGATGGCCAGCATGTCTCACAGGAATCCATTTGTTCCAAACCACAAGGAGTTACACAATCAAGTCATGAATGAACAAATGTCCTTGCAATTACCAGTGCCTGTAAGTTTATACGATCTCACACTCTCAGCCTTTACTTTTAACTATTTCATTGCAGTTTCTCAAGCTTTAAATCATTTCATCAGAGCTCAGCAAAGTGACTACTCCTAACTTGGCTATATTTCCCGTCTAGCATAGTGCCATGCCTTTCTGCTCACTTCCACAATAAGGTCAGAAGTGAGGATGCTCGCTGATGATTGCACAATGTTCAACACCATTCATGACTCCTCAGATACTGAAGCAGTCCGAGTAGAAATGCAGCAAGTCCTGGACAATATCAACGCTTGCGATGATAAGTGGCAAGTAACATTCCCGCCACACAAGTGCCAGGCAATGACCATCTCCAACAAGAGAGAATCTAACCATCTCCCCTTGTCATTCAATGGCATTACGATCGCTGAATCCCCCACTATCAACATCCGAGGGGTTACCATTGACCAAAAACTGAACTGGAGTAGCCATGCAAATATCATGGCTGCAAGAGCAGGTCAGAGGCTCGGACGTCTGTGGCGAGTCATTCACCTCCTGACTCCCCAAAGCCTGTCCACCATCTACAAGCAACAAGTCAGGAGTGTAATGGAATACTCTCCACTTGCCTGGATGGGTGCAGCTCCAACAATTCTCCAGAAGCCCGACACCATCCAGGACAAAGTAGCCCGCTTGATTTTCACTGCATCCACAAACAGTCATTCCCTCCACCACAGACGCACAGTGGCAGCAGTGTGTACCATCCACAAGATGCACTGCAGCAACGCACCGAAGCTCCTTAGACAGCAGCTTCCAAACCCGCGACCTCTACCAACTCGAATGACAAGGGCAGCAAATGCATGGGAACACCACCACCCGCAAGTTCCCCTCCAAGTCACACACCATCCTGACTTGGAACTGTAGCACCGTTCCTTCACTGGCGCTGGGTCAAAATCCTGAAACTCCCTTTCTACCAGCACTGTGGCAAGATCTCCTCACATGAACTGCAATGGTTCAAGGAGGCAGCTCACCACTACCTTCTCAAGGGTAATTAGGGATGGACAATAAATGCTGTCCTCGCCAGTGACATCCATATCCCATGAATGAATAAGAAAAGGAAAAAGTGGATTGAAGGTAAATCAGCATCAGAGCAGTGGGAGGCATTCAAAGAGGAGATAAAGAGAGTTCATGGAACAGCTCCGGCTTATGACTATTTGTGTGTATCCATGTATATAAGAAATAAGCAGATGAAACCAATCCTTTTACCTCACCTCCATGTTGTACAGAAGAATGATGTTTGTCTGGAAAGATATGACAGTTTGATGATGGGGATGTGTTTGCAGATTTCCAAGCTGAAAACGTTTGAGTTGAGGAATTCCCAGCAAACCAACTGAAGGACTTGTGATGGTTCCTTGTTTGAGAAAATGGCTGACAATCCAGTCCAAAAAATTGGGTTAGATAACCTGGTTTCATGGTGACTTCACCTTTAACAAACTGCACCTGTAAGAGATCAGGCCACTGATGCAACTGATGATGACATCATCAGACATATATAAGGAGAAGACACCATTTTGAGAGCTCACTCATCACATGGCTTCACAGAGCGTACATGCACACCAGTGAGGAAAAGACCTGGACCTGAAATCATGCCATGCAGTTAAGTAAGGGAACAAATATTGTTGGTATTGAATCCAAATATAAAGCCTGCACTTGTTATTTAAGAAGACTTAAGAACACAGCACAACACTGCAGGTTGTACATGTGGGCAGACTGACTTTCTAAGATAGCTGCATCTACAGAACTTTTCTGGCGACTGGGGAGTATGGACGCCAATGAGAGTCTTTCGTTGCGTACGTGGAGTGGCTGGAGATGTTTTTCACTGTTAACAACATCCTCAAAGATCCTGATAATCCAGCTGTCAACAAGGCAGTGTGGGAAAGGAAAAGGGGGATTTTTTGACTGAAGCAGTCCTGAAGTGTATGAGAAGCTCAAGAACTTGCTCACCCAAGCAATGCCAAAGGACACACTGCTGAAGGACATTTTGATAAAGCTTGAGCAACAGCACAATCCGCAATTTAGGAACATAGGAATATAGTGAAAAAAAAGCCATTCGGCCCCTCAACCCTGCTCCACCATTCAACTAGATTATAACTGATCTTCTACCTCAAGGCCATATTCCTGCACTACCCCAATATACCTTGATATCTTTAATGTGTAGAAATCTATCTATCTATGGCTTGAACTCAACAACTGAGCCTCCACCGCCCACTTGGGGGAGAGAATTCCAAAGACTTACTACCCTCTGAGTGAAGACATTCCTCCCCATCTCAGCCCTAAATGGCCTACCTCTTATTCTGAGACTGTGCCCCCTGGTTCTCAATTCCCCAGCTAGGGAGAGCATCCTTTCTGCATCTACCCTGTCGAGCCCTGTCAGAACAAAGAACAAAAGAACAAAGAACAGTACAGCATAGGAACAGGCCATTCAGCCCTCCAAGCCTGCACCGATCTTGATGCCTGCCGAAACTAACACCTTCTGCACTTCCGGGGCCCATATCCCTCTATTCCCATCCTATTCATATATTTGTCAAGATGTCTCTTAAACGTCGCTATTGTATCTGCTTCCACCACCTCCCCCGGCAGCAAGTTCCAGGCACTCACCACCCTCTGTGTAAAAAACTTGCCTCGCACATCCCCTCTAAACTTTGCCCCTCGCACCTTAAACCTATGTCCCCTAGTAACTGACTCTTCCACCCTGGGAAAAAGCTTCTGACTATCCACTCTGTCCATGCCGCTCGTAACTTTGTAAACCTCTATCATGTCGCCCCTCCACCTCCGTCGTTCCAGTGAAAACAATCTGAGTTTTTCCAACCTCTCCTCATAGCTAATGCCCTCCAGACCAAGCAACATCCTGGTAAACCTCCTCTGTACCCTCTCCAAAGCCTCCACGTCCTTCTGGTAGTGTGGCGACCAGAATTGCACGCAATATTCTAAGTGTGGCCTAACTAAGGTTCTGTACAGCTGCAACATGACTTGCCAATTTTTATACTCTATGCCCCGACCGATGAAGGCAAGCATGCCGTATGCCTTCTTGACTACCTTATCCACCTGCGTTGCTATTTTCAGTGACCTGTGGACCTGTACGCCCAGATCTCTCTGCCTGTCAATACATCTAAGGGTTCTGCCATTTACTGTATACCTCCCACCTGCATTAGACCTTCCAAAATGCATTATCTCACATTTGTCCGGATTAAACTCCATCTGCCATTTCTTATATGCTTCAATGAGATCACCTCTCATTCTTCTAAACTCTAAAGAATATCGGCCAATCTCCTCATTCTCTCCTCATAGGATAATCCCACTATCCCAGGATCAGTCTTGTGAACCTTTGTTGCACTCTCTCTTTGGCAAGTATATCCTTCCTTAGGTAGGAGACCAAAACTGTACACAATAACCCAGGTGCAGTCTCAACAAGGTTCTATACAATTTCAGAAAGTCTTTTTTACTCCTCTACTCAAATCCTCTTGCAATTAATGCCAACATACCATTTCCCTCCCTGATTGCTTGCTGCACCTGCATTTTAGCCTTCAGTGACTTATGAACAAGGACACCCAGGTCTCTTTGGACATCAACACTTCCCAATCTCTCCCCATTTAACAAATACTCTGTCTTTTTGGGTTTTTTTCTACCAAAGTGGATAACGTCACATTTTTCCACATTATATTTCATCTGCCATGTTCTTGCCCATTCACTTAATCTGTCCAAGATGCCTTGAAGCCTCTTTCCATCGTCCTCACAAGTCACATTCCCACCTAGTTTTTGTGTCATCAACAAACTTGGGAAATATTACATTTTGTCCCCACATCTAAATAATTGATGTCGATTGTGAATAGCTGGGGAGTGTTCGGAGATTGCAGAAAGTTATCATAAGAACATAAGAAATAACCTGCTCTGCCATTCAATGAGATCATGGCTGATCTTCCACTTCAACACCATTTTCCTGCACTATCCCCGTATCCCTTGATGTTTTTTTTTAATATGTAGAAATCTATCGAGCTCAGACTTGGACATACTCAATGACTGAGAATGCCACAGCCCTCTGGTGCAGAGAATTCCAAAGATTCACCACCCTCTGAGTGAAGAAATTTCTCCTAATCTCAGTCCTAAATGTCCTACCTCTTATTCTGAGACTGTGTCCCTTGGTTCTAGACTCCCCAGCCAGGGGAAACATCCTTCCTGCATCGACCCTGTCGAACCCTGTAAGAATTTTATACGTTTGAATAAAATCACCTCTCATTTCTCTAAACTCCAGAGAATAAAAGACCCAGTCTGTTTCATCTTTCCTCATAGGACAATCTCTCCATCCCAGGAAGTAGTTTGGTGACCCATTGCTGCACTCCCTCCATGGAAAGTAGCTATTTTCTTAGGTAAGAAGATCAAAACTGTACACAATACACCAGGTGCGGGCTCACCAAGGTTTTATATAATTGTAGTAAGACATCTTTACTCCTATGCTCAAATCCTCCTGTAATGAAAGCCATCATACCATTTATTTTCTTAATTGCTTGCTGTACCTCCATGTTAGCTTCAGTGACTCATAAGCAAGGACACTCAAGTCCCTTTGAAGTTCAACACTCACCATTTAAGAAATACACTGTATTTCTGCTTTTCTACCAAAGTGGATAACCTCACATTTCTCCACATTGTATTCCATTTGCCAAATATTTGCCCACTTGTTTAATCTCTCCAAATCCACTTGAAGCATCTTTGCATCTTCCTCACAACTCCCACTCCCACCTACTTTTGTGTCATCTGCAAACTTGGAAATATTACATTTAACCTCCACATCCAAATCATTGATATAGATTGTGAGTAGCTGGGTCCCAAGCACTGATCATTGCGGCATCTGACTAGACACAGCTGCCAATCCGAAAATGACCAATTTATTGCTACTCTCTGTTTTCTGCGCATTAACCAGTTCTCAATCCAAGCCAGTATATTCGCCCCAATCCCATGTGCTCTAATTTTGTTTACTTACCCTTGTGTGGGAACTTATTAAAAGTTTTCTGAAAATTTAAATGTATCACATTTACCAGGTCCCCCTCACCTATGCTGCTAGTTACTTCCTCAAAATAATGTTACGGCAAGGTTTCAGCTGCCCAATGAGGACATTGGGGGGTTTATTGTGGCCTTGAAAAAGCTCTCACTTCATTGTCATTGTGTACAATTTCAAGATAGAGCTTTGCCTGACAGATTTGTTTGCGGCTTAAAAAGTTAGCACATTTGCAGTAAGTTGATGACATTGCCAAAGTTGACTTTTATCATAACTTATCAAACAGCATTGTCCAGAGGCATGGCTGAACATGACTTGAGAGGAGTGAGAGTTAACAACCGTCAGTCGTCTGCTGTAGTAAATAAGCTGCAGATCAGTAAGCAGAAAACCCGAACAACAGCAGCTGGTGGTGGTCATGTGGGTGTTATGAGAAATGGAGGAGGTCATCAGGGCAGTAGCTGTGGTACAACCAAGTTCTGTTACTGGTGCTGAGGCCAACATTGGGCACCGAATTGTCTATTTGTGAAGGCAGAGTGCTACAGCTGTAAGAAGGGTCACCTTGCCAAGGCATGTCGCAAGAAGGTCAACAGAGAAAATACAGGCAGGAGGAACCTTTAGCTCTTACATGCGGTTGTCGAACAGCAGAAGGTTGATGAGGGGTCGTTCAAGATCCATCCGATCAGAAGCACAAGGATGTCCAATGGAAATCACAGGGCATTGTGTTCCACGTAGTGTTGCATGGAGCTCCGGTAAACATGGGGGTCGAACCGAGTGCATCAGTTAGTGAAATTCTGAGTTGAGTCAACATCAGCTGGAAAAATTGCGAATAGATTTACACAGTTATGGAAAAAAGAACATTTCCAGAATTGGAATTGTGTTGGTTCCAGTCACATACAATGAGCAATTTGTAAAATTACCCATCGTCATTGTGAAAGGTGGAAAACCAGCTTTGTTAGGAAGAAACTGGTTAGCAGCACTTCAGTTACATTGGAGCGAGATTTTTCACGTTGACGCGTAATTCATTTCACAAGATGACATGGTTGACAAGTACCCAAGGCATTCAGTGAAACTGGCAAACCAGGGTACAAGGCTAACATACCAGTTCAGAGGAATGAAAGGCCAGTTTATTGAAGGTCATGTCCAGTAACATACACTCCAAGAGAGAAGGTCGAGCAAGAACTGAACAAACATGAGTCTGAGAACATTATGTCTAAGGTAGAGCAGAGTAATTGGGCTACTCCCATAGCAGTAGTACCAAAGTCAGATGGTAGTGTAAGAGTATGTCATAGAGTGATAGAGTCATTTATGGCACAGTAGAAGGCCATTCAGCCAATCGAGTCCATGCCATCTCTCTATGGAGATATGCAATCAGACCCATTCCCAGGCTCGATTCCCGTAGCCCTGCAAGTCTATTTCTCTCAGGTGGCCACCCAACGTCCTCCTGAAGTCATTGATTGTCTCTGCTTCCACCACCTGGTGGGCTGCAAATTCCAGGTTATTATCGCACACTACATAAAACAAAGTTCTTCCTCAAATTCCCCCTGCATCTTTTGCCCAAACCTTTCATTCTGTGTCCCCTAGTCCTTGTACCGTTTGTTAATGGAAACAGTTTTTCCTTGTCTAACTTATCTAAGCCTGTCATAATCTTGTACACCTCTAATAAATCTCCCCTTTGTTCCAAGGAGAACAAACTCAGCTTTTCCAACCAAATCTTGTCAGTAAAACCCCCCATCCCTGAAACCATTCTGGTAAATCTCCTCTGCTCCCGCTCAAGGACCCTCACACCCTTTCTGTAGTGTGGTGATTATATAGTAACTAAGTCATGTACTGGAAGGTAATCCACCCAATACTTTACCAAACATGAAGGATCTGTTCACAATGTTGACAGGAGGTCAAATTAGTTCAACGTTAGATCTAATAAATCTGCAACTTCAGTTAGACACTGAGTCTAAGTTACACTTGACCAGTAATACACACATGGGTCTATTTCAGTTTCATAGGCTACTATTCGGTGTTGCTTCAGTCCCTGGAATTTTCCAAACAGTGGTGAACCAAATTTTGTGAGGAATGGAGGGAGTAGTGTGCAATTGGATGATATACTTATTTCAAATCCAAACAAGCAGACCCATGATGACAGACTGGAAAAGGTGCTCCAATGTTTGGAAAAGCATGGAGTTCGGGTGAAGGCACACAAATGTGAAATATTTCAAAACTCTATCAAGTACTTGGGTCACAAGGTACACATGGATGGGTTACATCTACCAAGAGTAAGATTCAAGGAATTAGAAATGTGCCACACACTCAGAACAGAACGTTTTTAGGCCTCGTGAATTACGATGGTAAAGTCAAACCAAATTTGACAACGTTATTGCCTCCATTCAATTACCTCTTGAGGAGGGGTATTCCGTGGAATTGGACTAACGAGTGTGACAAGGCATTCAAATGGTGTAAAATGGTGTAGAGGGTACGATGCTTGTACATTGCGATGTGTCCAAAGAGATTAAGCCAGCACGTGATGTATCTCCATATGAAATAGGTGCTGTGATATCTCATGTATTGGACAGCAGTGAGGAGAGACCGATTGATTTGCCTCTCACACCCTCAGTGCCAGTGAGTGAAATTACCCTCAGGTAGAACGTGAAGCATTGCCCTTGATTTTTGGAGTAAGAGGATTTCATAAGTGCCTGTATAATTGTAGTTTCACAATCGTATCTGACCATCAGTTATTGACAGCTATTCTGAATCCAAAGTCTCCAGTATCCACATTAGCTGCAGTCTGAATGCAGAGATGGGCTTTGATTTTGTCTGCTTATAAATACGACATTAAACACAGACAATCGGGTGATCATTGTAATGCCGATGTGATGTCTAGATTACCGTCCGCATCAGAGGTAGAGCCCAACAGTGAAGATATATTTTTCTTTCTGGACATAGATGAGCTGCCAGTCACAGCAGATGATGTTGGTAGAACAACTCATAGGGACCCTGTATTGGCGAGGGTGTATGACAATATCACAAACGGGTGGTCATCACAGATACTGGATTTAGAAATCAGGCCATTTTTTATACATAAGAATGAGTTGTTAGTTGATAAATGTTGTGTCATGTGGGGAGTCTGAGTTGTAATCCCTGGAAAGTACAGATCACAGTTTCTCTGTCATCTTCATGATCAACACTTAGGAATGTGTTTGACAAAGTGTCTGGTGAGGATCTAGCTTTGGTGACCAGGATTAGATAAGAAGATTGAAAACACAGTGAAACAGTGCAGTGCAGGTCAAGCAGTAGAAAAGAAGCTGCCGTCGGTACCTTTGCAGCCATGGAAATGGGCAGCTCGAGTGTGTCAGAGGCTGCACATAGATTTCACCCAATTAGAAGAGAAACAGCTATTCATTATGATAGACAGACAATTGAATTGGATTGAGGGGTTTCTGATGGATGGAACAACAACCAGCAAAACTCTAGATAATTTACATAGTTTGCTGCTCATGGATTCCAAGAGGAAATTGTGTCTGACAACGGACCTCAGTTTTGTTCAGAAGAGTTTGTACAATTCATGAGAATGAATGGTGTAAAACACACTCGAGTTCCACTGTATCGTCCTGCTTGCAATGGAGCAGCGGATTGTACAGTGTAAATTGTTAAGCAGCTTTTGTCAAACAAATACGTGATACAAATCTGAAGAAACGTCAGTTTTCATTGGACCACAGGCTGGTGAACTTTCTGTGACCTATCGTAAAACCCCTCACACTATTACCAGCAAAACACCAGCTGGAATGTTTCTTAGAAGACAGCCCAGAATGAGGTTTTCATTGCTGAAACCACATGAAACACAGTTAGTAGAAGAGAAACAATCAAGACAGAAAGAGAGTGATGATCGGGGCAGAGTGAGAGAAAGAAGTCTGAAGATAAACCAGAAGGTTAGAATGAAGAATCATCATCACAAGTGGTTAAAGTGACTCCCAGGAAGAGTTGTGAAAAACGTGGTCCTCACACATATTTACTGAAGATGTTTGTTTAGGTTTGTACATATTGATCATGTTTTAGATTCAGAGGTTCATCAAAAAGAAGGAAGTTGGAAAGAATCCAATGTGTCTGATGATTCAGATCGTTTGGATACAAGTTGAGAACCAATAATTACTCCAACACAAATCACCTGAAACTACTGCAAGAGAAAGTCCGAGTTCAGATCCAAGTCACAATCAGACAGACATGTCTGAGAAGTGGAAATTTCAATTGTAGCTCAAGGTCAACATCAGCCTTTGTTTGAGAAAACGTCTCCTCAGACTCAGTCCAACATGGATCAAGGATTTTCCACAAGTTCTGAAAGTTTAGCTCAGGAAAGGGGGAATCCTCTTGGGAATAGGAAACCAATGGTTAAATTTGATTTGTGAATAAAGGAAAACAAAAAATGTATTAAAATTGTGTGGAACTCGAACATATTGTTGATGTGGTGTGTGTATTGATAAAAACAGAGTCAAATGAAACAGTTATACACTGAAATTATTGTCATAAGACACAATTATTGTCATATTTCACATCGAGACCAGTTGTTTTGTAACTTTTGCATGAAGGAGGGAGGAGTGTACTAGC
Source organism: Heterodontus francisci (assembly GCF_036365525.1). Taxonomy (NCBI): domain Eukaryota; kingdom Metazoa; phylum Chordata; class Chondrichthyes; order Heterodontiformes; family Heterodontidae; genus Heterodontus; species Heterodontus francisci. The sequence goes on along the minus strand of NC_090406.1, from coordinate 54,736,523 downwards.
GCCATCTTGTGGCCATCAATGTACATCAAAGTGATATTTTGTCAGCAAAGATGTGACAAATAGCAGCTCTAAACAAACCCACAAGACAATCAGCATTTGATGTGGACAATACCTCACACTGATGAACTGTGAGTCTCTACCACTTTACAAAGCAGGTTCAGAGGGACCATCAGCAGAGACTCTTCGGGAACACATTCACACAAACTGTAACTTCCAGTTTTCTGTACAGACAGAGTCGGGTGTGGGTTTGAGCCCCAGGCTGGGCGGTTTGTGTTTTACTTCTCACACTGGGTAACAGAGCTATTACATAAACAATGGACACAGCACATCCCCGAAACATTGTTCAATATAAAACTGTGAAATAAAAACTGAATATGGAAATAGACAGGAACTGGAAAAGAGGACTTTAACCCATTAAAATTGATCTTTAAATTGAACATTGTGTGATCATCCCCATACATTGAAATCAGTTTTGATATCAAATCCAGGAATTTGAATCTCAGTAAGAACTCTGTGAACCTGACGTGATTTAAACACATAACCTTCTGATCTGGAATCAGATGCAATACCATTTCACCACCAGCTCTCACACAGACTCAGCAAAACCTTATTTAGATTCAGTGAATTGAAATTTAATTCAATCTCCATCTGATCTCCACTCTGTCAGTTCAGTAATTTATTTAAACTGATACTCGGAATTCTGTTTTACAGGGTGTCGGCTGTTCCAGTATTTCCCAGACCCACTGCTCCCATTAATCAGACTTTTTGTTTCTAACTACTGCTTGATACAAATTGCCCGGAAATTCAGGAATTTCTCCTGCGGACCAGGGGACTGACTCGGATGTGCCACAACCATCAATTCCACAATATTATTGTCGCTGTTGCTGTGCAGGATTATAGGAAGGGATCAAACCAGGATGGTTATAAATGATTACGGACAAATCAGGGCAGAAGGCAGAGCTGACTAAAGGCCTGCTCGTGTCTGCAAAAAACAACCCGACCCAAGCCCGACAGAACCACATCCGACCCCAAACCCGACAGAACCACATCCGACCCGAGCCCGACAGAACCACATCCGACCCCAAACCCGACAGAACCACATCCGACCCGAGCCCGACAGAACCACATCCGACCCCAAACCCGACAGAACCACATCCGACCCGAGCCCGACAGAACCACATCCGACCCCGAGTCCGACAGAACCACATCCGACCCCGAGTCCGACAGAACCACATCCGACCCCGAGTCCGACAGAACCACATCCGACCCCGAGCCCGACAGAACCACATCCGACCCGAGCCCGACAGAACCACATCCGACCCGAGCCCAACAGAACCACATCCGACCCCAAACCCGACAGAACCACATCCGACCCGAGCCCGACAGAACCACATCCGACCCGAGCCCAACAGAACCACATCCGACCCGAGCCCGACAGAACCACATCCGACCCCAAACCCGACAGAACCACATCCGACCCGAACCCGACAGAACCACATCCGACCCCAAACCCGACAGAACCACATCCGGCCCGAGCCCGACAGAACCACATCCGACCCCAAACCCGACAGAACCACATCCGACCCAAGCCCGACAGAACCACATCCGACCCCATACCCGACAGAACCACATCCGACAAGAACCCGACAGAACCACATCCGACCCAAGCCCGACAGAACCACATCCGACCCCAAACCCGACAGAACCACATCCGACCCAAGCCCGACAGAACCACATCCGACCCCAAACCCGACAGAACCACATCCGACCCGAGCCCGACAGAACCACATCCGACCCCGAACCCGACAGAACCACATCCGACCCGAACCCGACAGAACCACATCCGACCCCAAACCCGACAGAACCACATCCGACCCCGAACCCGACAGAACCACATCCGACCCCGAACCCGACAGAACCACATCCGACCCGAACCCGACAGAACCACATCCGACCCCAAACCCGACAGAACCACATCCGACCCGAGCCCGACAGAACCACATCCGACCCCGAACCCGACAGAACCACATCCGACCCGAACCCGACAGAACCACATCCGACCCCGAACCCGACAGAACCACATCCGACCCCGAACCCGACAGAACCACATCCGACCCCGAACCCGACAGAACCACATCCGACCCCGAACCCGACAGAACCACATCCGACCCGAGCCCGACAGAACCACATCCGACCCCGAACCCGACAGAACCACATCCGACCCGAACCCGACAGAACCACATCCGACCCCGAACCCGACAGAACCACATCCGACCCCGAACCCGACAGAACCACATCCGACCCCGAGTCCGACAGAACCACATCCGACCCCGAGCCCAACAGAACCACATCCGACCCGAACCCGACAGAACCACATCCGACCCCGAGTCCGACAGAACCACATCCGACCCCGAGCCCAACAGAACCACATCCGACCCGAACCCGACAGAACCACATCCGACCCGAACCCGACAGAACCACATCCGACCCCGAGTCCGACAGAACCACATCCGACCCCGAGTCCGACAGAACCACATCCGACCCCGAGCCCGGCAGAACCACATCCGACCCGAGCCCGACAGAACCACATCTGACCCCGAGTCCGACAGAACCACATCCGACCCCGAGCCCAACAGAACCACATCTGACCCGAGCCCGACAGAACCACATCTGACCCCGAGCCCGGCAGAACCACATCTGACCCGAGCCCGGCAGAACCACATCTGACCCCGAGTCCGACAGAACCACATCCGACCCCGAGCCCAACAGAACCACATCTGACCCGAGCCCGACAGAACCACATCTGACCCCGAGTCCGACAGAACCACATCCGACCCCGAGTCCGACAGAACCACATCCGACCCCGAGCCCAACAGAACCACATCTGACCCGAGCCCGACAGAACCACACCCGACCCGAGCCCGACAGAACCACACCCGAACCGAGCCCGACAGAACCACATCCGACCCGAGTCCGACAGAACGACATCCGACCCCGAGTCCGACAGAACCACATCCGACCCCGAACCCGACAGAACCACATCCGACCCGAGCCCGACAGAACCACATCCGACACGAACCCGACAGAACCACATCCGACCCCAAACCCGACAGAACCACATCTGACCCGAGCCCGACAGAACGACATCCGACCTGAACCCGACAGAACCACATCCGACCCCAAACCCGACAGAACCACATCCGACCCGAGCCCGACAGAACCACATCCGACCCCGAACCCAACAGAACCACATCCGACCCGAACCCGACAGAACCACATCCGACCCCAAACCCGACAGAACCACATCCGACCCGAACCCGACAGAACCACATCTGACCCCGAGTCCGACAGAACCACATCCGACCCCGAGTCCGACAGAACCACATCCGACCCCGAGCCCAACAGAACCACATCTGACCCGAGCCCGACAGAACCACATCCGACCCGAGCCCGACAGAACCACATCCGACCCCAAACCCGACAGAACCACATCCGACCCGAGCCCGACAGAACCACATCCGACCCCGAACCCGACAGAACCACATCCGACCCGAACCCGACAGAACCACATCCGACCCCGAGTCCGACAGAACCACATCCGACCCGAACCCGACAGAACCACATCCGACCCGAGCCCGACAGAACCACATCCGACCCCGAACCCGACAGAACCACATCCGACCCGAACCCGACAGAACCACATCCGACCCCGAACCCGACAGAACCACATCCGACCCCGAGCCCGACAGAACCACATCCGACCCCGAGCCCAACAGAACCACATCCGACCCGAGCCCGACAGAACCACATCCGACCCCGAACCCGACAGAACCACATCCGACCCCGAGCCCGACAGAACCACATCCGACCCCGAGCCCAACAGAACCACATCCGACCCGAGCCCGACAGAACCACATCCGACCCCGAGCCCAACAGAACCACATCCGACCCGAGCCCGACAGAACCACATCCGACCCGAGCCCAACAGAACCACATCCGACCCCGAGCCCGACAGAACCACATCCGACCCGAGCCCAACAGAACCACATCCGACCCCGAACCCAACAGAACCACATCCGACCCGAGCCCGACCAGGTCTGTGTCCTTTCATTTTACCCGCTTCCGACCCGAACTGACCTGACCTGACCTGACCATCAGTTAACTTACCTTCCGTTTTTCACTTTGTTGCTGATCGGCACAAACTTATAATAACTGTAACAAAACCACCTTCCAGTCCAAAAATTAAATGAACATTGGAGCCACCTACCTGTGATGGAGCGAGTCCGACCCGGCCCGACCCGGCTCGATCCGAGACCAAATGCCGGACCCGGAAGTGCATCCCGACCCGACCCAAACCCAAACATGTCGTCGGGTCCCATCAGGTTCGGGTCGGGTAGCCGGCATTTAGGACTGACTTCTGTCCAAAATACAGCTCAAATTTTCAGCAACAACAACACCTTATATTTATATAGCACTGTTAATGTAATTAAAATGCCCCAAGGTGCTTCACAAGAGCATTATAAAACACGATGATACTGAGACACATAAGGAGATGTCAGGTCAGATGATCACAAACTTGGTCAAAGAGGTAGAATTTAGGGAGCGTCTTAAAGAAGGAAAGTGAGGTAGAGAGGCAGAGAGGTGTAGGGAGGGAATTCCAGAGCTTGGGGCCCAGGCAACTGAAAGCACCGCCACCAATGGTAGACCGATTAAAATCGAGGATGATCAGGAGGTCAGAATTAGAGGAGTGCAGATATCCCAGAGCATTGTGAGGCTGGAGGAGATTACAGAGATCGGGAGGGGCGAGGGCATGGAGGAAATGAAAACAAGGATGAGGATTTTAAAATCAAAACTGCTTGACCAGGAGCCAATGTAAGTCAGCAAGCACTGGGGTGATAGGCGAAAGGAACTTGGTGTGAGTTAAAATACAAGCAGCAGAGTTTTAGATGACCTCAAGTTTACAGAGAGTAGAATGTGGGAGACCAGGCAGGAATGCATTAGAATAATCAAGTCTAGAGGTAACAAAAGCAGGAATGAGGATTTCAGCAGCAGATGAGCTGAGACAGGGGAGAAGTTGGGCGATGTTTCAGAGGTGAAATAGACGGTCTTAGTAATGGCATGAATATGAGGTTGGAAGCTCATCTCGGGGTCAAATGTGACACCAAGATTGCAAACAGACTGGCTTAATCACAGACTGTTGTCATGGAGAGGGATGGAGTCTGTGGCTAGGGAATGGAGTTTGGAGCAGGATCAAAAACAATGGTTTCAGTCTACTCAATATTTAATTGGAAGAAATTTCTGCTCATCAGTACTGGATGTTGGATAAGCAGTCTGATAGTATAACAACAGTGGAGGAGTCGAGAGAGGTGGTAGTGAGGTAGAGCTGGGTGTCGTCAGCATAAACATGAAAACTAACGCTGTACTTTCAGATGATGTCACTGAGGGGCAGCATGTAGGTGAGAAATAGGAGGAGGCCAAGGAGAGATCCTTGGGGGAGACCAGAGGTGAGTGGTGGGAGTGGGAAGAGAAGCCATTGCAAGTGATTCTCTGGCTATGATTAGATTGATAAGACTTGAACCAGACAAGGGCAGTCCCAGCCGGCTGGAGGACAGTGGAGAGGTGTTGGAGGAGGATGGTGTGGTTAACTGTATCAAAGGGTGCAGACAGGTGGAGAAGGACAAGGAGGGAAAGTTTATCTTTGTTACAGTCACATAGAATGTCATTTGTGACTTTGATAAGAGCTGTTTCAGTATTGTAGCAGGGAATGAAACCTGATTGGAGGGATTCAGACACGGTGTTCCGGGAAAGCTGGGCATGGATTTGGGAGATCACAACACGTTCAGGATTTTGGAGAGGAAATGGAGATTGGAGATGGGATGGTAGTTTGTAAGGATGGAGGAGTCAATGGTTGTTTTTTTGAGAACAGTGTGAATACGGCTGATTTAAAGGAGACAGGAACAGCACGGGAAGAGAGAGAACTGTTTATAATATCAGATAAGATGGGGATGAGGAGGGGAAGTTACTGGTCAGCAGTTTATTGGAATAGAATCGAGGGAACAGCAGGTGGGTCTCATGGACAAGATGAGCTCAGAGAAGGCATGAGGGGAGATAGGAGAGAAACTAGAGAGAGACGTGAGTTCAGGGCTAGGACAGGGGGAGCATTAGAGGAAGTTTGTCCTGGGGGGGGCTAGTGGAAGGGAGAGATGTGGCAGAAACAGCTGATTGGATAGTCTCGACCTTAGTAACAAAGAGTTCATAAGCTTCTCGCACTTATTGTTGGAAGTGAGGGTGGAGGGGACAGGGGAGAGGACTGAAGGGGACAGGAGTGGAGGGGAGAGGGATGGAGGGGAGAGGGGTTTGAGAAGATGGTTTACAGTACTGAAAAGAATCCGGGTGTTATCATTCCATTCCAGGATGATCCCGGAATAGTGATCATTTTGTCACAGACGAGAGCAGGACCTGATATTACTTTATGTGGTCCAGCCGATCTGACAGTGAACGGTTAAGTTAGTTGTTTGCCATATCTTTTCAAATCTGTGTACCCTGGACATAAGGGTGTGGAGGATGAGGAGTGGAGATGAGGGCCGTGCCAGGGGAAATGGTCAGGGTGAGAGAGAGTCCTGGTTTTACTGACGACTAGGGCATCACAGATGGAGGGGAGGATGCAGTTGAACAAATCAGTAGCTGTTCCAACATAGCAAGCTAGATGGGCTGAGTGGCCTGCGCCTGTTCCTGAGTGACAGGTTCAACTACACTTCCTCACATCCTGCCTCCTGTAAGGACTCCATTCTATTCTCCCAGTTTCTCCATCTCTCACATCTGTTCCAATGATGTAACTTTCAGCAACATCACCACATTCTCATTGGTAATTAGGGATGGGCAATAAATACTGGCCTAGCCAGAGACATCCACATCCTGTGAAATAATAAAAAAAAGTGATATGTCTTCCTTTTTCCTCAACTGAGGATTTCCCCCCACTGTGGTTGACAGGGCCCTCAAACGTTCCGACCCATTCCCCGCTCCTCTACCCTCACTCCTGCCCATCTCTCCCAGAACCGTGACAGGGTTCTCCTTGTCCTCACTTTCCACCCCATCAGACTCCATATCCAAAGGATCATCCTCCACCACTTCCACCACCTTCAATGTGATGCCATCACCAAAAACATCTTCCCTTCCCCTCACCTGTCAGTATTCCGAAGGTAACAGGCAGGTAGATAAGGTGGTCAAGAAGGCACATGTAATACTTTCCTTTATTGGCCGAGGTCTAGAGCAGGGAGGTTATGCAGGAACTGTATAAAACATGAGTTAGACCGCAGCTAGAGTAATGCATACAGAACTAGTCACCACATTACAGGAAGGATGTGATCACACTAGAGAGGGTACAGAGGAGATTTATGAGGATGTTGCCAGGAATGGAGAATTTTAGCTATGATTGGATAGACTGGGTTTGTTTTCTTTGGAAGAGAGGATGATGAGAGGAGATTTAATTGAGGTGTATAACATAATGAGGGGCCTAGAGAGAGTGAAGAGGAAGAATTTATTTGCATTCACATACAGGTCAATAAACAGGGGCATTGAGTTAAAATAATTGGTGGAAGGATTAGAGTGGAGTTGAGCAATTTTTTTCACACAGAGGGTGGTAGGATCCGGAACTTGTCACAAGAGCTTTTTTATTGAAAGCTAAGAATTCTGTGTGCTTTTAAAGACTGAGAAAAAGGATTTTCTGTGAACATTGAATGCTGAAATTTGGAATTGTGAACTGAGTGGGACAAACAGCAAGACACCTGTTCCAAGCAGCGCAACAGGGAAATGACAGGAAGATTTATGACTGTCACAAGATTTTATTGTGGGTAATGAAAAACAAGAAATGCTGGAAATACCCAGCAGGTCTGGCAGCATCTGTGGAGAGAGAAGCAGAATTAACGTTTCAGGTCAGTGACCCTTCATCAGAACTGGCAGAGCCAGAAATGTATTAGGTATTCAGCAAGTAAAGCGGGGGTGGGGCAAGAGATAACAAAAGAGAAGGCATTTGATAGAAAATGGAACAGCCTGGCTCCAAGCACAAACATGAAAAAAAGTCGGTAGACACAATAGAAACAAACTAAAATAAAATAAACACAAAAAAATAAAAAAAATAAAAAATAAATAACAACTTTTTTTATTTTTTATGTGTTTATTTTATTTCAGTTTGTTTCTACAGTGCCTACCCACTGTTCATTTCATGTTTGTGCTTGGGGCCAGGCTGCTCCATTTTCTGCTAATTAACACCCTCTCTGTACTAACGCTTTGTCTTGCACAACACCATTAACATATCGTTTGCCTTTGCTCCATGACCTGGTCAGTTATTCTCATGACCTTGTCCTATCAACACCTTCTCTTTTGTTATCCCTTGCCCCAGGTCACTGACCTGAAATGTTAACTCTGCTTCTATCTCCACAGATACTGCCAGACTTGCTGAGTATTTCCAGCAGTTCTTGTTTTTATTTCAGATTCCCAGTATCTGCTGTATTTTGCTTTTACTTGATTGTGGGTCTTAGTTTCAGTTTTGCAGTGTGAAAAAGACTAGGGAGCTGAAAGCAGCTAGCAGTGAACTGGCTAGGACCTGTGTTTGCAGACCATAGGTAAAAAAGACCTACTCTCTAAAAAGATTTGACTCTCTGGGAGAAGAATTCTGACATTTGAGGTATGGTTGTGGTCTGCCTGGAGAGAGGAAAAGACCACTGGAAAAGAAGAATTGCTGCTCTCTGTGGAGGAATAATGTTTTGCAGAGAAGCCTTGCATTTTAAAGGTAATCAATTTCTATTGCCTCCAGTCTCTGAAAAGTTTCTGCCTCAGGAATGATTCCTTTTGCCTCTTATGTTTTGGTAGATTCTGAAAGCTCAAGAAAGTTTCTATTGCAAGATTGCTATTTTAAACCCAAGTAGACCTGTTGCTACACCCTTCGCTGAAAGATCTGTGTGACACCTGCTGCAGTGGAAGGGCCATGAATGCCTACCCATCACAGACTGTTCATTAATCTCACCTCGAGTGACTTTGAATGGCATCCAGCTATTCGACTCTGGGACACCTCACCTACCCGGAAATATCTTATCAGGACCCAGTTATTTTATTATTCCTCAGAAACTCATTTTTAAATATATCTGTGTTTGTATGAGGGTTAGGAAAAATAAGGAGTTATAACATCTTTTCATATTTAGATTTAACTCATTATTGTTTAAGATTTCATTTATTAATAGAGAGTTAATTTTGTTGTTCTTTAAAGAAATCTGGTTTGGTGTGATTTATTCTGAGGGACAAATGGAGTGTTTAATTTGGCTATTTTCCAGGAGATGGGAAACCTTACTATGTACCTAACATATGCTATGACCTGTGGAGTAGTGGGACTGAATTAACAGGGCATTACCCCCAACTTGGTTGTAACAAACTCACTGACTGAAAGAGTGGTGGAGGCAGAAACCCTGATTACATTGAAAACAAACTTGGGGAAACACTTGAAGTGATGTAACTCACAGGCTACGGACCAAGAGCTGGGAAGTAGGATTCAACTGGACAGCTCGTTTTCAGTCAGCAAGGACATGAAGACCCAAATGGCCTCCTTTCAGGCCAACAATCTTTCTTTGTTTCTCTGACATCTAGTTCTATATTCTGCAGCCTGGGGAAACATCCTCTCAGCATCTACCCTGCCAAGTCCCTTCAGAATTTTAAATGCTTCAATCAGATCACCTCTTATTGAACACTCTGAGAACATAATGGGTGTGAAATTCAGTTCCTCTTGTGGCGTTCCGGAACCTAACTGAGATTTCCTTGTGCGCAATGCTCCACTGGTCACTTCCTGCACGGCCCATGTGGTGTTAGTGAATTGAATGGTGAAAGCAGAAACGTCCCCTGTGTGAGCCTGAAGACCTTGAATGGACCCTATCCTGACATCAGTGACCTGAATGGACTGATACATCACTAGGATCCCAAATATGGTCAACACATGTGCTGGCAGCGTCTTCATTAATCACTCCTGAAACAACAAGTGTTATGAAGCAAGATGGACCCTGTTCTGGGGCTATTTAAAGGGACTTTCAACAAGTTCCAGCTGAGGTGTTTTACACTGACTTGTGCTGAGGTAAAGTTTGTGGAAGCACTGTGGTGAGTTACTGCAGCAATTTGGAGAGATTTGCTGCACACAGTAAGGGAGGAAAAACCAGTGTCTTGTATAGGTATGGGGGCAGTTGTTGTTGTACTGCTTGGTCTGCAAGATGAGCAGGACATGGAGAGGAGGAGACAGAGAGGGGAAGCTCTGTGAGGAGGGAAGAGGAGGAGGACTCCTCATAGATGGTCCTACCCACAAAGGGTGTTCCGGATCACCACTCCTACTGAGCCAGGAATCAGGAGCAGTGCCTGAGGAGGCTACGATTCACAAAGGAGGTCGTCATCAAGATGTGTCACCTCCTTCATAGCGACCTGGAGCCTCAAAGCAGGGCAAGGACGGTCCTCTCAGACGGACCAGAGGATGGCCGCTCAGTGACAAGGGCCTTCCACCCCCCTCCACATGTGGCTGATGACCCACTTCCATCATCACACCACACAAGGTCAGAGGGCCTTCACTGAGAGACATGGAGCATCCGTCACACCGTGGAACAAACCATTGGCCTCCTTAAGGAAAGGTTTCACTGCTGAGATTGCTCGGGGGTGGGTATCTCTGCAGTACATACCCTGTCCATGTTTGTGGTGGTGTGCTGCATCCAACATAACTTAGACATTCTGAGGGCCCAAACACTCCCTTCTGGGATCCAGAGAGCACCTCGGGAGGAAGAATATGAGGAAGAGGAGGAGGAGGAGAGACAGGAGGAGGAGAGGAGGAGAGACAGGAGGAGGAGAGGAGGAGAGACAGGAGGAGGAGAGGAGGGAGAGGAGGAGGAGGTGGATGAGGAGGGAGAGGAGGAGGAGAGGAGGAGGAGGAGGAGAGGGCCACATCCACATTAACTGGACGGAGTGAGAGGGATCATATCGTGAGGCTTCTTTTCAGTTAAAAGGAACTTCACCACCCAACCTGGAGCCACCATTCTCTATCAGTACATCCATATCAGAGTCCCCATCACAAAGTCCAACATCATTCAATAAAGACCAACAACAAATACCTTCACTCAACAACTTTATCCAGGAACACATCAATAATACAAATAAACTGAACTATTCACCCTTGTCCATCCCCTTATTGCCTGTCCTCTGCCTTTGCCTATCCTGATGCTCCTACACAGTGTTATCCCAGTGGCTGCTGCATGGCTGGTGGAAGGCTGCTGACTTTCACTGGGGGAGACTGCAGATGACCTTGCAGGACACCCTCGAGCAGCTCTGAGCCTTGAGGGCCCGGATTCGGACAGCACCACCTTGGCATGAGTGGCAGCAGTCTGGGCTGGCTGGCTGGCTGAAAGGTGGCAGTGGGGGGAGTACGAATGCTGTCATCCTGAGAGAGGACAGCAGCTTCATGCTCCATGGAGCCACTGGCATTCCCAGAGGGAGACACCTCAGTAATCCGAATAATCTGCTGGAACACAGATTGCTGGCCTTCTGTGTGAGACTGTGTGTCTCTTTGAGCACTGAGATCCACAGCCATGGTGGCAGCAGTCTGAGCCTGCAGGGCAACAGCCATGGATCTCCTGAGTTTCCACTGCAGCATTGAGATAGAAACATAGAGACATAGAAAATGTACACCACAGTATGAGGCCATTCAGCCCATCGAATATGTAACAGCTGTGAAAGAGTTATCCAGTCTAATCCCACTTTCCAGCTCTCACTCCGTAGCCCTGTGCATATCCAAGTGTTTTTGAAATGTGATGAGAGTTTCTGCCTTTACCACCATTTCAGACACAGAGTTCCAGAATCCCACCACCCTCTGGGTGAAAGATGTCGGGAGGCCTCCACCTGTGCTGCAGTGGAAGCTGAGACAGCAGCCAGCAGACGCTACATCATCTGTCAGTGTGGCAGTGGTTCTATGAAGGTGCTCACCACTTCCACAGTGGGAAGGATGGGCTCCAAGCTCTGCACGATGCCCTCTGCCATGTTGGAGCTGGTTCCTCCATGCTCCTTGTCAGTGAGCGGAGACTGTCTGACAGGCCTGTCAATGTACTCAGCATATCAGTGCTCCTTATCTGAAACCCCTGCAGCAGAACCCGTCAGTAACCTCGGAGTTCACACCCTCTTGGCATTTCTTCACGGACAAAGATTTTGGGAAGGTTGTAGTCATCGGTTGCAGGCCCACTGGTGTTAGTCAGGCCGATCTGTGATTGGCAGATTCTCCCACAGTGGGTACAAGTGAAGGTGTAGTCACTGCTGGGGACAGTTGGATCTATCCTTCTCCTCCTTTTCTCTTTCATGTTGGTTCTTCGCTCAGTCTCCAAGGTGTCTGTAGCCCTCCTGATGTAGCATCTCCAGGCATCACGATCTATGGTCTGTGCTTCCCACTGGTGATGGTCAATGTGACACACAGAGAGGGACTTCTTCAGGGAATCCTTGAAACATTTGCATGGGGCCCCTCTGTTCCTTTTACCAATGGTCAGCTCTCCATACAACACGATCTTGGGCAGGTGACTGTCGTCCATCTGGGTAACCTGACCCTCCCAACACAGCTGGTTTTACAGGAGGATGCCCTCGATGCTGGTGATGTTGACTGTTTCCAGGTTTTCAATGTTTCTGATGCAGTCCTGCCAGCGGACTTGAGGATGCTGCAGAGGCAGCACTGATGGAAGTGCTCCAGAAGGAGTACATGATGGTGGTATCGTATCCGTGACTCAGTGCCATACAGAAGGGTGATGAGGACTACGGCTTTGTACACTTTGAGTTTGGTCTGTGCTCTGAGGCTGTGGTTGCTCCACACTCGTTTGTAGAGTCTGCCGAATGTATTGTTTGCTTTTGAAAGCCTATTGTCCACTTCCTTGTCTCGGTGGCATCAAACGAGATGATGCTCCCCAAATAAATAAATTGCTTGACAGCATTCAGCTCGGTTCCCTCGATGACAATACTCGGTGGTCTATATTCTTCTTGGGGTGCAGGCTGATGCAGGACTTCAGTTTTCTTTAAACTAATTTTTAGTCTGAAGAGTTGTGTTGCCTTGGAGAAACTTGTTGTTATATGTTGCAGGACTGTCTGACTGTGGGCCAGGAGCACACAGACATCGGTGAAAGGAAGTTCATGGATGAGTTTTTCTTCTGACTTTGTGTGAGCCTGAAGGTGCCTGAGATTAAAAAGGACTCCCTCAGTCAGGAAGTGTACATAAACTCCATCCTTAAGGTCTTCCATTGCCTGCTGCAGCATCATACTGAAAAAGATGGTGAATAGGGTCAGGGCCAGCACACATCCCTGCTTCACACCATTGGAGTTACGGAAGGGACTCGAGAGGTCACTGTTTTTTTTGACTTGTCCGTACTGATTTTCATGAAACTGCTTCACCATGGCCATGGTGGGCATCCAAGTTTTTCAAGAAATTCCCAAGTCCATCTCTGCTCACAGAGATATGGTAAGGTAAAGTCTACGAAAGTGATTTATAGGCCTTTGTATTGCTCACACTTTCCTTGTAATCGTCTGAGTGTGAATACCATGTCTGTGGTGTCTCTGTTTGCTCTGAAACCACACTGACTCTCTGGGAGGTTTTCCTCAGCAATGGTAGCACAAGCCTGTTCAGAAATATTCTAGCCAGGATCTTCCCAGCAATAGAAAGGAGGGTGATCCCACGGTAGTGGGAGCAGTCTGACTTTTCTCCTTTGTTTTTGTACAAGGTGTTGATAACGGCATCACAAAGATCCCGTGGAATCCTGCCCTGTTCCCAGCAGGCCATGAAAAACTCATGGAGCTTGGTGTCTCGGGCAGGGCCACCATGCTTCAATGCTTCGGGTAGAATCCGGGGGCTTTGTTGCTCTTCATCTGGCGTTCACAGTTTTCTCCCGAGTTGGACTCTCATCCAGTTCTTCTTTGACGGGCTGTTGTTGGATGTGATTGTTGACAGTATCATGCACTGTGCCCTTGGCATTGAAGAGTGTTTCAAAGTGCTCCAACCAGGGGTCCAGGACTGAATCCTTGTTGGTGTGTAGGGTCTTACCATCAGTGCTCCTCAAGGGATTTGTGTTTTGGGTTTGATGTACTGGTCCATAGACAGATTATAGTCCTTCTGTCACCAGTATGAGAGGACAGTTGAGTTTTTTCCACCAGTGTAATCCACCAGTCATTTTGGATGTTCCTCAGTTTACATTGAAGGATGCTGCATGCTTGACGATAGGCTGTCTTTTTCTCTTGACTGGTCGGCTGAGCCTGATAAACTGACCTTTTTATTGTTAGTAGATGTTGAATTTCCTTGTCATTTTTATCAAACCAGTCCCTGGTTTTCTTGGTGCTGGGTCCGATGACCTGGTTAGACGTATCCAGTACTGCAGCTTTAATATATTCTCAGAGTTCTTCTGAAGTGGTATCAGCAGTGAATTCAGGATGCTCCAGTCTAGTCTGTAAGGTTACTTGATATCTATCTCTGCAAGAGGTTGCTGACTCGAAATTTCTTTGATGGTTTGTCTCTCGGCCTGTTCTTGGGCTGAGGCTTGAAGTGAAAGTTCAGCTTTGAGTGAACGAGCCGGTGATCTGTGTGACAGTCAGCACTGGGCATGACTCTAGTATGTAGGACATCCTTTAGGTCACACTGGCACACCAAGATGTCATCTATCAGGTGCCAGTGTTTAGAGTGGGGATACATCCATGTGGTCGTGAAGAGATCTTTTTGTTGAAAGAAGGTGTTGTTATGGACAGCTGCATTTCTGAACAGAATCCCAAGAGTAAACGTCCATTTTCATTGTAGTTTCCAACTCCATGGTTTCCGAGCACTCCCCTCCATGCCAGGCTGTCATGGTCCCAGACCAACAAGTTCCTTATCTGAGTCTCCTGCAGCAGAACCCGTCAGTAACCTCACCCTCCACAGAGTTCACACACGAGCTGTCCTATCCCCCTGTCCTGGCTGCTGCCCAATTGTGCCCAGTAACTCAGCATGTGCTGATCCCAGCTCTACAATAGTAAAGTTTGGGCAGTGCCAGTATCTGAGCTGGCGACTGTGAGTGTCAGCTCAAGTGACGGTGTCTCCTCTTCACTGTGCTGGGGTTGTTCTTCCTCTTCCTCGTGGCTCTTTGGAGGCTGAGAGACATCAGATCCCAATGAGCTGAAAGCAACAAAAGCATAAGGTGAGGATTAGAGTGAGGGAAGGGGAGGTGGGGAGGGTTGGAGAGAGGGAAGGGGCAGTGGGGAGGGTTGGAGAGAGGGAAGGGGCGGTGGGGAGGGTTGGAGTGAGCAAGGGGAGGTGGGGTGGGTTAGAGTGAGGGAAGGGGCGGTGGGGAGGGTTAGATTGAGGGAAGAGGCAGTGGGGACGGTTGGAGTGAGGGAAGGGGCGGTGGGGAGGGTTGGAGTGAGGGAAGGTACAGTGGGGAGGGTTAGAGTGTGGGAAGGGGCGGTGGGGAGGGTTGGAGTGAGGGAAGGTGCGGTGAGGAGTGTTGGGTTGAGGGAAGAGGCAGTGAGGAGTGTTGGGTTGAGGGAAGAGGCAGTGAGGAGTGTTGGATGATGGAAGGGGCGATGAGGAGTGTTGAGTTGAGGGAAGGGGCGGTGGGGAGTGTTGGAGTGAGGGAAGGGGCGTTGGGGAGTGTTGGAGTGAGGGAAGGGGCAGTCGGGATGAAAGTAGGAGTTTTACAGTCACACCATCACCTTTCATGATGAGGATGAGGCGTGAATGGAGAAAGTGCGTAAGGCAGCAACTTACCAACATCCTCGATGGTCTCGGCAGCACCGGGTGCCACTGGCTCTGTGCCATCTCTCCCGGTTATTCATTGCAGCATCTACTCGAGGACACTGAGGGGATGCAGACATTCCCGCCCGTCCTCTGGTTTACCCGTCTGTTGTGGCTACCTTCTCCTGAAAGAGGGAGGGCAGAATGTCAGTGACTGTGTGTCAGTGTGGTTGGATGATGTGCCTACTATCATTGAATTGTTGAGTGAGGTGTAGTATAAGGATGTTAGGGGTGAGTCCTGAGTGTGAGGGAGTGCTGCTGGCTGAGTCATGGAGGTGTGGTGCATTGAGCAGTGTGAGAGCTGGGTGCTGTGTTGCCTCTGACATGAGAGGTGCTGATGAATTCACTCATCTTGACCCCCTGAGTGAGGTCAGGAATGTTTTTCCGGCACTGCTGCCATGTTCTGGGAGCCACAATCTGGGCATTAACCACCCTTGTCACTCATCATTCCCTGCGGAGTCTCAGTCTGCAAGGCACAAGTCAGGAGTGTGATGGAATACTCTCCACTTGCCTGGATGGGTGCAGCTCCAACAACACTTAAGAAGCTCGACACCATCCAGGACAAAGCAGCCCGCTTGATTGGCACCTCATCTACAAACATTCACTCCCTCCACCACCGACGCACAGTGGCAGCAGTGTGTACCATCTACAAGATGCACTGCAGTAACGCACCAAGGCTCCTTAGACAGCACCTTCCAAACCCCCAACCTCTACCAACTAGAAGGATAAGGTCAGCAAATGCATGGGAACACCACCACCTTGCAAGTTCCCCTCCAAGCCACACACCATCCTGACTTGGAAATATATCCCCGTTCCTTCACTGTCGCTGGGTCAAAATCCTGGAACTCTCTTCCTAACTTCACTGGGGTTGTAGAGATACCCCAAGGACTGCAGCAGTTCAAGAAGGCAGCTCACCACCACCTTGTGAAGTGCAGTTAGGGATGGACAATAAATGCTGGCATAGCCAGTGACGCCTACATTCCATGAATGAATAAAAAAAAGAATTCCAGAACCTCAATAGAAGCAAGGCCACTTTCCTTTTTTTTATTCATTCATGGGATGTGGGCGTCGCTGGCTATGCCAGCATTTATTGCCCATCCCTAATTGCCCTTGAGAAGGTGGTGGTGAGCTGCCTTCTTGAACCACTGCAGTCCATTTGGGGTAGGTATACCCACAATGCAGTTAGGAAGGGAGTTCCAGGATTTTGACCCAGCGACAGTGAAGGAATGGCGATATAGTTCCAAGTCAGGATGGTGTGTGACTTGGAGGGGAACTTGCAGGTGGTGGTGTTCCCATGTATTTGCTGTCCTTGTCCTTCTAGTTGGCAGAGGTCGCGGGTTTGGAAGGTGCTGTCTAAGCAGCCTTGGTGCATTGCTGCAGTGCATCTTGTAGATGGTACACACTGCTACCACTGTGCGTCGGTGGTGGAAGGAGGGAATGTTTGCAGATGGGGTGCCAATCAAATGGGCTGTTTTGTCCTGGATGGTGTCGACCTTCTTGAGTGTTGTTGGAGCTGCCCCCATCCAGGCAAGTGGAGAGTATTCCATCACACTCCTGACTTGTGCCTTGTAGATGGTGGACAGGCTTTGGGGAGTCAGGAGGTGAGTTACTCACCTCAGGATTCCTAGCCTCTGACCTGCTCTTGTAGCCACGATGTTTATATGGCTACTCCAGTTCAGTTTCTGGTCAATGGTAACCCCTAGGATGTTGATAGTGGGGGATTCAGCAATGGTAATGCAGTTGAATGTTAAGGGGAGATGGTTAGATTCTCTCTTGTTGGAGATGGTCATTGCCTGGCACTTGTGTGACAAGAATGTTACTTGCCACTTATCAGCCCAAGCCTGGATATTGTCCAGGTCTTGCTGCATTTCTACACGGACTGTTCAGTATCTGAGGAGTGTGCAATCATCAGCGAACATCCCCACTTCTGACCTTATGATTGAAGGAAGGTCATTGATGAAGCAGCTGAAGATGGTTGGGCCTAGGACACTACCCTGAGGAACTCCTGCAGTGATGTCCTGGAGCTCAGATGATTGACCTCCAACAACCACAACCATCTTCCTTTGCACTAGTTATGACTCCACCAGCGGAGGGTTTTCCCCTGATTCCCATTGACCTCAGTTTTGCTCGGGCTCCTTGATGCCATACTCGGTCAAATGCTGCCTTGATGTCAAGGGCAGTCACTCTCACCTCACGTCTTGAGTTCAGCTCTTTTGTCCATGTTTGAACCAAGGCTGTAATGAGGTCAGGAGCTGAGTGGCCCTGGTGGAACCCAAACGGAGCGTCACTGAGCAGGTTATTGCTAAGCAAATGCCGGTTGATGGCACTGTCAATGACACCTTCCATCACTTTACTGATGATTGAGACTAGGCTGATGGGGCGGTAATTGGCTGGGTCGGACCTGTCCTGCTTTTTGTGTACAGGACATACCTGGGCAATTTTCCACATTGCAGGGTAGATACCAGTGTTGTAGCTGTACTGGAACAGCTTGGCTAGAGGCGTGGCAAGTTCTGGAGCACAGGTCTTCAGTACTATTGCCAGACTATTCCATCACACTCCAGACTTGTGCCTTGCAGATGGTGGACAGGCTTTGGGGAGTCAGGAGGTGAGTTACTCGCTGCAGGATTCCTAGCCTCTGACCTGTTCTTGTAGCCACGGTGTTTATATGGCTACTCCAGTTCAGTTTCTGATCAATGGTAACCCCTAGGATGATGATTACTATGGTACAGACTGGACATTATCAAACAAGAAACCTGGTTCCTTTTATTTCTTCGTAATTGGCGTTAGATTTGGATCCCGACAATTGAGTTTCGAATTTGCTTTTGCAGTATCCAGTGCCTTCAGTCGTTTCTTGATATCACGTGGAGTGAATTGAATTGGTTGAAGTCTGTGACTCTGGGGACTTCAGGAGGAGGCTGAGATAGATCATCAACTCGACATTTCCGGCTGAAGATTGTTGCAAATGCTTCAGCCTTATCTTTTGCACTGATGTGCTGGGCTCCCCCATCATTGAGGTTAGGTATTTTGTGGAGCCACCTCCTCCAGTTAGTTGTTTAATTGTCCACCACCATTCACAGCTGGATGTGGCAGGACTGCAGAGCTTAGATCTGATCCGTTGGTTATGGGATTGCTTAGCCCTGACTGTTGTATGCTGCTTATGCAGTTTGGCACACCGGTAGTCCTGGGTTGTAGCTTCACCAGATTAACACCTCTTTTTGAGATATGCCTGGTGCTACTCCTGGCATGCCCTCCTGCACTCTTCCTAAAAAGTTATATGCTCTTGAGACATAAGATTATCTCAATAATGTTTAAGATATACTTTTTTAAAAAATAAATCATTAATTTGTTGTCGTCTAAAGATTGCTGGTTTGGTCTGTTTCATTCTGGGGTTACTAGAGTGTTTAATTTGGCTGTTTTCCGATTGGGTGTGAAAGCTTAATAATATGCTGTGACCTGTGGAGTGACGGGACTGCATTGGCAGTGCGTCGATCCCACCGCAGTTGTAACATATTTAATTGGGCGGCTCGTTCCAGGATCAGAATCAGATTGATTGGGGGGCTCGTGTTTGGAATCAAATTAATTACTCATTTCTGGGATAACATATAAATTGGAGTCTCATCACATTAATTGCTTTCATGTCTGGGATCATATTAATTGGAAACTCAATTGTCGGGATCCAAATCTAACGCCAATTACGAAAAAATAAAAGGAACCAGGTTTCTTGTTTAATAATGTACAGTCTGTACCATAGTAATCAACATCCTAGGGGTTACCATTGATCAGAAACTGAACTGGAGTAGCCATATAAACACCGTGGCTACAAGAGCAGGTCAGAGGCGGGGAATCCTGTGGCAAGTAACTTACCTCCTGACTACACAAAGCCTGTCCACCATCTACAAGACACAAGTCAGGAGTGTGATGGAATACTCTTCACTTGCCTGGATGGGTGCAGCTCCAATAACACTCAAGAAGCTCGACACTATCCAGGACAAAGCAGCTCCCTTGATTGGCACCCCATCCACAAGCATTCACTCCTTCAACCATCGACGCACAGTGGTAGCAGTGTGTACCATCTACAAGATGCACTGCAGCAACTTACCATGACTCCTTGGACAGCACCTTCCAAACCCACAACATCTACCACCTAGAAGGACAAGGGCAGCTAATACATGGGAACACCACCACCTGAAAGTTCCCCTCCAAGCCACACACCATCCTGATTTGGAACGATATCGCCATTCCTTCACTGTCACTGGGTTAAAATCCTGGAACTTCCGAACAGCACTGTGGGTATACCTACCCTACATGGACTGCGGTGGTTCAAGAAGGCAGCTCACCACAACCTTCGCAAGAGCAATTAGGGATGGGCAATAAATGCTGGGCTGGCCAGCGATGCCCACATCCTATGAATGTATAAAACAAATTAGCTGTTGCTGTTTCTGGGAAAGGAGAATATATCCCTCAGTTACTTGATAACTTTCATTAAGAATAAACTAAAAGAATTGTCAGCGAAATTGGGGTTAGAATTGAAATCAGGTTCCAAAAAAGCTGTGATAATTGACCTAATTGCCCAACATCTTGAATTAGAAGAAGAAGACGAGGAACAAGAAAGCAGTAAGTCAGAGAATGATGCAGTGGAATTAACTAATATTTAGTTACAATTGAGGCAACTGGAGCTTCAACAGGAAAAAGAAAAAGCAACAGTAAGAAGAAAACTCGAGGATGCAAAATAATTAAGAAAACTTGAACTTGAAAAAGAAGAAAGGCAGAAGGAGAGGGAATTTAGGCAAAAAGAGATGGAACTAAGATAAGGGGGTGATCTTGACTCCAGGATAATTCAGGTCAGGAAGAATCTGAATTCAGCCCAGGACCCGGTGAAAAGCTGTTTAAATTTATACAGGCTCTTCCTAAGTTTGAGGAAAGGGACACAGAGGTATTTTTCACATCTTTTGAGAAAATAACCAAACAGATGAAATGGCCGAAGGAAAGCTGGACACTGCTTATGGAATGCAGCTTGGTAGGCAGGGCTCATGAAGTTTATGCCATGCTTGCTGAAGAGGCTTCCGCAGATTATGAGATGGCAAAAAAGGCTATTCGCTCTGTGTATGAGTTAGTCCCTGAAGCTTACCATCAGAAGTTTCAGAACTTACGGAGATTGGCTGTGCAGATGGATGTAGAATTTGAGAGGGTGAAGCAAATTAATTTTGCTCGTTGGATACGGGCATTAAAGACGGAAACCACATATGAGAACCTTCGAGAATTTTTTCTTTTAGAAGACTTTAAAAACTCCATTCCTTCAGTAATGAGCACTCATGTAGATAACCTGAAAGTTTTGAAAGCTAGGAAAGCAGCAGAAATTGCTGATGATTTTGAGCTTGTAAATAAGCCAAAACCTTCTGTCCATCACCCCCATAAACTCGAGAAGGATAGAAAGCAAGATAGGGAAATGAAGGCAAGTAGCCGGGGACAAGAATCAACAGCTGGGTCTGCCCCAGGATCACCTCCTCAGGTCAGAAAGGAAGGTGCTGACGGTAGAAGTGAGGTTCACAAGCCAAAGTGCTATCATTGTCACAAAACGAGTCATCTTCGTTCGGAATGCTGGAAATTGTGAGGCAAACCCATAGAACTTGTTGGGATACGCAAAGCTAAATCAGAGGAAAACTGCATTACTGAGAGTATAGCAGCAGTTGTAAAACCAGGCCATAAAACTAAAGAGAGTGTCGAGGTTAAGAATAAAATACCCGAAAGTTATAATGAATTTTTATCAAAGGGGAGAGTAACTCCATATCCTATGAGTGAGGCAGGAAAACCTGTCATTATACTCAGGGATACAGGCGCAACCCAAATACTCTTGCTGGGAAAAATATAAAGTTTCCACCAGAGACCGCCTTGAAAGCTAAAGTTTTAGTTAATGGAATTGGTGGGAGTATATACCCGTCCCTTTATATAAAGTACGCATAGTGAGTGACTTAATATCTGGATAGTAACTGTAGGAGTTGTCCACAGTTTGCCAGTAGAGGGAATTTATCTACTCTTCGGAAATGATTTGGTTGGATTGAAAGTATCAGTTTCTCCTATAATTACAGAAGAACCAAGTGAAGTTAAGAAACGGAGCAATTACAGGAACAATTTCTGGGAATATTTCCTGCGTGTGTAGTTACCCGTGCAATGGCTAAACAGGATCCATTGTTGGAGGTAAAAGTGGCGCCACAAACAGATAGCCAAGTATCTGAAACCCTTTTGGGGATTTTGGTAATCTAAATGAGATGTTTAACAGATCTTCTGTCATTGCAGCACAGCAAGCTGATTCAGAGATATACCAAATAGCACAGACAGCTCTGACAGAAGCTGAGGCAAAAGGAGTTCCAGAAGGCTATTATATGGCAGATGGGGTTTTGAGGAGGAAATGGAGACCGCCTCATAGACCTGCAGATGAAGACTGGACAGTTGTTGAACAGAATATGGTTCCACCGAAATATTGCCAGGGATTATTAAAGTTAGCACATGACATTCCTTTTGCAGGATATAGGGGAATTTGGAAGACCAAATCATGCGTAAACCAACATTATTACTGGCCAGGTCTTGCAAAGGATGTGAGACAATTTTGTAGGACATGCCATACATTCAAATGGTGGGAAAACCACAACCTACCATAAAACTGGCACCACAAGTTCCCATATTAGTGACTGAGGAACCATTTGGCAGGGTATTAGTAGACTGTGTAGCAGCCTTGCCAAAAACAAAAGCATGACATCAATACATACATACTATCATGGATATGGCTACTTGATTTCCAGAGGCCATTCCTTTGAGGACAATTGCTGATAGACCAGCACAAAAAATTTAACCCAATTGTGAGATATGGATTACCCTTGAAGTTCGATTAGATCAAGGTTCTTATTTCATATCTAAGATATTTCAAGAAGTCATGGGAAATTTGGGGATTAGACAGTTGAAATCTTCAGCATATCACCCACAGTCACAGGGAGCTTGAGGGAGATTCCACCAAACTCTCAAAACAATGATTCGAACATACTATCATGAATATCCACATGACCGAAATAAAGGACTAGACTTTCTTTTATTTGCCACCAGAGACTCACTGAATGAGTCTATAGGCTTCAGTCCTTTCAAATTGGCTTCTGGACATGAAGTAGACATGAAGGCTCAAGAAAGCATGTGTTGTGGCTCAGGAACACTTTAAAGCAGACAAGAATGCAAATGCCTGAGATTTTCAACCAGGGGATGAAGTATTAGTGTTGTTACCATTACAGGGAGAACCATTAAAAGCATGGTTCAGTGCCTCGTATAGAGTGGGTAAGGTAGATTACTTGATTGACACCCCTGATCGCTGGAAGAAGAACTGGTTGTGTCACATCAATATGTTAAAGCAATATTATCACAGAGTGGAGGATAATCCAGTACAGGAATGTCAGGTAATCGGGACAGTTGAGAAAGAAAAGAATAGTGAGGATGAGGCAGAAGCAGGCTGAGAAAATTCTCAGATTGAACCTCCAACTATCAGATTAGTGAATACAGAATGGCGAGGAAAATTGGTCAACATGCTTTTGCACTTAGTGGCAAAACAATGTGAAGACCTAACCAGGCTTTTCACAACATTTAAAAGAGTTTGTAGGGATAAGTCAGGATGTACAACCTTAGCCACACATGATGAGAGTATAGGAGGAACCATTCCTTTCAAAAACATCCTTGCCATTTAGGTCCAGACAGACAGGCTCAAGTGAAAGCTGAAATCCAATGCATGCTAGAGGGCAACTAAGTTGAACCTAGTCTGGACAGCTGGAATTCACCGGTGGTCTTGATGCCTAAACCTGGTGGGTTGGCCCAAATTTGCATTGATTATACAAAAGTCACTGTTGTAACAAAGGCAGACTCCTACCCAAATTCTCATTAGAAGACTGGATGGACAGAGTGGGCAACACCATGTGTCTTATAGAGTCAAATGTGTTGGAGGGATACTGTCAATTTCCTTTGACACCCCAAGATAAGGAAAAGTCAGCTTCTGTTACACTGGAAAGGGTTTTTCAGTTTCAAGTGATGCCACACAGGTTAAGGGGTACTCGAGAAATGTCTCAGAGAATAGTGAAGCCAGTAAAGGCCAGTGTTCCTCCCTGTGCAGTTCACCTGGCTGAGGTGATGGACGAGAGGGACACTTGGAAGGAAAACACAAAACACCTGGGAGACTATGTTTGGAAGGTTGAAATGACCTAATTGGGACAACCTTCCTAAAATTTAAAGCCAAAAATGTTCTAATGGAATTTATTGATGTAGTCTGATCATTTTGAAAATTGTATATACATATTTCAGGGGAAAATAATGCTATTGCCGATTGTTTGTCATGAAATTCACGATGTTAACTCATATAGATGTTGATGGTATAAAGAACATGCTGTAAATTATTAGCAGAGTGAATGGTGAGTGAATGTGGGAAAAAAAAGTTAATGTTTTTCCAATGTATTATTTTTTGCATTGTAATGAAACGTATTTTGGAAATGGTGTTTCCTTTCACCAGAACCTGATGAGAAGAACACGGATCCAGTGTCAGAAGAGGTTTAATGACCCCATACACTGTGGCAAGGTGAGTGTAACCCCCAGCCCTCAGGACAGGCCCCTGGGTATGAACCCTCCAGCAGACACTTCACCTGAGGAGCCTCAGGCCACATGCTGCTCCTGAACATGGGAGGGGTGTGTGCTCACAGCACATACTCACTCCTCAGAATGGTACTGAGCCATAGTGCTGTTGAGGGTCTGTCACCACGGAGACAAGCAGCTTCTAATGAATAGAGGATCGTGACATTGGCCACAGAGGACAGCAGTGTTTTATTTCACTCACTATTGTCCTAACAGGAGAAACGGGAACATAATGACCACCAAGGGACCCAGACAGGAGGAGGAGGGGGGCCATTTTTCTACCACATTACCTCAATGGAGGTGGCAGCGTTTGACATAGCCAGGATGGTGGACGAGGAGTAAGACGGCCCTGGAGAGACGGGAGCTCATGGTGGAGGTGGTGATTACAGAAGGCAATGTGATCATTATAGGGGTGCAGTGCACTCCACCCCA
This sequence comes from Heterodontus francisci, assembly GCF_036365525.1. Taxonomy (NCBI): domain Eukaryota; kingdom Metazoa; phylum Chordata; class Chondrichthyes; order Heterodontiformes; family Heterodontidae; genus Heterodontus; species Heterodontus francisci. Next base: position 54,711,640 of record NC_090406.1, on the reverse strand, counting down.
TCTGAAAGTGTGTCATACACTGAGTAACATTGAGTAGCCTCATCACTGCTGAAGTTTCTACTCTCCGAGTCTAGCTCTCATCATCTCTTCCTGTGTCTCCCACAGGTGCAGACATCGAACCCAGGGCACCCTCACCCCCTCCCTACACAGGCCCACTGGAGCAAGAACCTGCTGAAGAACCACCATCACACCTGACAACCACATTGTCCACCAATGCAGATACACCCACCTCGATGGGTCCTCACATTCGCATGTAGACAGGGTAACATGGGGTGACGAGCACGGCACTAGTGGGCAGGAGGAGGTGCCAGAGGAAGAGGCAGCTGTGGTCAGTTCCCCTCGGAGGAAGGGGGATAGGTACTGCCCCGCTCAGCTGGAGGCAGCCTCAGGAGTCACGAGAAAGGAGGCTCTACCTTGAACATAGCAGGAGATGTGATCTCGCATGTCCCTGCGGCAGTGCGGGGTCTGGGCAGAGAATGGACGAGTCCTTCCAGCTCCTGTGCACCACCATGGTTCAGGGCTATGAACACATGAGCTCCTCCATAGACAGAGTAGTCAGTCTCTTGGAGAGCCATGTGCAGCAACACTCAGAGTGCATTCAGGAACTGGACACTGACTACATAGGATGCATAGGATGCTGGATAGTCCAGACCGGTCAGTGGCACTGGTGGCGTCGAGCTCTTTGGAGTGGATGCCAGTTGCTCCCCAGCTGGTGCCCTCCTCCAGGCATCGGGAAAGTCTGTCAATGACTGAAGGTGTCTCGGAGGAGGATGAGGGTGCCACTCTTCACGAGGCATCCTCAAGATCCTCGGTCTGCTTGGCCCCTCTGACTGAGGGACCATCTGTGCAGCTGGGCCAAGTGACAGACAGAGGCTGCGTCTGCAATGATGCAGCTGCAGCATCCTCTGGAGATGCCCCCATGGGCAAATCCACAATGAGGACGATCACCACATGCATCGCAGCCGTAAGCTGAGACGAGTGAGCAGACCGCCTCCACCTCCTCCGAGGCCACAAGGACAGCACAGCATAGATGAGGCTGAGTGTGGAGTCCACCACATTGCACAGAGCACTGAGTGGGTCACTGGGGTGTGTTCTTTCTGTCTCTGTCGACTGTCTTCCTCTCTGTGCACTGCATAAGTGATGACCCTCAAGCCCCCAGTCTGGGACTCCTTTTATTTCTGCCATGACAGGAAAGGGGTCATTAAGTGCTGAAAGAGGTAACGGGATCCTTCACGGTGAGGACAAAGCTTCTGGGCAGATGTGCTTCCCTCATTGGTTGTAAGTGTTTAGATGTTCCGAGTTGTGTCTGGGATGTGTCAGCACAGGTAACTCAGCCTCACTTCCATACCCTGACCCTCAACCTGGCTCAGAGAGACTCAGGTGAAACATTCCCGAATCAGATGATTCCTGTAATTCCCGGCATCCTCACGAGCACTTCGCGCTCCGAGCCGTGCCCAGTCATGTCTTTGTGCAGCAGGGACACCTCTCTATCCAGCGTCATCTCCCTCTGCCTCCACCTCCTCCTCCTCTCTCACCACCTTCTCCTGCTATTCCACTGATGAGCTGCCTCCTTCCAGGGCCTCACTATCCTCCAGGTTCACACCTCTCTGTAGGGCCATGAAATAGAGAATGCAGCAGACCACCACAATGACGGAGACCATTGGAGAAGGGTATTGGAGGGCATCACCCGACCGGCCCAGGCTCCGGAAACACGTCTTCAGAAGCCCAATGACCTGCTCAATGGCTGTCATACTGAACAGGTGGTATTGCTTGTGTCGTCCCTGTGTCTCTGTCGGGGGTTCCCGTCGAGGGGTCATTAGCCATCTCTTTGAGACTGTTCCCTTGCCCCCTCGGATCCACCAATGTACCTTGGGGGGTTGGAATGAAGATGTGGACTGGTGGAGGATGAAGGAGTCAGGGCAGCTGCCAGGAAAGCACATGGAGGAATCTCTTGTGGTGGTCACAGACCAGTTGGACATTGAGCGAAAGCAAACCCTTCCTGTTGATGAATCTCACTGGCCAGTCACTGGGTGCCTTGATGGCCACTTGGGTGCAATCGATGATGCCCTGCACCGAGGGGAATTCAGCAATGGTGGTGAAACCCACTGCCCTCTGTCCCAGAGAGGCTGTGTCTGCTGTTAAACATAGCTACAGACTGTGTCTGTGACAGGTGGTGACGGAACCAACAAGAGGAAAAGATATACTTCACCTCGTCCTCACCAAACTGCCTGCTGCAGATGCATCTGTCCATGACTTTATTGGTAGGAGTGATAACCGCACAGTCCTTGTGGAGTCAAGGTCTCGTCTTCACATTGAGGATACCCTCCATTTTGTTGTGTGTCACTCCCACCATGCTAAAGGGAATAGATTTCAACAGATCTAGCAATACAAATCTGGCATCCATGAGGCACCGTGGGCCATCAACAGCAGCAGAATTGTACTCAACCACAATCAGTAACCTCATGGCCTGACATATCCCCCACTCTAACAATACCTTCAAGCTGCAGACCAACCCTGGTTCATTGAAGAGAGCAGGAGGGCATGCCAGGTGCAGCACCAAGCATACCTCAAAATGAGGTGTCAACCTGGTGAAGCTACAGCCCAGGACTACTTACGTGCCAAACAGCGTAAGCAACATGCAAATGTCAAGGGGAGATGGTTAGATTTTCTCTTGTTGGAGATGGTCATTGCCTGGCACTTGTGTGACGTGAATGTTACTTGCCACTTATCAATGAAAGCCTGGATATTGTCCAGGTCTTGCTGCATTTTTAAATCACTGCTTCTGTATCTGAGGAGTCGCAAATGGTGATGAACATGCAATCATCCGCGAACAATGTAGCATTTGTCTAAGTACGGCATCAAGGAGCCCTAGCAAAACCGGAGTCAATAGGAATCAGGCAGAAAACTCTCTGCGAGTTGGAGTCATACATAGCACAAAGGAAGATGGTTGTGGTTGTTGGAGGTCAATTCGCTCAGCTGCAGGACATCACTGCAGGAGTCCCTCAGGGTAGTGTCCTAGGCCCAACCATCTGCAGTTGCTTCATCAAGGACCTTCCTTCAATCATAAGGTCAGAAGTGGGGATGTTTGCTGATGATTGAACAATGTTCAGCACAATTCGTGACTCCTCAGATACTGAAGCAGTCTGTGTAGAAATGCAACAAGACCTGGACAATATCCAGGCTAGGGCTGATAAGTGGCAAGTAATATTTGCACCACACAAGTGCCAGGCAATGACCATCTCCCATTGATGTTTAATGGCATTGTGATTGCTGAATCCCCCACTATCTTGGGGTTGCCATTGACCAGAAACTGAACTGGAGTAGCCATATAAATACCATGGCTACAAGAAGAGGTCAGTGGCTGAGAATTCTGAGGTGAGTAACTCACCTCCTGACTCCCCAAATCCTGTCTTCCATCCACAAGGGTTACGACCGAGGTGGTGGTAATGCACTGTCAATTCAGTTGCAATATTCTACAGGTCACAGCATATTATTAAGTTTGTCCCTCCAACTGGAAAACAGCCGAATTAAACAGTTTATTACCCCCAGAATAAGATACACCCAACCAGGTATCTTTAGACAAAAGCAAATTAACTATTTATGAATAAACTAAATCCTAAATACTATTAAGATAATTATTTTTGTCTAAAGACCTTATAACTTCTTACTTATCCTAAAGCCCCCATGCACACACACATACATTAAAAAAAATCTACAGTTAACCCATTTTAAAAATGGTGTTTCTTGAGAATACAATAAGTAGCTGGGTTGTATGTCCTAGTGGGTTATGTTGCCGGCTGATGAGGTATCCCAGAGTAGAATAATCAGATGCCACTCAAAATCTCCAGGTGAATTCAAAGAAACAGTCTTTTAATATATAGGCATTCAAAGTATTCCAGCTGCAACAGGCATCACACGGTTCTTCCAACGAGGAGCACAGCAATCTGTCTACTGGAATTTTAAATTGGCAGTCTTTTGGTAGAACCTTCACTGAGAATTCCAGCAAACACAAACTGGCGATAGAAAAGGTTACTTTTGCAGCCGAGACTTCTTTGGGTTTCAAAGTAAAACGGAATTTACTACCTCCAACAATGAAAATGTTGTTTCCAGGGCTTTTTCTCCTTCTTAGGCAAACACAGTCTGAGCTCGATGTAGATGTTCTCTGGTGAGATATAGACAGCTTCTTTTTTATAAAGCACTCTTCATTGGGGACCAGATCAGGCTGCTTTCAGTCAGTCAAATTGAAACATTTACAGCACGTCTACTGCTGTTGCCTAGGGAACAGGCCTGCCGTGACACACTGTTCTCAAGAATCTAAAACTTCTTTGTCTTAAAGGTACATAGTCTTAAAGACACACTGTTTCCAACAGATGAGGAAAAAGTATTCCGTGACACAAGGCACAAGTCAGGAGTTTGATGGAATACTCTCCACTTGCCTGGATGGGTGCAGCTCCAACAACACTCAGGAAGCTCAACACTATCCAGGACAAAACAGCCCGTTTGATTGTCACCCCATCCACAAACATTCACTCCCTCCAACACCGATGCACAGTGGCAGCAGTGTGTGCCATCTACAAGCAAAGCAACAAGGCTCCTTAGACAGCACCTTCCAAACACGTGACCTCTACCACTGAGAAGGACAAAGGCAGAAGATGCATGGGAACACCACCACCTGCAGGTTTCCCTCCAAGCCGCATACCATCCTGACTTGGAACTATATCGCCATTGCTTCACTGTCGCTGGGTCAAAATCCTGGAACTCCTTTCCTAACAGCACTGTGGGTGTACCTATACCCCAAGGACTGCAGCAGTTCAAGAAGGCAGTTCACCACCACCACCTTCTCAAGGGCAATTAGGGATGAGCAATAAATGCTGGCTAGCCAGCAATGCCCACATTCCAGGAACGAATAAAATAAAACAAATGTGCTGTACAGCTCCTGCAAACAAGGATCAGTAACCAGCGTGATGCAGTGGGGTGCAGCTGTTTGTGAGATGCCAATAGGTCCACAGCTGATCCTTGGAAGGAGACAGAGAGAAGAAGTTCAAGGCCACAGTGACTTTGATGGCTACTGGCAGGGCATGGTGACCAGTGCAGTAAGGTGCAAGGTCTTCAGTGACAAGGGCACAGATGCCAGTGAACATCTGCCTGGAGAGTCACAGTCTCCTGTGACACTGGGTGTTAGTCATCTCCAGGTAGCTCCGCATTCGATGGTAGATCTTGTGTCGAGGGCATGGCCTTCATGTCCTTACTGTCCCTCTTTCCTGTCCTGTGCCCTCCTGCTGCTTGAGATTCTTCCCTTCCAATGGAGAGTGTTGCCCCTCATTACCAAAATATGATAGTTGTGTCTCCATTGCCAGCTGCAGCCATCCTTCTGGACAGGGGCTGCCCAACTGCCCTTGGCAGCCTTGCCTCCTGCTCTTTTGCCCTTGCAATGCCAGAGGGTGCCATCCACCTTCAAAACCCCGGCGCTAAGTGCCCACTATCCCTGCCACGTACACTGTGCCAAAGGCACCCCCTTTACCCACTGACCCTGTTATGGTGCTGGGGTGATGCCCTGGGGTTGCCATGACTGGCTCCCCACTCTGTACCTGCCTCCCCTCAGCTGATCTGTTTCAGAAGGCATGTGTTACCCGTGCGTCTCTTTCAAAATCAGAACCCCAACCACTTAACAGCTCTTGATGAGCTTTTATCCTCTCTTACTTGTCCTGTTAAGGCAGGGAGTGGAGTTCCTGTCCTGCTCTCTCCCCACCACCACCCCACGCTGCTCATTATTGCCACCACCAGGATCGACACTTTGAAATCAACACACCGCCATGTGCTGGTATTTTTGGGGCCGTTTCTGACTTGCGGAGGACCCTGAAAATTTAGCTCAATTCCTCAGTTAGCTCCTCAGCCACGCCCTCCACCTCTAGAGGATCTCCTAATCGGCCATCCTTTCATTGACTGTCCATATGTTGGTCAAAGACTGCAGTGTTTCCGGTTACGTTACCTGCTAATCTTTTCGCATACACTCTATTACTGATCTAGTTTCCTTTCTCAGCTCTCCTTTGCACTTTCTGTATTCTGATTGTTTCTTTGCTGCATTATAAATCTGACATTTATCATAAGCTGTTACATTTCGGGCTGAAGTTGATCACACTTGAAATCACAGATCTAACTTTAACCAGATTTTACAAAGTCTTATTAACAACTTCTGTAGAGTTCTTGTTTACTGTGCTGCTCACTGAGGCTACAAAGCTATCCAGGTCAGGTGTTTTCCCCAAAGCACAAAGCTACTTTCAGTTTCCAAATACTATATATTCTCTAATGCTCAAGCCCACACATTCATCATGACATCAGCCATCTTTGGAGTCCCCGCATGGCACAGGATGTGCAGGCAACGGCTCTCAGCTGTCCCAACATTTTGCTGAAAAGAACTGTCTATTTGATTAAAGTTCTCATTCCTTAGAGGGCTCTGCTCCTTCCCTCTTGTACTTTTGCTGTTATCCCTTGGTAACAAATCCATATTTTAAAGACTTCACTCAGTTTGTAATTCATTCCATTTAGCAGTTCACTCTCTCTCTGCTCAAATCCTTTCGGTTCACTCGAGTTCTTGTTTGTGATTTAATTGCTCCAGTTTATTTCTCTGAAAGTAAAAACTTGTCCTTTAATTATCAATTCATTTTCAATGTAATTCTAAGTTGTTTGGAATCAATAATATTTAAAAACAACCTACAAAGTTGATTCACTTGTTCTTCAATGACTTGTCTATTTAACTCAGTTCAATAAAATCTGTTCTAAACAGGTTGTTTTATCCAGACAATATCTCCACTTGATGAACTGATGATCTTTGAGAGCAAGGAGCTCTCAGCTTTTACTCATTGATCTTCACTAGAGTTGATCCAGTTTTGATGTTGCCTTGTTCTCTGGTGTTGATTTACTCGTCTTCTTCACCCGATTTCTCTGCTGTCCAATGAAGTTCCAGCAACAGATTTCTCAAGAATAACTTGACTTTTCCTCACAGGATTTCTATTTTAATGGTTTTTGAACTGTTTTGTTAAAGGATTTAGTTTTGTAAATTTCTCCCTTGCTCTCCTCATGGTCAGGCAGAAAGTTTAACTGCTGTGTTTTCAAGCAGCAAGAGCTTTATTTGAAAAGCCATTGTGCCAGCATTTTGGGTTTTAATCCAGTTACAAATCTGGTTGTGATGCCTTGTGGCTCCAGCTGTCACGTGACCTGCCAGGGAACGACCTCATAATTGACCCAGTCGTGTAGCTGTGGGTTGATGTTTAAATTGCTTCAAATTTATTTTCCAGAAAGACAATGAAAATGAATCGATATATAAAAGGTAGATTTTGTGAATTTGTGCTCCCAGGGGAAATTCCTGCAGAGTCTGCTGGTTTTCATATCCCCAATTCCCCACAGGAAGCTCTGTGATCGGAGTCTGTATTCATTACATCAACATTATACAGATTCATTTCATGGGCGACTCCAGTGTGAATTGTCGTCAGTTTTAACTTTTACAAAAGCAAAATACAGCAGATGCTGGAAATCTGAAACCAAAACAGAAAATGCTGGAAATACTCAGCAGGTTTGGCAGCGTTTGTGGAGGGAGAAACAGAGTTAACGTTTCTGGTCTGTGACCTTTCATCAGAACTTGGCTGAGATTGTCTGAGTGACTGAGATTGTGGAATCAGTTTCAGAGTCAAAGACATTGAATCTGGAAGGCTAGGCCGATGTAGATTATCAAACACAATTTTGGAATATAGATTTTTTTTTTACACGATATTAATCAAAGTTGATTTAAACTTTGTGCTCATGAATCCTATCTTTTGATCACAATGACACTGATAACAATTAAAAAATCAAAACTTGCATCAGACAATGATGGACTTTCCAAGCTTCGTCACTGTTGTCTTATAGGAAACGTGGCAGTCAATTTACACACAGCAAGATCCCAGAAACAGCAATGTGATAAAGAGCAGATAATCTGTTTTTTAAATGATGTTGATTGTATGATAAATATTGACCAGGACACCATGGAATAACTCCCCTGCTATTCTCCGAAATACTGCCATGGGATCTTTTACAACCAGCTGAGAGGGCAGATGGCACCTCAGTTTGCCATCTCACCTAAAAGCCAGCACCTCTGACAGTGCAGCACTCCCTCAGTGCCACCCTGGGATATCAGTTTGTGTTCAAGTTTCTGGAGTCAGATTTGAAATCACAGATTTAAAAGCTGGATTGTTACTGACTGAGACACAGTTAACATCATGGAAAAGGAGGAACAGAATTTCAGGGTGTAAGGATAGGCAGAAATAGATAATTAAAGACAGTAAGGTAATTGATTTTACACAGAACTGAATAATATTGAGCAAGGTGAATGCATACAAACAGCTGAAAGAGACACACTTATCACAGCAGGATGGAGTATGAAATAGGAATTTCAATCACCACTGTGATCATAGAAAATGTCACCAATACATTAATGATTGGAAGTGATAAGGCAACAGAGGCTGAAACAACTTAATGACAGTATCCTGTAATACCCCACACAGGGGAAATAGGATATATGACAGCTTCCTGTAATACCCCACACAGGGGCAATACGAATATATGACAATATCCTATAATATCCCACACAGGGGCATTAAGAATATATGACAATATCCTATAATATCCCACACAGGGGCATTAAGAATATATGACAATATCCTGTAATACCCCAAACATGGGCATTAAGAATATACGACAATATCATATAATATCCCACACAGGGACATTAAGAATATATGACAATATCCTATAATATTCCACACAGGGGCATTAAGAATATATGACAATATCCTATAATATCCCACACAGGGGCATTAAGAATATATGACAATATCCTATGATATCCCACACAGGGGCATTAAGAATATATGACAATATCCTGTAATATCCCACACAGGGACATTAAGAATATATGACAATATCCTATAATATCCCACACAGGGGCATTAAGAATATATGACAATATCCTATAATATCCCACACAGGGGCATTAAGAGTATATGACAATATCCTGTAATATCCCACACAGGGACATTAAGAATATATGACAATATCCCATAATTTCCCACACAGGGGCATTAAGAATATATGACAATATCCTGTAATACCCCAAACATGGGCATTAAGAATATATGACAATATCCTATAATATCCCACACAGGGGCATTAAGAGTATATGACAATATCCTGTAATATCCCACACAGGGACATTAAGAATAAATGACAATATCCTATAATATCCCACACAGGGACATTAAGAATATATGACAATATCCTATAATATCCCACACAGGGGCATTAAGAATATATGACAATATCCTGTAATACCCCAAACATGGGCATTAAGAATATATGACAATATCCTATAATATCCCACACAGGGACATTAAGAATAAATGACAATATCCTATAATATCCCACACAGGGACATTAAGAATATATGACAATATCCTATAATATCCCACACAGAGGCATTAAGAATATATGACAATATCCTGTGGTACCCCAAACATGGGCATTAAGAATATATGAAAGGATCATATAATATCCCAAACATGAGCATTAAGAATATATGACAGTATCATATAATATCCCACACAGGGACATTAAGAATATATGACAATATCCTATAATATGCCAAACATGAGCATTAAGAATATATGACAGTATCATATCATATCCCACACAGGGGAATTAAGAACATATGACAATATCCTATAATATCCCAAACATGAGCATTAAGAATATATGACAGTATCATATAATATCCCACACAGGGACATTAAGAATATATGACAATATCCTATAATATCCCACACAGGGACATTAAGAATATATGATAATATCCTATAATATTCCACACAGGGGCATTAAGAATATATGACAATATCCTATAATATCCCACACAGGGACATGAAGAATATATGACAATATCCTATAATATCCCACACAGGGACATGAAGAATATATGACAATATCCTATAATATCCCAAACATGAGAATTAAGAATATATGACAGTATCATATAATATCCCACACAGGGACATTAAGAATATAAGACAATATCCTATAATATCCCACACAGGGACATTAAGAATATATGATAATATCCTATAATATTCCACACAGGGGCATTAAGAATATATGACAATATCCTATAATATCCCACACAGGGGCATTAAGGATATATGACAATATCGTAAAATATCGCACACAGGGACATTAAGAATATATGACAATATCCTATAATATCCCAAACATGAGCATTAAGAATATATGACAGTATCATATAATATCCCACATAGGGACATTAAGAATATATGACAATATCCTATAATATCCCAAACATGAGCATTAAGAATATATGACAGTATCATATAATATCCCACACAGGGACATTAAGAATATATGACAATATCCTATAATATCCCAAACATGAGCATTAAGAATATATGACAGTATCATATAATATCCCACACAGGGACATTAAGAATATATGACAATATCCTATAATATCCCAAACATGAGCATTAAGAATATATGACAGTATCATATAATATCCCACACAGGGGCATTAAGAATATATGACAATATCCTATAATATCCCACACAGGGACATTAAGAATATATGACACTATCCTATAATATCCCACACAGGGGCATTAAGAATATATGACAATATCCTATAATATCCCACACAGGGGCATTAAGAATATATGACAATATCCTATAATATTCCACACAGGGGCATTAAGAATATATGACAATATCCTATAATATTCCACACAGGGGCATTAAGAATATATGACAATATCCTATAATATTCCACACAGGGGCATTAAGAATATATGACAATATCCTATAATATCCCACACAGGGGCATTAAGAATATATGACAATATCCTATAACATCCAACACAGAGGGACATTAAGAATATATGACAATATCCTATAATATCCCACACAGGGACATTAAGAATATATGACAATATCCTATAATATCCCAAACATGAGCATTAAGAATATATGACAATATCCTATAATATCCCACACAGGGGCATTAAGAATATATGACAATATCCTATAATATCCCACACAGGGGCATTAAGAATATATGACAATATCCTATAATATCCCACACAGGGGCATTAAGAATATATGACACTATCCTATAATATCCCACACAGGAGCATTAAGAATATATGACAATATCCTATAATATCCCACACAGGGACATTAAGAATATATGACAATATCCTGTAATATCCCACACAGGGGCATTAAGAATATATGGCAATATCCTATAATATCCCACACAGGGGCATTAAGAATATATGACAATATCCTGTAATATCCCACACAGGGGCATTAAGAATATATGGCAATATCCTATAATATCCCACACAGGGACATTAAGAATATATGACAATATCCTATAATATCCCAAACATGAGCATTAAGAATATATGACAGTATCATATAATATCCCACACAGGGACATTAAGAATATATGACAATATCCTATAATATCCCAAACATGAGCATTAAGAATATATGACAGTATCATATAATATCCCACACAGGGGCATTAAGAATATATGACAATATCCTATAATATCCCACACAGGGACATTAAGAATATATGACACTATCCTATAATATCCCACACAGGGGCATTAAGAATATATGACAATATCCTATAATATCCCACACAGGGGCATTAAGAATATATGACAATATCCTATAATATTCCACACAGGGGCATTAAAAATATATGACAATATCCTATAATATTCCACACAGGGGCATTAAGAATATATGACAATATCCTATAATATCCCACACAGGGGCATTAAGAATATATGACAATATCCTATAATATCCCACACAGGGGCATTAAGAATATATGACAATATCCTATAACATCCCACACAGGGACATTAAGAATATATGACAATATCCTATAATATCCCACACAGGGACATTAAGAATATATGACAATATCCTATAATATCCCAAACATGAGCATTAAGAATATATGACAATATCCTATAATATCCCACACAGGGGCATTAAGAATATATGACAATATCCTATAATATCCCACACAGGGGAATTAAGAACATATGACAATATCCTATAATATCCCACACAGGGGCATTAAGAATATATGACACTATCCTATAATATCCCACACAGGGGCATTAAGAATATATGACAATATCCTATAATATCCCACACAGGGACATTAAGAATATATGACAATATCCTGTGATATCCCACACAGGGGCATTAAGAATATATGGCAATATCCTATAATATCCCACACAGGGGCATTAAGAATATATGACAATATCCTGTAATATCCCACACAGGGACATTAAGAATATATGGCAATATCCTATAATATCCCACACAGGGACATTAAGAATATATGACAATATCCTGTAATATCCCACACAGGGGCATTAAGAATATATGGCAATATCCTATAATATCCCACACAGGGGCATTAAGAATATATGACAATATCCTATAATATCCCACACAGGGGCATTGAGAATATATGACAATATCCTATAATATCCGACACAGGGGAATTAAGAACATATGACAATATCCTATAATATCCCACACAGGGGCATTAAGAATATATGACACTATCCTATAATATCCCACACAGGGGCATTAAGGATATATGACAATATCCTATAATATTCCACACAGGGGCATTAAGAATATATGGCAATATCCTATAATATCCCACACAGGGGCATTAAGAATATATGACAATATCCTATAATATCCCAAACATGAGCATTAAGAATATATGACAATATCCTATAATATCCCACACAGGGGCATTAAGAATATATGGCAATATCCTATAATATCACACACAGGGGCATTAAGAATATATGACAATATCCTATAATATCCCAAACATGAGCATTAAGAATATATGGCAATATCCTATAATATCCCACACAGGGGCATTAAGAATATATGGCAATATCCTATAATATCCCACACAGGGGCATTAAGAATATATGACAATATCCTATAATATCCCAAACATGAGCATTAAGAATATATGGCAATATCCTAAAATATCCCACACAGGGGCATTAAGAATATATGACAATATCCTATAATATCCCACACAGGGGCATTAAGAATATATGACAATATCCTATAATATCCCAAACATGAGCATTAAGAATATATGACAATATCCAATAATATCCCACACAGGGGCATTAAGAATATATGACAATATCCTATAATATCCCAAACATGAGCATTAAGAATATATGACAATATCCTATAATATCCCAAACATGAGCATTAAGAATATATGACAATATCCTATAATATCCCACACAGGGGCATTAAGAATATATGACAATATCCTATAATATCCCAAACATGAGCATTAAGAATATATGACAATATCCTATAATATCCCACACAGGGGCATTAAGAATATATGACAATATCCTATAATATCCCAAACATGAGCATTAAGAATATATGACAAAATCCTATAATATCCCAAACATGAGCATTAAGAATATATGACAATATCCTATAATATCCCAAACATGAGCATTAAGAATATATGACAATATCCTATAATATCCCAAACATGAGCACTAAGAATATATGACAATATCCTATAATATCCCACACAGGGGCATTAAGAATATATGACAATATCCTATAATATCCCAAACATGAGCATTAAGAATATATGACAATATCCTATAATATCCCAAACATGAGCATTAAGAATATATGACAATATCCTATAATATCCCAAACATGAGCATTAAGAATATATGACAATATCCTATAATATCCCAAACATGAGCATTAAGAATATATGACAATATCCTATAATATCCCAAACATGAGCATTAAGAATATATGACAATATCCTATAATATCCCAAACATGAGCATTAAGAATATATGACAATATCCTATAATATCCCTCACAGGGGCATTAAGAATATATGACAATATCCTGTAATATCCCAAACATGAGCATTAAGAATATATGACAATATCCTATAATATCCCACACAGGGGCATTAAGAATATATGACAATATCCTGTAATATCCCAAACATGAGCATTAAGAATATATGACAATATCCTATAATATCCCTCACAGGGGCATTAAGGATATATGGCAATATCCTATAATATTCCACACAGGGGCATTAAGAATATATGACAATATCCTATAATATTCCACACAGGGGCATTAAGAATATATGACAATATCCTATAATATCCCAAACATGAGCATTAAGAACATATGACAATATCCTATAATATCCCACACAGGGGCATTAAGAATATATGACAATATCCTATAATATTCCACACAGGGGCATTAAGGATATATGACAATATCCTATAATATTCCACACAGGGGCATTAAGAATATGTGACAATATCCTATAATATTCCACAAAGGGGCATTAAGGATATATGACAATATCCTATAATATTCCACACAGGGGCATTAAGAACATATGACAATATCCTATAATATCCCACACAGGGGCATTAAGAATATATGACAATATCCTATAATATCCCAAACATGAGCATTAAGAATATATGACAATATCCTATAATATCCCAAACATGAGCATTAAGAATATATGACAATATCCTATAATATCCCAAACATGAGCATTAAGAATATATGACAATATCCTATAATATCCCAAACATGAGCATTAAGAATATATGACAATATCCTATAATATCCCAAACATGAGCATTAAGAATATATGACAATATCCTATAATATCCCAAACATGAGCATTAAGAATATATGACAATATCCTGTAATATCCCACACAGGGGCATTAAGGATATATGACAATATCCTATAATATTCCACACAGGGGCATTAAGAATATATGACAATATCCTATAATATTCCACACAGGGGCATTAAGGATATATGACAATATCCTATAATATTCCACACAGGGGCATTAAGAATATATGACAATATCCTATAATAGCCCACACAGGGGCATTAAGAATATATGACAATATCCTATAATATCCCAAACATGAGCATTAAGAATATATGACAATATCCTATAATATCCCAAACATGAGCATTAAGAATATATGACAATATCCTATAATATCCCACACAGGGGCATTAAGAATATATGACAATATCCTATAATATCCCACACAGGGGCATTAAGAATATATGACAATATCCTATAATATCCCACACAGGGGCATTAAGAATATATGACAATATCCTATAACATCCCACACAGGGGCATTAAGAATATATGACAATATCCTATAATATCCCAAACATGAGCATTAAGAATATATGACAATATCCTATAATATCCCACACAGGGGCATTAAGAATATATGACAATATCCTATAATATCCCACACAGGGGCATTAAGAATATATGACAATATCCTATAATATCCCACACAGGGGCATTAAGAATATATGACAATATCCTATAATATCCCACACAGGGGCATTAAGAATATATGACAATATCCTATAATATCCCAAACATGAGCATTAAGAATATATGACAATATCCTATAATATCCCACACAGGGGCATTAAGAATATATGACAATATCCTATAATATCCCAAACATGAGCATTAAGAATATATGACAAAATCCTATAATATCCCAAACATGAGCATTAAGAATATATGACAATATCCTATAATATCCCAAACATGAGCATTAAGAATATATGACAATATCCTATAATATCCCAAACATGAGCACTAAGAATATATGACAATATCCTATAATATCCCACACAGGGGCATTAAGAATATATGACAATATCCTATAATATCCCAAACATGAGCATTAAGAATATATGACAATATCCTATAATATCCCAAACATGAGCATTAAGAATATATGACAATATCCTATAATATCCCAAACATGAGCATTAAGAATATATGACAATATCCTATAATATCCCAAACATGAGCATTAAGAATATATGACAATATCCTATAATATCCCAAACATGAGCATTAAGAATATATGACAATATCCTATAATATCCCAAACATGAGCATTAAGAATATATGACAATATCCTATAATATCCCTCACAGGGGCATTAAGAATATATGACAATATCCTGTAATATCCCAAACATGAGCATTAAGAATATATGACAATATCCTATAATATCCCACACAGGGGCATTAAGAATATATGACAATATCCTGTAATATCCCAAACATGAGCATTAAGAATATATGACAATATCCTATAATATCCCTCACAGGGGCATTAAGGATATATGGCAATATCCTATAATATTCCACACAGGGGCATTAAGAATATATGACAATATCCTATAATATTCCACACAGGGGCATTAAGAATATATGACAATATCCTATAATATCCCAAACATGAGCATTAAGAACATATGACAATATCCTATAATATCCCACACAGGGGCATTAAGAATATATGACAATATCCTATAATATTCCACACAGGGGCATTAAGGATATATGACAATATCCTATAATATTCCACACAGGGGCATTAAGAATATGTGACAATATCCTATAATATTCCACAAAGGGGCATTAAGGATATATGACAATATCCTATAATATTCCACACAGGGGCATTAAGAACATATGACAATATCCTATAATATCCCACACAGGGGCATTAAGAATATATGACAATATCCTATAATATCCCAAACATGAGCATTAAGAATATATGACAATATCCTATAATATCCCAAACATGAGCATTAAGAATATATGACAATATCCTATAATATCCCAAACATGAGCATTAAGAATATATGACAATATCCTATAATATCCCAAACATGAGCATTAAGAATATATGACAATATCCTATAATATCCCAAACATGAGCATTAAGAATATATGACAATATCCTATAATATCCCAAACATGAGCATTAAGAATATATGACAATATCCTGTAATATCCCACACAGGGGCATTAAGGATATATGACAATATCCTATAATATTCCACACAGGGGCATTAAGAATATATGACAATATCCTATAATATTCCACACAGGGGCATTAAGGATATATGACAATATCCTATAATATTCCACACAGGGGCATTAAGAATATATGACAATATCCTATAATAGCCCACACAGGGGCATTAAGAATATATGACAATATCCTATAATATCCCAAACATGAGCATTAAGAATATATGACAATATCCTATAATATCCCAAACATGAGCATTAAGAATATATGACAATATCCTATAATATCCCACACAGGGGCATTAAGAATATATGACAATATCCTATAATATCCCACACAGGGGCATTAAGAATATATGACAATATCCTATAATATCCCACACAGGGGCATTAAGAATATATGACAATATCCTATAACATCCCACACAGGGGCATTAAGAATATATGACAATATCCTATAATATCCCAAACATGAGCATTAAGAATGTATGACAATATCCTATAATATTCCACACAGGGGCATTAAGGATATATGACAATATCCTATAATATTCCACACAGGGGCATTAAGAATGTATGACAATTTCCTATAATATCCCACACAGGGGCATTAAGAATATATGACAATATCCTGTAATATCCCAAACATGAGCATTAAGAATATATGACAATATCCTATAATATCCCTCACAGGGGCATTAAGGATATATGGCAATATCCTATAATATTCCACACAGGGGCATTAAGAATATATGACAATATCCTATAATATTCCACACAGGGGCATTAAGAATATATGACAATATCCTATAATATCCCAAACATGAGCATTAAGAACATATGACAATATCCTATAATATCCCACACAGGGGCATTAAGAATATATGACAATATCCTATAATATTCCACACAGGGGCATTAAGGATATATGACAATATCCTATAATATTCCACACAGGGGCATTAAGAATATGTGACAATATCCTATAATATTCCACAAAGGGGCATTAAGGATATATGACAATATCCTATAATATTCCACACAGGGGCATTAAGAACATATGACAATATCCTATAATATCCCACACAGGGGCATTAAGAATATATGACAATATCCTATAATATCCCAAACATGAGCATTAAGAATATATGACAATATCCTATAATATCCCAAACATGAGCATTAAGAATATATGACAATATCCTATAATATCCCAAACATGAGCATTAAGAATATATGACAATATCCTATAATATCCCAAACATGAGCATTAAGAATATATGACAATATCCTATAATATCCCAAACATGAGCATTAAGAATATATGACAATATCCTATAATATCCCAAACATGAGCATTAAGAATATATGACAATATCCTGTAATATCCCACACAGGGGCATTAAGGATATATGACAATATCCTATAATATTCCACACAGGGGCATTAAGAATATATGACAATATCCTATAATATTCCACACAGGGGCATTAAGGATATATGACAATATCCTATAATATTCCACACAGGGGCATTAAGAATATATGACAATATCCTATAATAGCCCACACAGGGGCATTAAGAATATATGACAATATCCTATAATATCCCAAACATGAGCATTAAGAATATATGACAATATCCTATAATATCCCAAACATGAGCATTAAGAATATATGACAATATCCTATAATATCCCACACAGGGGCATTAAGAATATATGACAATATCCTATAATATCCCACACAGGGGCATTAAGAATATATGACAATATCCTATAATATCCCACACAGGGGCATTAAGAATATATGACAATATCCTATAACATCCCACACAGGGGCATTAAGAATATATGACAATATCCTATAATATCCCAAACATGAGCATTAAGAATGTATGACAATATCCTATAATATTCCACACAGGGGCATTAAGGATATATGACAATATCCTATAATATTCCACACAGGGGCATTAAGAATGTATGACAATTTCCTATAATATCCCACACAGGGGCATTAAGAATATATGACAATATCCTATAATATCCCAAACATGAGCATTAAGAATATATGACAATATCCTATAATATCCCAAACATGAGCATTAAGAATATATGACAATATCCTATAATATCCCACACAGGGGCATTAAGAATATATGACAATATCCTATAATATCCCACACAGGGGATTTAAGAATATATGACAATATCCTATAATATTCCACACAGGGGCATTAAGAATATATGACAATATCCTATAATATCCCACACAGGGGCATTAAGAATATATGACAATATCCTATAATATCCCACACAGGGGCATTAAGAATATATGACAATATCCTATAATATCCCACACAGGGGCATTAAGAATATATGACAATATCCTATAATATCCCAAACATGAGCATTACGAATATATGACAATATCCTATAATATCCCACACAGGGGCATTAAGGATATATGACAGTATCCTATAATATTCCACACAGGGGCATTAAGAATATATGACAATATCCTATAATATCCCACACAGGGGCATTCAGGATATATGACAATATCCTATAATATTCCACACAGGGGCATTAAGGATATATGACAGTATCCTATAATATTCCACACAGGGGCATTAAGAATATATGACAATATCCTATAATATTCCACACAGGGGCATTAAGGATATATGACAATATCCTATAATATCCCACACAGGGGCATTAAGGATATATGACAATATCCTATAATATTCCACACAGGGGCATTAAGAATATGTGACAATATCCTATAATATTCCACAAAGGGGCATTAAGGATATATGACAATATCCTATAATATTCCACACAGGGGCATTAAGAACATATGACAATATCCTATAATATCCCACACAGGGGCATTAAGAATATATGACAATATCCTATAATATCCCAAACATGAGCATTAAGAATATATGACAATATCCTATAATATCCCAAACATGAGCATTAAGAATATATGACAATATCCTATAATATCCCAAACATGAGCATTAAAAATATATGACAATATCCTATAATATCCCAAACATGAGCATTAAGAATATATGACAATATCCTATAATATCCCAAACATGAGCATTAAGAATATATGACAATATCCTATAATATCCCAAACATGAGCATTAAGAATATATGACAATATCCTGTAATATCACACACAGGGGCATTAAGGATATATGACAATATCCTATAATATTCCACACAGGGGCATTAAGAATATATGACAATATCCTATAATATTCCACACAGGGGCATTAAGGATATATGACAATATCCTATAATATTCCACACAGGGGCATTAAGAATATATGACAATATCCTATAATAGCCCACACAGGGGCATTAAGAATATATGACAATATCCTATAATATCCCAAACATGAGCATTAAGAATATATGACAATATCCTATAATATCCCAAACATGAGCATTAAGAATATATGACAATATCCTATAATATCCCACACAGGGGCATTAAGAATATATGACAATATCCTATAATATCCCACACAGGGGCATTAAGAATATATGACAATATCCTATAATATCCCACACAGGGGCATTAAGAATATATGACAATATCCTATAACATCCCACACAGGGGCATTAAGAATATATGACAATATCCTATAATATCCCAAACATGAGCATTAAGAATGTATGACAATATCCTATAATATTCCACACAGGGGCATTAAGGATATATGACAATATCCTATAATATTCCACACAGGGGCATTAAGAATGTATGACAATTTCCTATAATATCCCACACAGGGGCATTAAGAATATATGACAATATCCTATAATATCCCAAACATGAGCATTAAGAATATATGACAATATCCTATAATATCCCAAACATGAGCATTAAGAATATATGACAATATCCTATAATATCCCACACAGGGGCATTAAGAATATATGACAATATCCTATAATATCCCACACAGGGGATTTAAGAATATATGACAATATCCTATAATATTCCACACAGGGGCATTAAGAATATATGACAATATCCTATAATATCCCACACAGGGGCATTAAGAATATATGACAATATCCTATAATATCCCACACAGGGGCATTAAGAATATATGACAATATCCTATAATATCCCACACAGGGGCATTAAGAATATATGACAATATCCTATAATATCCCAAACATGAGCATTACGAATATATGACAATATCCTATAATATCCCACACAGGGGCATTAAGGATATATGACAGTATCCTATAATATTCCACACAGGGGCATTAAGAATATATGACAATATCCTATAATATCCCACACAGGGGCATTCAGGATATATGACAATATCCTATAATATTCCACACAGGGGCATTAAGGATATATGACAGTATCCTATAATATTCCACACAGGGGCATTAAAAATATATGACAATATCCTATAATATTCCACACAGGGGCATTAAGGATATATGACAATATCCTATAATATCCCACACAGGGGCATTAAGGATATATGACAATATCCTATAATATTCCACACAGGGGCATTAAGGATATATGACAGTATCCTATAATATTCCACACAGGGGCATTAAGGATATATGACAATATCCTATAATATCCCACACAGGGGCATTAAGGATATATGACAATATCCTATAATATCCCACACAGGGGCATTAAGGATATATGACAATATCCTATAATATCCCACACAGGGGCATTAAGGATATATGACAATATCCTATAATATCCCACACAGGGGCATTAAGAATATATGACAGTATCATATAATATTCCACACAGGGGCATTAAGGATATATGACAATATCCTATAATATTCCACACAGGGGCTTTAAGGATATATGACAGTATCCTATAATATTCCACACAGGGGCATTAAGGATATATGACAATATCCTGTAATATTCCACACAGGGGCATGAAGAATATCTGACAATATCCTATAATATCCCAAACATGAGCATTAAGGATATATGACAATATCCTATAATATCCCACACAGGGGCATTAAGGATATATGACAATATCCTATAATATTCCACACAGGGGCATTAAGAATATATGACAATATCCTATAATATTCCACACAGGGGCATTAAGGATATATGACAATATCCGATAATATCCCAAACATGAGCATTAAGGATATATGACAATATCCTATAATATCCCACACAGGGGCATTAAGGATATATGACAATATCCTATAATATTCCACACAGGGGCATTAAGAATATAGGACAATATCCTATAATATTCCACACAGGGGCATTAAGAATATATGACAATATCCTATAATATTCCACACAGGGGCATTAAGAATATATGACAATATCCTATAATATTCCACACAGGGGCATTAAGGATATATGACAATATCCTATAATATCCCAAACATGAGCATTCAGGATATATGACAATATCCTATAATATCCCACACAGGGGCATTAAGGATATATGACAATATCCTATAATATTCCACACAGGGGCATTAAGAATATATGACAATATCCTATAATATTCCACACAGGGGCATTAAGAATATATGACAATATCCTATAATATTCCACACAGGGGCATTAAGGATATATGACAGTATCCTATAATATTCCACACAGGGGCATTAAGAATATATGACAATATCCTATAATATTCCACACAGGGGCATTAAGGATATACGATAATATCCTATAATATCCCAAACATGAGCATTAAGAATATATGACAATATCCTATAATATTCCACACAGGGGCATTAAGAATATATGACAATATCCTATAATATTCCACACAGGGGCATTAAGGATATATGACAATATCCTATAATATTCCACACAGGGGCATTAAGAATATATGACAATATCCTATAATATTCCACACAGGGGCATTAAGGATATACGATAATATCCTATAATATCCCAAACATGAGCATTAAGAATATATGACAATATCCTATAATATTCCACACAGGGGCATTAAGAATATATGACAATATCCTATAATATTCCACACAGGGGCATTAAGGATATATGACAATATCCTATAATATTCCACACAGGGGCATTAAGAATATATGACAATATCCTATAATATTCCACACAGGGGCATTAAGAATATATGATAATATCCTATAATGTCCCAAATATGAGCATTAAGAATATATGACAATATCCTATAATATTCCACACAGGGGCATTAAGAATATATGACAATATCCTATAATATTCCACACAGGGGCAGTAAGAATATATGACAATATCCTATAATATTCCACATAGGGGCATTAAGAATATATGACAATATCCTATAATATCTCAAACATGAGCATTAAGAATATATGACAATATCCTATAATATTCCACACAGGGGCATTAAGGATATATGATAATATCCTATAATATCTCAAACATGAGCATTAAGAATATATGACAATATCCTATAATATTCCACACAGGGGCATTAAGAATATATGACAATATCCTATAATGTTCCACAGAGGGGCATTAAGAATATATGACAATATCCTATAATATTCCACACAGGGGCATTAAGGATATACGATAATATCCTATAATATCCCAAACATGAGCATTAAGAATATATGACAATATCCTATAGTATTCCACACAGGGGCATTAAGAATATATGACAATATCCTATAATATCCCACACAGGGGCATTAAGAATATATGACAATATCCCATAATATCCCACACAGGGGCATTAAGAATATATTACAATATCCTATAATATTCCACACAGGGGCATTAAGGATATATGATAATATCCTATAATATCCCAAACAGGGGCATTAAGGATATATGACAGTATCCTATAATATTCCACACAGGGGCATTAAGAATATATGACAATATCCTATAATATTCCACACAGGGGCATTAAGGATATACGATAATATCCTATAATATCCCAAACATGAGCATTAAGAATATATGACAATATCCTATAATATACCACACAGGGGCATTAAGAATATATGACAATATCCTATAATATTCCACACAGGGGCATTAAGTATATATGACAATATCCTATAATATTCCACACAGGGGCATTAAGAATATATGACAATATCCTATAATATTCCACACAGGGGCATTAAGGATATACGATAATATCCTATAATATCCCAAACATGAGCATTAAGAATATATGACAATATCCTATAATATTCCACACAGGGGCATTAAGAATATATGACAATATCCTATAATATTCCACACAGGGGCATTAAGGATATATGACAATATCCTATAATATTCCACACAGGGGCATTAAGAATATATGACAATATCCTATAATATTCCACACAGGGGCATTAAGAATATATGATAATATCCTATAATGTCCCAAATATGAGCATTAAGAATATATGACAATATCCTATAATATTCCACACAGGGGCATTAAGAATATATGACAATATCCTATAATATTCCACACAGGGGCAGTAAGAATATATGACAATATCCTATAATATTCCACATAGGGGCATTAAGAATATATGACAATATCCTATAATATCTCAAACATGTGCATTAAGAATATATGACAATATCCTATAATATTCCACACAGGGGCATTAAGGATATATGATAATATCCTATAATATCTCAAACATGAGCATTAAGAATATATGACAATATCCTATAATATTCCACACAGGGGCATTAAGAATATATGACAATATCCTATAATGTTCCACAGAGGGGCATTAAGAATATATGACAATATCCTATAATATTCCACACAGGGGCATTAAGGATATACGATAATATCCTATAATATCCCAAACATGAGCATTAAGAATATATGACAATATCCTATAGTATTCCACACAGGGGCATTAAGAATATATGACAATATCCTATAATATCCCACACAGGGGCATTAAGAATATATGACAATATCCCATAATATCCCACACAGGGGCATTAAGAATATATTACAATATCCTATAATATTCCACACAGGGGCATTAAGGATATATGATAATATCCTATAATATCCCAAACATGAGCATTAAGAATATATGACAATATCCTATAATATCCCACACAGGGGCATTAAGGATATATGACAATATCCTATAATATTCCACACAGGGGCATTTAGGATATATGACAATATCCTATAATATTCCACACAGGGGCATTAAGGATAAATGACAATATCCTATAATATTCCACACAAGGGCATTAAGAATATATGACAATATCCTATAATATTCCACACAGGGGCATTAAGGATATATGACAATATCCTATAATATTCCACACAGGGGCATTAAGGATATATGACAATATCCTATAATATTCCACACAGGGGCATTAAGGATATATGACAATATCCTATAATATTCCACACAGGGGCATTTAGGATATATGACAATATCCTGTAATATTCCACACAGGGGCATTAAGGATATATGACAATATCCTATAATATTAGACACAGGGGCATTAAGAATATATGACAATATCCTTTAATATTCCACACAGGGGCATTTAGGATATATGACAATATCCTATAATATTCCACACAGGGGCATTTAGGATATATGACAATATCCTATAATATTCCACACAGGGGCATTAAGGATATATGACAATATCCTATAATATTCCACACAGGGGCATTAAGGATATATGACAATATCCTATAATATTCCACACAGGGGCATTTAGGATATATGACAATATCCTATAATATCCCACACAGGGGCATTAAGGATATATGACAATATCCTATAATATTCCACACAGGGGCATTAAGGATATATGACAGTATCCTATAATATTCCACACAGGGGCATTAAGGAGATATGACAATATCCTATAATATCCCACACAGGGGCATTAAGGATATATGACAATATCCTATAATATTCCACACAGGGGCATTAAGAATATATGACAATATCCTGTAATATTCCACACAGGGGCATTAAGAATATCTGACAATATCCTATAATATCCCAAACATGAGCATTAAGGATATATGACAATATCCTATAATATCCCACACAGGGGCATTAAGGATATATGACAAAATCCTATAATATTCCACACAGGGGCATTAAGAATATATGACAATATCCTATAATATTCCACACAGGGGCATTAAGGATATATGACAATATCC
The DNA here is from genome assembly GCF_036365525.1 of Heterodontus francisci. Classification (NCBI taxonomy): domain Eukaryota; kingdom Metazoa; phylum Chordata; class Chondrichthyes; order Heterodontiformes; family Heterodontidae; genus Heterodontus; species Heterodontus francisci. The sequence continues at coordinate 54,685,343 of NC_090406.1, read as the reverse complement.
GATAATATCCCAAACATGAGCATTAAGGATATATGAGAATATCCTATAATATCCCACACAGGGGCATTAAGGATATATGACAATATCCTATAATATTCCACACAGGGGCATTAAGAATATATGACAATATCCTATAATATTCCACACAGGGGCATTAAGAATATATGACAATATCCTATAATATTCCACACAGGGGCATTAAGAATATATGACAATATCCTATAATATTCCACACAGGGGCATTAAGGATATATGACAATATCCTATAATATCCCAAACATGAGCATTCAGGATATATGACAATATCCTATAATATCCCACACAGGGGCATTAAGGATATATGACAATATCCTATAATATTCCACACAGGGGCATTAAGAATATATGACAATATCCTATAATATTCCACACAGGGGCATTAAGAATATATGACAATATCCTATAATATTCCACACAGGGGCATTAAGGATATATGACAGTATCCTATAATATTCCACACAGGGGCATTAAGAATATATGACAATATCCTATAATATTCCACACAGGGGCATTAAGGATATACGATAATATCCTATAATATCCCAAACATGAGCATTAAGAATATATGACAATATCCTATAATATTCCACACAGGGGCATTAAGAATATATGACAATATCCTATAATATTCCACACAGGGGCATTAAGGATATATGACAATATCCTATAATATTCCACACAGGGGCATTAAGAATATATGACAATATCCTATAATATTCCACACAGGGGCATTAAGCATATACGATAATATCCTATAATATCCCAAACATGAGCATTAAGAATATATGACAATATCCTATAATATTCCACACAGGGGCATTAAGAATATATGACAATATCCTATAATATTCCACACAGGGGCATTAAGGATATATGACAATATCCTATAATATTCCACACAGGGGCATTAAGAATATATGACAATATCCTATAATATTCCACACAGGGGCATTAAGAATATATGATAATATCCTATAATGTCCCAAATATGAGCATTAAGAATATATGACAATATCCTATAATATTCCACACCGGGGCATTAAGAATATATGACAATATCCTATAATATTCCACACAGGGGCAGTAAGAATATATGACAATATCCTATAATATTCCACACAGGGGCATTTAGGATATATGACAATATCCTATAATATTCCACACAGGGGCATTAAGGATAAATGATAATATCCTATAATATTCCACACAGGGGCATTAAGAATATATGACAATATCCTATAATATTCCATACAGGGGCATTAAGGATATATGACAATATCCTATAATATTCCACACAGGGGCATTAAGGATATATGACAATATCCTATAATATTCCACACAGGGGCATTACGGATATATGACAATATCCTATAATATTCCACACAGGGGCATTTAGGATATATGACAATATCCTATAATATTCCACACAGGGGCATTAAGGATATATGACAATATCCTATAATATTCCACACAGGGGCATTAAGAATATATGACAATATCCTATAATATTCCACACAGGGGCATTTAGGATATATGACAATATCCTATAATATTCCACACACGGGCATTTAGGATATATGACAATATCCTATAATATTCCACACAGGGGCATTAAGGATATATGACAATATCCTATAATATTCCACACAGGGGAATTAAGGATATATGACAATATCCTATAATATTCCACACAGGGGCATTTAGGATATATGACAATATCCTATAATATCCCACACAGGGGCATTAAGGATATATGACAATATCCTATAATATTCCACACAGGGGCATTAAGGATATATGACAGTATCCTATAATATTCCACACAGGGGCATTAAGGAGATATGACAATATCCTATAATATCCCACACAGGGGCATAAAGGATATATGACAATATCCTATAATATTCCACACAGGGGCATTAAGAATATATGACAATATCCTGTAATATTCCACACAGGGGCATTAAGAATATATGACAATATCCTATAATATCCCAAACATGAGCATTAAGGATATATGACAATATCCTATAATATCCCACACAGGGGCATTAAGGATATATGACAATATCCTATAATATTCCACACAGGGACATTAAGAATATATGACAATATCCTATAATATTCCACACAGGGGCATTAAGGATATATGACAATATCCGATAATATCCCAAACATGAGCATTAAGGATATATGAGAATATCCTATAATATCCCACACAGGGGCATTAAGGATATATGACAATATCCTATAATATTCCACACAGGGGAATTAAGAATATATGACAATATCCTATAATATTCCACACAGGGGCATTAAGAATATATGACAATATCCTATAATATTCCACACAGGGGCATTAAGAATATATGACAATATCCTATAATATTCCACACAGGGGCATTGAGGATATATGACAATATCCTATAATATCCCAAACATGAGCATTCAGGATATATGACAATATCCTATAATATCCCACACAGGGGCATTAAGGATATATGACAATATCCTATAATATTCCACACAGGGGCATTAAGAATATATGACAATATCCTATAATATTCCACACAGGGGCATTAAGAATATATGACAATATCCTATAATATTCCACACAGGGGCATTAAGGATATATGACAGTATCCTATAATATTCCACACAGGGGCATTAAGAATATATGACAATATCCTATAATATTCCACACAGGGGCATTAAGGATATACGATAATATCCTATAATATCCCAAACATGAGCATTAAGAATATATGACAATATCCTATAATATTCCACACAGGGGCATTAAGAATATATGACAATATCCTATAATATTCCACACAGGGGCATTAAGGATATATGACAATATCCTATAATATTCCACACAGGGGCATTAAGAATATATGACAATATCCTATAATATTCCACACAGGGGCATTAAGGATATACGATAATATCCTATAATATCCCAAACATGAGCATTAAGAATATATGACAATATCCTATAATATTCCACACAGGGGCATTAAGAATATATGACAATATCCTATAATATTCCACACAGGGGCATTAAGGATATATGACAATATCCTATAATATTCCACACAGGGGCATTAAGAATATATGACAATATCCTATAATATTCCACACTGGGGCATTAAGAATATATGATAATATCCTATAATGTCCCAAATATGAGCATTAAGAATATATGACAATATCCTATAATATTCCACACAGGGGCATTAAGAATATATGACAATATCCTATAATATTCCACACAGGGGCAGTAAGAATATATGACAATATCCTATAATATTCCACACAGGGGCATTAAGAATATATGACAATATCCTATAGTATCTCAAACATGAGCATTAAGAATATATGACAATATCCTATAATATTCCACACAGGGGCATTAAGGTTATATGATAATATCCTATAATATCTCAAACATGAGCATTAAGAATAAATGACAATATCCTATAATATTCCACACAGGGGCATTAAGAATATATGACAATATCCTATAATATTCCACACAGGGGCATTAAGAATATATGACAATATCCTATAATGTTCCACAGAGGGGCATTAAGAATATATGACAATATCCTATAATATTCCACACAGGGGCATTAAGGATATATGATAATATCCTATAATATCCCAAACATGAGCATTAAGAATATATGACAATATCCTATAGTATTCCACACAGGGGCATTAAGAATATATGACAATATCCTATAATATCCCACACAGGGGCATTAAGATTATATGACAATATCCCATAATATCCCACACAGGGGCATTAAGAATAAATTACAATATCCTATAATATTCCACACAGGGGCATTAAGGATATATGATAATATCCTATAATATCCCAAACATGAGCATTAAGAATATATGACAATATCCTATAATATCCCACACAGGGGCATTAAGGATATATGACAATATCCTATAATATTCCACACAGGGGCATTTAGGATATATGACAATATCCTATAATATTCCACACAGGGGCATTAAGGATAAATGACAATATCCTATAATATTCCACACAGGGGCATTAAGAATATATGACAATATCCTATAATATTCCACACAGGGGCATTAAGGATATATGACAATATCCTATAATATTCCACACAGGGGCATTAAGGATATATGACAATATCCTATAATATTCCACACAGGGGCATTAAGGATATATGACAATATCCTATAATATTCCACACAGGGGCATTTAGGATATATGACAATATCCTATAATATTCCACACAGGGGCATTAAGAATATATGACAATATCCTATAATATTCCACACAGGGGCATTACGAATATATGACAATATCCTATAATATTCCACACAGGGGCATTTAGGATATATGACAATATCCTATAATATTCCACACAGGGGCATTTAGGATATATGACAATATCCTATAATATTCCACACAGGGGCATTAAGGATATATGACAATATCCTATAATATTCCACACAGGGGCATTAAGGATATATGACAATATCCTATAATATTCCACACAGGCGCATTTAGGATATATGACAATATCCTATAATATCCCACACAGGGGCATTAAGGATATATGACAATATCCTATAATATTCCACACAGGGGCATTAAGGATATATGACAGTATCCTATAATATTCCACACAGGGGCATTAAGGATATATGACAATATCCTATAATATCCCACACAGGGGCATTAGGATATATGACAATATCCTATAATATCCCACACAGGGGCATTAAGGATATATGACAATATCCTATAATATCCCACACAGGGGCATTAAGGATATATGACAATATCCTATAATATTCCACACAGGGGCATTAAGGATATATGACAGTATCCTATAATATCCCACACAGGGGCATTAAGAATATATGACAGTATCATATAATATTCCACACAGGGGCATTAAGGATATATGACAATATCCTATAATATTCCACACAGGGGCTTTAAGGATATATGACAGTATCATATAATATTCCACACAGGGGCATTAAGGATATATGACAATATCCTATAATATTCCACACAGGGGCTTTAAGAATATATGACAATATCCTATAATATTCCACACAGGGGCATTAAGAATATATGACAATATCCTATAATATTCCACACAGGGGCATTAAGGATATATGACAGTATCCTATAATATTCCACACAGGGGCATTAAGGATATATGACAATATCCTATAATATTCCACACAGGGGCTTTAAGAATATATGACAATATCCTATAATATTCCACACAGGGGCATTAAGAATATATGACAATATCCTATAATATTCCACACTGGGGCATTAAGGATATATGACAGTATCCTATAATATTCCACACAGGGGTATTAAGAATATATGACAATATCCTATAATATTCCACACAGGGGCATTAAGAATATATGACAATATCCTATAATATTCCACACAGGGGCATTAAGAATATATGACAATATCCTATAATATTCCACACTGGGGCATTAAGGATATATGACAGTATCCTATAATATTCCACACAGGGGCATTAAGGATGTATGACAATATCCTGTAATATTCCACACAGGGGCATTAAGAATATATGACAATATCCTATAATATCCCAAACATGAGCATTAAGGATATATGACAATATCCTATAATATCCCACACAGGGGCATTAAGGATATATGACAATATCCTATAATATTCCACACAGGGGCATTAAGAATATATGACAATATCCTAATATATTCCACACAGGGGCATTAAGGATATATGACAATATCCTATAATATCCCAAACATGAGCATTAAGGATATATGACAATATCCTATAATATCCCACACAGGGGCATTAAGGATATATGACAATATCCTATAATATTCCACACAGGGGCATTAAGAATATATGACAATATCCTATAATATTCCACACAGGGCCATTAAGAATATATGACAATATCCTATAATATTCCACACAGGGGCATTAAGAATATATGACAATATCCTATAATATTCCACACAGGGGCATTAAGGATATATGACAATATCCTATAATATCCCAAACATGAGCATTAAGGATATATGACAATATCCTATAATATCCCACACAGGGGCATTAAGGATATATGACAATATCCTATAATATTCCACACAGGGGCATTAAGAATATATGACAATATCCTATAATATTCCACACAGGGGCATTAAGAATATATGACAATATCCTATAATATTCCACACAGGGGCATTAAGAATATATGACAATATCCTATCATATTCCACACAGGGGCATTAAGGATATATGACAGTATCCTATAATATTCCACACAGGGGCATTAAGAATATATGACAATATCCTGTAATATTCCACACAGGGGCATTAAGGATATACGATAATATCCTATAATATTCCACACATGGGCATTAAGGATATATGACAGTATCCTATAATATTCCACACAGGGGCATTAAGGATATACGATAATATCCTATAATATCCCAAACATGAGCATTAAGAATATATGACAATATCCTATAATATTCCACACAGGGGCATTAAGAATATATGACAATATCCTATAATATTCCACACAGGGGCATTAAGGATATATGACAATATCCTATAATATTCCACACAGGGGCATTAAGAATATATGACAATATCCTATAATATTCCACACAGGGGCATTAAGGATATACGATAATATCCTATAATATCCCAAACATGAGCATTAAGAATATATGACAATATCCTATAATATTCCACACAGGGGCATTCAGAATATATGACAATATCCTATAATATTCCAGACAGGGGCATTAAGGATATATGACAATATCCTATAATATTCCACACAGGGGCATTAAGAATATATGACAATATCCTATAATATTCCACACAGGGGCATTAAGAATATATGATAATATCCTATAATATCCCAAATATGAGCATTAAGAATATATGACAATATCCTATAATATTCCACACAGGGGCATTAAGAATATATGACAATATCCTATAATATTCCACACAGGGGCATTAAGTATATATGACAATATCCTATAATATTCCACACAGGGGCATTAAGGATATATGACAATATCCTATAATATTCCACACAGGGGCATTAAGGATATATGACAATATCCTATAATATTCCACACAGGGGCATTTAGGATATATGACAATATCCTATAATATTCCACACAGGGGCATTAAGGATAAATGACAATATCCTATAATATTCCACACAGGGGCATTAAGAATATATGACAATATCCTATAATATTCCACACAGGGGCATTAAGGATATATGACAATATCCTATAATATTCCACACAGGGACATTAAGGATATATGACAATATCCTATAATATTCCACACAGGGGCATTAAGGATATATGACAATATCCTATAATATTCCACACAGGGGCATTTAGGATATATGACAATATCCTATAATATTCCACACCGGGGCATTTAGGATATATGACAATATCCTATAATATTCCACACAGGGGCATTAAGGATATATGACAATATCCTATAATATTCCACACAGGGGCATTAAGGATATATGACAATATCCTATAATATTCCACACAGGGGCATTAAGAATATATGACAATATCCTATAATATTCCACACAGGGGCATTTAGGATATATGACAATATCCTATAATATTCCAAACAGGGGCATTTAGGATATATGACAATATCCTATAATATTCCACACAGGGGCATTAAGGATATATGACAATATCCTATAATATTCCACACAGGGGCATTAAGAATATATGACAATATCCTATAATATTCCACACAGGGGCATTTAGGATATATGACAATATCCTATAATATTCCACACAGGGGCATTAAGGATATATGACAATATCCTATAATATTCCACACAGGGGAATTAAGGATATATGGCAATATCCTATAATATTCCACACAGGGGCATTTAGGATATTTGACAATATCCTATAATATTCCACACAGGGGCATTAAGGATATATGACAATATCCTATAATATTCCACACAGGTGCATTAAGGATATATGACAATATCCTATAATATTCCACACAGGGTCATTAAGGATATATGACAATATCCTATAATATTCCACACAGGGGCATTAAGAATATATGACAATATCCTATAATATTCCACACAGGGGCATTAAGAATATATGACAATATCCTATAATATTCCACACAGGGGCATTAAGAATATATGACAATTTCCTATAATATTCCACACAGGGGCATTAAGAATATATGACAATATCCTATAATATTCCACACAGGGGCATTAAGAATATATGACAATTTCCTATAATATTCCACACAGGGGCATTTGGGATATATGACAATATCCTATAATATTCCACACAGGGGCATTAAGGATATATGACAATATCCTATAATATTCCACACAGGGGCATTTAGGATATATGACAATATCCTATAATATTCCACACAGGGGCATTAAGGATATATGACAATATCCTATAATATCCCACACAGGGGCATTAAGAATATATGACAATATCCTATAATATTCCACACAGGGGCATTAAGAATATATGACAATATCCTATAATATTCCACACAGGGGCATTTAGGATATATGACAATATCCTATAATATTCCACACAGGGGCATTAAGGAGAAATGACAATATCCTATAATATCCCACACAGGGACATTAAGGATAAATGACAATATCCTATAATATCCCACACAGGGACATTAAGGATAAATGACAATATCCTATAATATTCCACACAGGGGCATTAAGGATAAATGACAATATCCTATAATATCCCACACAGGGGCATTAAGAGTATATGACAATATCCTATAATATCCCACACAGGGACATTAAGGATAAATGACAATATCCTATAATATCCCACACAGGGGCATTAAGAAGATATGACAATATCCTATAATATCCCTCACAGGGACATTAAGGATAAATGACAATATCCTATAATATCCCACACAGGGACATTAAGGATAAATGACAATATCCTATAATATCCCACCAGGGACATTAAGGATAAATGACAATATCCTATAATATTCCACACAGGGGCATTAAGGATAAATGACAATATCCTATAATATCCCTCACAGGGACATGAAGGATAAATGACAATATCCTATAATATCCCACACAGGGACATTAAGGATAAATGACAATATCCTATAATATCCCTCCAGGGACATTAAGGATAAATGACAATATCCTATAATCTTCCACACAGGGGCATTAAGGATAAATGACAATATCCTATAATATCCCACACAGGGACATTAAGGATAAATGACAATATCCTATAATATTCCACACAGGGACATTAAGGATAAATGACAATATCCTATAATATTCCACACAGGGACATTAAGGATAAATGACAATATCCTATAATATCCCACACAGGGGCATTAAAGATATATGACAATATCCTAGAATATCCCACAGTGGGACATTAAGGATAAATGACAATATCCTATAATATCCCACACAGGGACATTAAGGATAAATGACAATATCCTATAATATCCCACACAGGGGCATTAAGGATATATGGCAATATCCTATAATATCCCACACAGGGGCATTAAGGATATATGGCAATATCCTATAATATCCCACACAGGGACTTTAAGGTTAAATGACAATATCCTATAATATCCCACACAGGGGCATTAAGGATAAATGACAATATCCTATAATATTCCACACAGGGGCATTAAGAATATATGACAATATCCTATAATATTCCACACAGGGGCATTATGGATAAATGACAATATCCTATAATATCCCACACAGGGGCATTAAGAATATATAAAAATATCCTATAATATTCCACACAGGGGCATTAAGAATATATGACAATATCCTATAATATTCCACACAGGGGCATTAAGGATAAATGACAATATCCTATAATATTCCACACAGGGGCATTAAGAATATATGACAATATCCTATAATATCCCACACAGGGGCATTAAGGATAAATGACAATATCCTATAATATTCCACACAGGGGCATTAAGAATATATGACAATATCCTATAATATCCCACACAGGGGCATTAAGGATAAATGACAATATCCTATAATATCCCACACAGGGGCATTAAGGATAAATGACAATATCCTATAATATCCCACACAGGGGCATTAAGAATATATGACAATATCCTATAATATTCCAAACAGGGGCATTAAGGATATATGACAATATCCTATAATATTCCACACAGGGGCATTAAGAATATATGACAATATCCTATAATATCCCACACAGGGACATTAAGAATATATGACAATATCCTATAATATTCCACACTGGGGCATTAAGGATAAATGACAATATCCTATAATATTCCACACAGGGGCATTAAGAATATATGACAATATCCTATAATATTCCACACAGGGGCATTAAGAATATATGACAATATCCTATAATATTCCACACAGGGGCATTAAGGATAAATGACAATATCCTATCATATCCCACACAGGGGCATTAAGAATATATGACAATACGCTATAATATTCCACACAGGGGCATTAAGGATAAATGACAATATCCTATAATATCCCACACAGGGGCATTAAGAATATATGACAATATCCTATAATATTCCACACAGGGGCATTAAGAATACATGACAATATCCTATAATATCCCACACAGGGGCATTAAGGATAAGTGACAATATCCTATAATATTCCACACAGAGGCATTAAGAATATATGACAATATCCGATAATATCCCACACAGGGGCATTAAGGATAAATGACAATATCCTATAATATCCCACACAGGGACATTAAGGATAAATGACAATATCCTATAATATCCCACACAGGGGCAATACGAATATATGACAATATCCTATAATATTCCACACAGGGGCATTAAGAATATATGACAATATCCTATAATATCCCACACAGGGGCATTAAGGATAAATGACAATATCCTATAATATTCCACACAGGGGCATTAAGAATATATGACAATATCCTATAATATCCCACACAGGGGCATTAAGGATAAATGACAATATCCTATAATATTCCACACAGGGGCATTAAGAATATATGACAATATCCTATAATATCCCACACAGGGGCATTAAGGATAAATGACAATATCCTATAATATCCCACACAGGGGCATTAAGGATAAATGACAATATCCTATAATATTCCACACAGGGGCATTAAGAATATATGACAATATCCTATAATATCCCACACAGGGGCATTAAGGATAAATGACAATATCCTATAATATCCCACACAGGGGCATTAAGGATAAATGACAATATCCTATAATATCCCACACAGGGGCATTAAGGATAAATGACAATATCCTATAATATCCCACACAGGGGCATTAAGGATAAATGACAATATCCTATAATATCCCACACAGGGGCATTAAGGATATATGACAATATCCTATAATATCCCACACAGGGACATTAAGGATAAAAGACAATATCCTATAATATCCCACACAGGGGCATTAAGGATAAATGACAATATCCTATAATATCCCACACAGGGGCATTAAGGATAAATGACAATATCCTATAATATCCCACACAGGGGCATTAAGGATAAATGACAATATCCTATAATATCCCACACAGGTGCATTAAGGATAAATGACAGTATCCTATAATATCCCACACAGGGGCATTAAGGATAAATGACAATATCCTATAATATCCCACACAGGGGCATTAAGGTTATATGACAGTATCCTATAATATCCCACACAGGGGCATTAAGGATATATGACAATATCCTATAATATCCCACACAGGGGCATTAAGGATAAATGACAATATCCTATAATATCACACACAGGGGCATTAAGGATATATGACAATATCCTATAATATCCCACACAGGGGCATTAAGGATAAATGACAATATCCTATAATATCCCACCCAGGGGCATTAAGGATAAATGACAATATCCTATAATATCCCACACAGGGACATTAAGGATATATGACAATATCCTATAATATCCCACACAGGGGCATTAAGGATAAATGACAATATCCTATAATATCCCACACAGGGGCATTAAGGATAAATGACAATATCCTATAATATCCCACACAGGGGCATTAAGGATAAATGACAATATCCTATAATATCCCACACAGGGACATTAAGGATAAATGACAATATCCTATAATATCCCACACAGGGGCATTAAGGATAAATGACAATATCCTATAATATCCCACACAGGGGCATTAAGGATAAATGACAATATCCTATAATATCCCACACAGGGATATTAAGGATATATGACAATATCCTATAATATCCCACACAGGGGCATTAAGGATATATGACAATATCCTATAATATCCCACACAGGGGCATTAAGGATAAATGACAATATCCTATAATATCCCACACAGGGGCATTAAGGATATATGACAATATCCTATAATATCCCACACAGGGGCATTAAGGATAAATGACAATATCCTATAATATCCCACACAGGGGCATTAAGGATATATGACAATATCCTATAATATCCCACACAGGGGCATTAAGGATAAATGACAATATCCTATAATATCCCACACAGGGGCATTAAGGATAAATGACAATATCCTATAATATCCCACACAGGGGCATTAAGGATAAATGACAATATCCTATAATATCCCACACAGGGGCATTAAGGATAAATGACAATATCCTATAGTATCCCACACAGGGGCATTAAGGATAAATGACAATATCCTATAATATCCCACACAGGGGCATTAAGGAAATATGACAATATCCTATAATATCCCACACAGGGGCATTAAGGATAAATGACAATATCCTATAATATCCCACACAGGGGCATTAAGGATAAATGACAATATCCTATAATATCCCACACAGGGGCATTAAGGATATATGACAATATCCTATAATATCCCACACAGGGGCATTAAGGATAAATGACAATATCCTATAATATTCCACACAGGGGCATTAAGAATATATGACAATATCCTATAATATCCCACACAGGGGCATTAAGGATAAATGACAATATCCTATAATATCCCACACAGGGGCAATACGAATATATGACAATATCCTATAATATTCCACACAGGGGCATTAAGAATATATGACAATATCCTATAATATCCCACACAGGGGCATTAAGGATAAATGACAATATCCTATAATATTCCACACAGGGGCATTAAGAATATATGACAATATCCTATAATATCCCACACAGGGGCATTAAGGATAAATGACAATATCCTATAATATTCCACACAGGGGCATTAAGAATATATGACAATATCCTATAATATCCCACACAGGGGCATTAAGGATAAATGACAATATCCTATAATATCCCACACAGGGGCATTAAGGATAAATGACAATATCCTATAACATCCCACACAGGGGCATTAAGAATATATGACAATATCCTATAATATTCCACACAGGGGCATTAAGGATAAATGACAATATCCTATAATATTCCACACAGTGGCATTAAGAATATATGACAATATCCTATAATATCCCACACAGGGACATTAAGAATATATGACAATATCCTATAATATTCCACACAGGGGCATTAAGGAAATATGACAATATCCTATAATATCCCACACAGGGGCATTAAGGATAAATGACAATATCCTATAATATCCCACACAGGGATATTAAGGATATATGACAATATCCTATAATATCCCACACAGGGGCATTAAGGATATATGACAATATCCTATAATATCCCACACAGGGGCATTAAGGATAAATGACAATATCCTATAATATCCCACACAGGGGCATTAAGGATAAATGACAATATCCTATAATATCCCACACAGGGGCATTAAGGATAAATGACAATATCCTATAATATCCCACACAGGGGCATTAAGGATAAATGACAATATCCTATAATATCCCACACAGGGGCATTAAGGATAAATGACAATATCCTATAATATCCCACACAGGGGCATTAAGGATAAATGACAATATCCTATAATATCCCACACAGGGACATTAAGGATAAATGACAATATCCTATAATATCCCACACAGGGGCATTAAGGATAAATGACAATATCCTATAATATCCCACACAGGGGCATTAAGGATAAATGACAATATCCTATAATATCCCACACAGGGGCATTAAGGATAAATGACAATATCCTATAATATCCCACACAGGGGCATTAAGGATAAATGACAGTATCCTATAATATCCCACACAGGGGCATTAAGGATAAATGACAATATCCTATAATATCCCACACAGGGGCATTAAGGTTATATGACAGTATCCTATAATATCCCACACAGGGGCATTAAGGATAAATGACAATATCCTATAATATCCCACACAGGGGCATTAAGGATATATGACTATATCCTATAATATCCCACACAGGGGCATTAAGGATAAATGACAATATCCTATAATATCCCACACAGGGGCATTAAGGATAAATGACAATATCCTATAATATCCCACACAGGGACATTAAGGATATATGACAATATCCTATAATATCCCACACAGGGGCATTAAGGATAAATGACAATATCCTATAATATCCCACACAGGGGCATTAAGGATAAATGACAATATCCTATAATATCCCACACAGGGGCATTAAGGATAAATGACAATATCCTATAATATCCCACACAGGGGCATTAAGGATAAATGACAATATCCTATAATATCCCACACAGGGACATTAAGGATATATGACAATATCCTATAATATCCCCCACAGGGGCATTAAGGATAAATGACAATATCCTATAATATCCCACACAGGGGCATTAAGGATAAATCACAATATCCTATAATATCCCACACAGGGGCATTAAGGATATATGACAATATCCTATAATATCCCACACAGGGGCATTAAGGATAAATGACAATATCCTATAATATCCCACACAGGGGCATTAAGGATATATGACAATATCCTATAATATCCCACACAGGGGCATTAAGGATAAATGACAATATCCTATAATATCCCACACAGGGGCATTAAGGATAAATGACAATATCCTATAATATCCCACACAGGGGCATTAAGGATAAATGACAATATCCTATAATATCCCACACAGGGGCATTAGGGATAAATGACAATATCCTATAGTATCCCACACAGGGGCATTAAGGATAAATGACAATATCCTATAATATCCCACACAGGGGCATTAAGGAAATATGACAATATCCTATAATATCCCACACAGGGGCATTAAGGATAAATGACAATATCCTATAATATCCCACACAGGGGCATTAAGGATAAATGACAATATCCTATAATATCCCACACAGGGGCATTAAGGATATATGACAATATCCTATAATATCCCACACAGGGGCATTAAGGATAAATGACAATATCCTATAATATTCCACACAGGGGCATTAAGAATATATGACAATATCCTATAATATCCCACACAGGGGCATTAAGGATAAATGACAATATCCTATAATATCCCACACAGGGGCAATACGAATATATGACAATATCCTATAATATTCCACACAGGGGCATTAAGAATATATGACAATATCCTATAATATCCCACACAGGGGCATTAAGGATAAATGACAATATCCTATAATATTCCACACAGGGGCATTAAGAATATATGACAATATCCTATAATATCCCACACAGGGGCATTAAGGATAAATGACAATATCCTATAATATTCCACACAGGGGCATTAAGAATATATGACAATATCCTATAATATCCCACACAGGGGCATTAAGGATAAATGACAATATCCTATAATATCCCACACAGGGGCATTAAGGATAAAAGACAATATCCTATAACATCCCACACAGGGGCATTAAGAATATATGACAATATCCTATAATATTCCACACAGGGGCATTAAGGATAAATGACAATATCCTATAATATTCCACACAGGGGCATTAAGAATATATGACAATATCCTATAATATCCCACACAGGGACATTAAGAATATATGACAATATCCTATAATATTCCACACAGGGGCATTAAGAATATATGACAATATCCTATAATATTCCACTCAGGGGCATTAAGGATATATGACAATATCCTATAATATCCCACACAGGACATTAAGGATAAATGACAATATCCTTTAATATCCCACACAGGGACATTAAGGATATATGACAATATCCTATAATATCCCACACAGGGGCATTAAGGATAAATGACAATATCCTATAATATCCCACACAGGGGCATTAAGGATAAATGACAATATCCTATAATATCCCACACAGGGGCATTAAGGATAAATGACAATATCCTATAATATCCCACACAGGGACATTAAGGATAAATGACAATATCCTATAATATCCCACACAGGGCCATTAAGGATAAATGACAATATCCTATAATATCCCACACAGGGACATTAAGGATAAACGACAATATCCTATAATATCCCACACAGGGGCATTAAGGATAAATGACAGTATCCTATAATATCCCACACAGGGGCATTAAGGATAAATGACAATATCCTATAATATCCCACACAGGGGCATTAAGGATAAATGACAATATCCTATAATATCCCACACAGGGGCATTAAGGATAAATGACAATATCCTATAATATCCCACACAGGGGCATTAAGGATAAATGACAATATCCTATAATATCCCACACAGGGGCATTAAGGATAAATGACAATATCCTATAATATCCCACACAGGGGCATTAAGGATAAATGACAATATCCTATAATATCCCACACAGGGGCATTAAGGATATATGACAATATCCTATAATATCCCACACAGGGGCATTAAGGATAAATGACAATATCCTATAATATCCCACACAGGGGCATTAAGGATAAATGACAATATCCTATAATATCCCACACAGGGACATTAAGGATAAATGACAATATCCTATAATATCCCACACAGGGACATTAAGGATAAATGACAATATCCTATAATATCCCACACAGGGGCATTAAGGATAAATGACAATATCCTATAATATCCCACACAGGGGCATTAAGGATAAATGACAATATCCTATAATATCCCACACAGGGACATTAAGGATAAATGACAATATCCTATAATATCCCACACAGGGGCATTAAGGATAAATGACAATATCCTATAATATCCCACACAGGGGCATTCAGGATAAATGACAATATCCTATAATATCCCACACAGGGGCATTAAGGATAAATGACAATATCCTATAATATCCCACACAGGGATATTAAGGATATATGACAATATCCTATAATATCCCACACAGGGGCATTAAGGATATATGACAATATCCTATAATATCCCACACAGGGGCATTAAGGATAAATGACAATATCCTATAATATCCCACACAGGGGCATTAAGGATAAATGACAATATCCTATAATATCCCACACAGGGGCATTAAGGATAAATGACAATATCCTATAATATCCCACACAGGGGCATTAAGGATAAATGACAATATCCTATAATATCCCACACAGGGGCATTAAGGATAAATGACAATATCCTATAATATCCCACACAGGGGCATTAAGGATAAATGACAATATCCTATAATATCCCACACAGGGGCATTAAGGATAAATGACAATATCCTATAATATCCCACACAGGGGCATTAAGGATATATGACAATATCCTATAATATTCCACACAGGGGCATTAAGAATATATGACAATATCCTATAATATTCCACACAGGGGCATTAAGGATATATGACAATATCCTATAATATTCCACACAGGGGCATTAAGGATATATGACAATATCCTATAATATTCCACACAGGGGCATTAAGGATATATGACAATATCCTATAATATTCCACACAGGGGCATTAAGGATATATGACAATATCCTATAATATCCCACACAGGGGCATTAAGGATAAATGACAATATCCTATAATATCCCACACAGGGGCATTAAGGATAAATGACAATATCCTATAATATCCCACACAGGGGCATTAAGGATAAATGACAATATCCTATAATATCCCACACAGGGGCATTAAGGATATATGACAATATCCTATAATATTCCACACAGGGGCATTAAGAATATATGACAATATCCTATAATATCCCACACAGGGGCATTAAGGATAAATGACAATATCCTATAATATCCCACACAGGGGCATTAAGGAAATATGACAATATCCTATAATATTCCACACAGGGGCATTAAGAATATATGACAATATCCTATAATATCCCACACAGGGACATTAAGGATAAATGACAATATCCTATAATATCCCACACAGGGGCATTAAGGATATATGACAATATCCTATAATATCCCACACAGGGGCATTAAGGATAAATGACAATATCCTATAATATCCCACACAGGGGCATTAAGGATATATGACAATATCCTATAATATTCCACACAGGGGCATTAAGAATATATGACAATATCCTATAATATCCCACACAGGGGCATTAAGGATAAATGACAATATCCTATAATATCCCACACAGGGGCATTAAGGATAAATGACAATATCCTATAATATCCCACACAGGGGCATTAAGGATATATGACAATATCCTATAATATTCCACACAGGGGCATTAAGAATATATGACAATATCCTCTAATATCCCACACAGGGACATTAAGGTTAAATGACAATATCCTATAATATCCCACACAAGGGCATTAAGGATATATGACAATATCCTATAATATCCCACACAGGGGCATTAAGGATAAATGACAATATCCTATAATATTCCACACAGGGGCATTAAGAATATTTGACAATATCCTATAATATCCCACACAGGGACATTAAGGATAAATGACAATATCCTATAATATCCCACACAGGGGCATTAAGGATATATGACAATATCCTATAATATCCCACACAGGGGCATTAAGGATAAATGACAATATCCTATAATATCCCACACAGGGGCATTATGGATATATGACAATATCCTATAATATCCCACACAGGGGCATTAAGGATAAATGACAATATCCTATAATATCCCACACAGGGGCATTAAGGATAAATGACAATATCCTATAATATCCCACACAGGGACATTAAGGATAAATGACAATATCCTATAATATCCCACACAGGGACATTAAGGATAAATGACAATATCCTATAATATCCCACACAGGGGCATTAAGGATAAATGACAATATCCTATAATATCCCACACAGGGGCATTAAGGATAAATGACAATATCCTATAATATCCCACACAGGGACATTAAGGATAAATGACAATATCCTATAATATCCCACACAGGGGCATTAAGGATAAATGACAATATCCTATAATATCCCACACAGGGGCATTAAGGATAAATGACAATATCCTATAATATCCCACACAGGGGCATTCAGGATAAATGACAATATCCTATAATATCCCACACAGGGGCATTAAGGATAAATGACAATATCCTATAATATCCCACACAGGGATATTAAGGATATATGACAATATCCTATAATATCCCACACAGGGGCATTAAGGATATATGACAATATCCTATAATATCCCACACAGGGGCATTAAGGATAAATGACAATATCCTATAATATTCCACACAGGGGCATTAAGAATATATGACAATATCCTATAATATCCCACACAGGGGCATTAAGGATAAATGACAATATCCTATAATATTCCACACAGGGGCATTAAGAATATTTGACAATATCCTATAATATCCCACACAGGGACATTAAGGATAAATGACAATATCCTATAATATCCCACACAGGGGCATTAAGGATATATGACAATATCCTATAATATCCCACACAGGGGCATTAAGGATAAATGACAATATCCTATAATATCCCACACAGGGGCATTAAGGATATATGACAATATCCTATAATATCCCACACAGGGGCATTAAGGATAAATGACAATATCCTATAATATCCCACACAGGGGCATTAAGGATAAATGACAATATCCTATAATAACCCAAACAGGGACATTTAGAATATATGACAGTATTGTGTAATACCCCACACTAGAAAATGCCTCTGGAAGCTGAAAATATAATGGAGAATAGTCTGCATGGATTTCACAAGGGTAGGCCAGGCCTGATTAACCTCATCAGATTTGTTAAAGAAGTCACAGAAATAATAGACAGGGATCAGACAGCAGATGGAATAGATTTTAATTTTCTAAAGGCCTTCAATAGGTACCTCGTACTAGACAGATGACCATGGTCAGAGCAGCTGGGGTCAGGGGATGGGGAATAGAAGAGATAGCAAGCTGGCTGCAGAACAGTAAACTAAGCTCAGGGGTTAAGGGGAGTTACTCAGACTGGCTGAAGGTGGGAAGTGGTGTTCTACAAGGATTGGTGCTGGGACCACTTGTTCACTATTTATATAAATGATTTGGATTTTGGAACCAGAAATACAATGTCACAATTTACAGACAACAGCAAGTTGGAGAATATAGTTAATACTGAAGAAGATAGTGACAAAATTTAGGAGAACATTAATAAACACGCAGGATGGGTGTGGAATTGGTACAAGAATTTCTGTTTAGAAAAGTGAGATGAGTTACATTTTGGTTGGAAGATTAAAAAGGCCACATACTGCTTGGAAAATAAGAGTCTAAAAGGGATAGAGGCGCAAATATATATCAGTTACAGATACACAAATCACCAAAAGTAGTAACACAGGTTAATAAGGCTGTAAAACCAAACCAAGCCTCAGCTTTAAAATAGGGTCTTGGAGTCATGGTAAATGGTTGTTTTTCAGACTGGAGGATGGTAGACAGTGATGTTCCCCGATGATCAATGCTGGAACCACTGTTTTGTTTGCAATATATAAATGACTTGGATCTTGGGATACAGAGGAGAATCTCAAAATTTTCCAATGATCCTAAACCTGGAGGAGTGGCAAACAGTGAGGATGATATGAACCACCTACAACAGGACACAGGCTAGTGGAATGGACAGAGAGGTGGCAGATGGAATTTAACACTGACAAGTGTACGGTGATGTACTTTGACAGAAGGAATAGGGAGAGGCAATATCTACTTAATGGTACAGTTCTGTAGAGTGTGCAGGAACAGAGGGACCTGGGGGTGCATGTGCATCAATCTTTCAAGGTGGCAGGACATACCGAGAGAGTGGTTAGTAAAGCAGATGGGATCTTGGGCTTCGTAAATAGAGGCATTGGGTGCAGAAGCGGGGAATGTATGCTGAACCTTTCTAAATCTCTGATTAGGCCCCAACTCGAGCATTGCATCCAGTTCTGCTCACCACACTTTAGGAAGGATGTGTGGGTCCTTGAGAGGGTGCAGAGGAGATTTACCAGAATGGTTCCAGGGATGGAGGATTTTCGTTAATAAGTTAGGTTGTTCTCCTTGGAGCAAAAGAGATTGAGGGGAGATTTGATAGAGGTGTACAAGATTCTGACAGGCTTAGATAAATTAGTCAAGGAGAAACTGTTCCCATTAACTGATGGTACAAGGACGAGTGGGAAGAGATTGAAGTCTTTGGGCAGGAGATGCAGCAGGGAATGTGAGGAAGAAGATTTTAACACAGCAAGTGGTAATGACTTTGAACTCGCTGCCCACGTGGATGATGGAAATGGAGACAATGAATGATATCAAAAGGAAATTGAATGGCCACTTGAAGGAAATTAACTTGCAGGGGATCGAGTGGGGAGCCAGACTGACTGGATTGCTCTGTGAAGAGCCAGCATGGACTCGATGGGCCAAATAGTCCAATGGCAGAATAATCAACAGCTCTGTCTGAAAACAAAAACATGAAAAACGATTGGACTAGTTAAGTATCTCTTGCAGAGAGCAGGCACAGGCACGATGGGCTGAATGGCCTCCTTCTGTGCTGTAACCATCCTATTGTTCTATGAAATGGCTCTGAATCTGATTCCTAACGAAACCAACATTCCAAGAGTGTTCAGAGCACAGGACAATCAGCCTCATGAACCATGTGATGAAAATGATTTTAATAATCACTTTGGAAAGGAATGACAAATTTATAGAATCAGAGATAGATGTTAGTCAGTCAGGATTCAAAGCAAAGAAAGGAACAAGAGAGGGCATCTTTAACTTGAGAGTAGTGATAGAAAGATATCTGGAAGTACAAAATCCTGCGTATGTATTCTTTATAGACAGGGGGAAGGTATTTGATAGAAAATAATGGAGTGCTTAAACAAACAAGAAATTGACAGAAATGATAAAAGGATAATTCTGAATCTATATTGGCAGCAATCAGCAGTGATGAGACTTGATAGCGGTTTGTCAGACAGTTTCCCAGTCAAAAGAGGAGTGCAGCAGGGTTGTATTCTGTTCCCAAAACTGTTCAACCCGTACACAAACTATCTGGAGACATAGAACATCTACCAGTTGCAATATTGGTGGGTTGGACATTAATAACTTGAGATACACAGATGACACTGCACTGTTTGCAGAGTCAGAAGAGGCTCTGCAGGAAATAGTAAACAAAGTGAATGTAAGGAGTGTGGAATCTGGATTCAGATTGAATGTGAAGAAAACCAGGACGATGGTGATTAGCAGAGACCTAACCGCAGAAGTGAAAATTGAAGTCAATGGACAAGTCCTGGAAAAGGTGAAAAGGTTTACATACCTTGGGCAGGTTATCACAGATGATGGGAGATGTGATTGTGAGATCCAAAGGAGAATTAAGATAGCCAAGACCAGCTTTGTCAGAATGAAGGACTTGTTAACATCAAAGAAACTGACCCTGAATCTTGGGAAAAGAATGCTGAGGTGTTACATTTTGTCATCTATGTTATATGTCTCAGAGACATGACAACAAACAAAGAGACTATTGATAAGCTGAATGCTGTTGAGATGTGGACTTCTCGGAGAATGTTCCACATATTAGGGCGGCACAGTGGCGCAGTGGTTAGTACCGCAGCCTCACAGCTCCAGCGACCCGGGTTCAATTCTGGGTACTGCGCGTGTGGAGTTTGCAAGTTCTCCCTGTGTCTGCCTGGGTTTCCTCTGGGTGCTCCGGTTTCCTCCCACTGCCAAAAGACTTGCTGGTTGATAGGTAAATTGGCCATTATAAATTGCCCCTAGGTAGGTGGTAGGGGAATATAGGGACAGGTGAGGATGTGGTAGGAATATGGGGTTAGTGTAGGATTGGTATAAATGGGTGGTTAATGGTCAGCACAGACTTGGTGGGCCGAAGGGCCTGTTTCAGTGCTGTATCTCTAAATCTAAATCAAATCAAATATTTTACACAGAGAGAAAGACGAATGAGGAAGTGCTGGAAATGACTGGAGAAAAGAGGAAATTAGTGCCTAACATCAAATAGAGAAAGATACAATACTTCAGTCACATCATTACAGCAGAAGGTAAACAGGGACAATTATTGGAAGGAAAGATCAATGGGAAACATAGGAGAGGGAAGCAGAGGAGAAAATGGATGACAGATGTAATGGACTGTATGCAGTTGACCTGTGCAGAATGTGTAAGGACAGCACAGAACAGACAGAGGTGGAGATCCGTGACAGTCAACCTTCTGGGAAGAATATGACACCAACGAATGAACGAATAAATCAGCCATGATCATATTGAATGGCGAAGCAGGCTCAAGGGGCTGAATGGCCAACTTCTGGTCCTAATTCGTATGTTCGAATGACTATGACTTCCTTCAGTCTGCCAATGTGAGGGCACCATCCCTCTCTCCTCTTTGCGGCTTGCACATGACCATGTGAGAGACAGCGAGACAAGGTCACCACAAAGGACCTGGCAAAGGGGGTTAGGCACCATCACATCCTGAGATGCATGGCTGTATCTCAGCCACAGGCAATCCTCTTTCACAGCTCACCCACATTACCTCCTCTGAGAGCTGACGTGGGGATGAGCCACATAGGAAACCCCAGCAGGGGTCGGGGGGCTGTCACTGGCAGAACTGTTCTCTAGCTCTTCCTGCAAAGTCTTCCGATCTCCCTCTTTCCACTTGCAGGACAAGTGGGTCCATAACAACAGGGGGACCTCACGGACTGGCGGAGGAATTCCAAATATACGGCCTCTGTCGACGGCTGAGGAGGAGGCTCTGGAGTTAGTGAGGACCCAGGATGGACACGCAATACTGGATTGTGAGACTGGACTCTCCACACAAGAGGGTGAGAATTGTTGTCATTCAACATCCACCACACATCTGGAGACCCACATCACACATGGATGGCATGACAAGATCTGCACAGCTTAACCCAGAAATGTCTGTGCTCTCTCATACAGGTTGTCATCCACAGGAGACTCCTGCTGAAAGGGGGCAGGCGTCAACATCTGACTGCTCGGTTCCATCACCTTTCAATGGCCCGGAATCCGAAGGCACGTGAGGGCTGCCTGTCGTCCACTTAATTCCAAACCCCCCCACCCCCCAGCATTGAATTACCTTGGAAGGGTTTTCCAGTCTAATTCCACTTTTCAGCTCTTGATCTGTAATAGGTTAAAGTCCTCTTTTCCAGTTCCTTTCTATTTCCATATTCAGTTTTTATTTCACAGTTTTATATTGAACAATGTTTCAGGGATGTGCTGTGTCCATTGTTTATGTAATAGCTCTGTTACCCAGTGTGAGAAGTAAAACACAAACCGCCCAGCCTGGGGCTCAAACCCACACCCGACTCTGTCTGTACAGAAAACTGGAAGTTACAGTTTGTGTGAATGTGTTCCCGAGGAGTCTCTGCTGATGGTCCCTCTGAACCTGCTTTGTAAAGTGGTAGAGACTCACAGTTCATCAGTTTGAGCTATTGTCCACATCAAATGCTGATTGTCTTGTGGGTTTGTTTAGAGCTGCTATTTGTCACATCTTTGCTGACAAAATATCACTTTGATGTAAAACATAGAGGTAGAAAAGAGACTGGTTTAATACACATTGATGGCCACAAGATGGCACGAGTACACGCCTCCCTCCTTCATGCAAAAGTTACAATACAACTGGTCTCGATGTGAAATATGACAATAATTGTGTCTTATGACAATAATTTCAGTGTATAACTGTTTCATTTGACTCTGTTTTTATCAATACACATACCACATCAACAATATGTTCGAGTTCCATTCAATCTTAATCCATTTCTTGTTTTCCTTTATTCACAAATCAAACTTAACCACTGGTTTCCTATTCCCAAGAGGATTCCCCCTTTCCTGAGCTAAACTTTCAGAACTTGTGGAAAATCCTTGACCCATGTTAGACTGAGTCTGAGGAGACGTTTTCTCAAACAAAGGCTGATGTTGACCTTGAGCGACAATTGAAATTTCCACTTCTCAGACATGTCTGTCTGATTGTGACTTGGATCTGAACTCGGACTTTCTCTTGCAGTAGTTTCAGGTGATTTGTGTTGGAGTAATTATTGGTTCTCAACTTGTATCCAAACGATCTGAATCATCAGACACATTGGATTCTTTCCAACTTCCTTCTTTTTGGTGAACCTCTGAATCTAAAACATGATCAATATGTACAAACCTAAACAAACATCTTCAGTAAATATGTGTGAGGACCACGTTTTTCACAACTCTTCCTGGGAGTCACTTTAACCACTTGTGATGATGATTCTTCATTCTAACCTTCTGGTTTAACTTCAGACTTCTTTCTCTCACTCTACCCCGATCATCACTCTCTTTCTGTCTTGATTGTTTCTCTTCTACTGACTGTGTTAAATGTGGTTTCAGCAATGAAAACCTCATTCTGGGCTGTCTTCTAAGAAACATTCCAGCTGGTGTTTTGCTGGTAATAGTGTGAGGGGTTTTACGATAGATCACAGAAAGTTCACCAGCCTGTGGTCCAATGAAAACTGACGTTTCTTCAGATTTGTGTCTAGTATTTGTTTGACAAAAGCTGCTTAATAATTTACACTGTACAATCCGCTGCTCCATTGCAAGCAGGACGATACAGTGGAACTCGAGTGTGTTTTACACCATTCATTCTCATGAATTGTACAAACTCTTCTGAACAAAACTGAGGTCCGTTGTCAGACACAATTTCCTCTGGGAATCTATAAGCAGAAAACAAACTATGTAAATTATCTAGAGTTTTGCTGGTTGTTGTTCGATCCATCAGAAACCCCTCAATCCAATTCAATTGTCTGTCTATCATAATGAATAGCTGTTTCTCTTCTAATTGGGTGAAATCTATGTGCAGCCTCTGCCACACTCGAGCTGCCCATTTCCATGGCTGCAAAGGTACCGACGGCAGCTTCTTTTCTACTGCTTGACCTGCACTGCACTGTTTCACTGTGTTTTCAATCTTCTTATCTAATCCTGGTCACCAAAGCTAGATCCTCACCAGACACTTTGTCAAACACATTCCTAAGTGTTGATCATGAAGATGACAGAGAAACTGTGATCTGTACTTTCCAGGGATTACAACTCAGACTCCCCACATGACACAACCTTTATCAACTAACAACTCATTCTTATGTATAAAAAATAGCCTGATTTCTAAATCCAGTATCTGTGATGACCACCCGTTTGTGATATTGTCATACACCCTCGTCAATACAGGGTCCCTATGAGTTGTTCTACCAACATCATCTGCTGTGACTGGCAGCTCATCTATGTCCAGAAAGAAAAATACATCTTCCCTGTTGGGCTCTACCTCTGATGCGGACGGTAATCTAGACATCACATCGGCATTACAATGATCACCCGATTGTCTGTGTTTAATGTCGTATTTATAAGCAGACAAAATCAAAGCCCATCTCTGCATTCAGCTTGCAGCTAAAGTGGATCCTGGAGACTTTGATTCAGAATAGCCGTCAGTAACTTATGGTCAGATACAATTGTGAAACTACAACTATACAAGTACTTATGAAATCCTCTTACTCCAAAAATCAAGGGCAATGCTTCACATCCTCGGGTTTACCACTTATTCTGGCAACTTTACAAGCCACTTCCTTTGATCTAATGCAATTTTTAACTTATTTTGTTCGCCGCAGTTGATTCATCTTTCCTGTTGGATTTTTGTGTCTTAGTGGAATGGATATTTGTTGAAGACCATGTAATACTTCTTTAAATACCAGCCATTACCATCTACCGTCAAATCTATTGATGTATTTTTCCAATCCCATAGCCACCTTGCCCCTCATCCTTCCTAGTTTCCTTTGTTTAAATTTAGGACCCTAGTTTCAGAATGAACAATATCGCTTTCAAACTTAATGTTAAATATTTCATATTATGGTCACCATTTCCCAATAGCTCCTTGACAGCAAGGTTATTTATTAGATCTTACTCATTACATAATACTAAATCTAAAATTGCCTGATCCCTAGTTGGTTCTTCAACATACTGCTCCAGAAACCCATCTCATCCACACTCCAGGAATTCATCCTCCACAACGTTAGTGCTGATTAGGTTTACCCAGTCTATATGTAAATTGAAGTCACCCATTATTACTGTATTACCCATGTTACATACACCTCTAATTTCCCGATTTATACCATGCCCAACATTACCACTACAGTTTGGTGGCCTATAAACAACTCCTCGCAATGTTTGCTGCACCTTGCTATTTCTTAGTTTCATCCAACTTGATTCTACATCTTGTTCCTTCAGTGTGCAGATTGCAAGCTGAGTGTGGAGATTCGAGTTTATTGAGTGGGGATTTAAAGTGTTGTTATCGGGCGGCACAGTGGCGCAGTTGTTAGCACCACATCTCCAGCGACCTGGGTTCAATTCTGGGTACTGCCTGTGTGGAGTTTGCAAGTTCTCCCTGTGACCTCGTGGGTTTTCACCGGGTGCTCCGGTTTCCTCCCACAGCCAAAGACTTGCAGGTTGATAGGTAAATTGGCCATTGTAAATTGCCCCCAGTATAGGTTGGGGAAATAAGGGAAGGTGGGGATGTGGTAGGAATTGGGGTTAATGTGGGATTAGTATAAATGGGTGGTTGATGGTTGGCACAGACTTGGTGGGCTGAAGGGCCTGTTTCAGTGCTGTATCTCTAAAATAAAGCTGGTCTGCAGTTAGCATTTAACTGGGATTTACCCTCCAGTTTAAAGTAGGTTTAAGAATGTAAAGTAGGATTAAGAAAGTAAAGTAAGTTTCTTACAGTCTGAGGCAGGGATTAATAGGCTCTGCTGCAGAGTAGCTGATTAGTTAAGTAGCTGACCAGTCTAATCTGGTTGCTGCAGTTTCAGTTTCAAAAGGTATAAATACAGAGGTCTGGGTGCAGATTGCAAGCTGAGTATGAAGATTCGAGTTTGGTGAGTGGTGAGTTAGGTGGAGGAGGAGCTGCTCCATTTTCGACTTTTTTAAAAACTTTTTTAACCCTCCAGTATTTGGTTCTTGCTTCGGTGCAGTGGAAGGAGCTGTTTGGTGAGTACCTGTTAAGTTATTCTACTGATAATAAATAGTCTGTAAAGTTAAGGTATGGCAGGGCAGCTCTGCTGAGTGGAATGTACAGCCTGTGGTATGTGGAAAGTCATGGACGCACCATGTGTCTGAGACAAACACATCTGCAGGAAGAGTCACC
This sequence comes from Heterodontus francisci, assembly GCF_036365525.1. Taxonomy (NCBI): domain Eukaryota; kingdom Metazoa; phylum Chordata; class Chondrichthyes; order Heterodontiformes; family Heterodontidae; genus Heterodontus; species Heterodontus francisci. The sequence continues at coordinate 54,656,639 of NC_090406.1, read as the reverse complement.
GGCTGCAGAAGATTGAGCTCCAGGTTTCGGAACTCGACCGGCGGCTGGAGTCACTGTTGTCCATCCACGAGGCGGAGGACTGTGTGGATAGCACGTTTCGGTATGTGGTCACACTGCAGGTTAGGAGCCTGCAGGGAGATAGGGAATTGGTGACCACCAGGCAGTCTACGAGAACCAGGTTGGTAGTGCAGGAGTCCCCGATACGAGCTCACTCGCTAATCGGTTTTCCATTTTGGATACTGCTGAGGGTGATGGTTCCACAGAGGAGAGCAGTCGCAGCTAAGTTTGTGGCACCACATTTGACTCAGCTGCACAGGAGGGGAGGAAGAAGAGTGGAAGAGCAGTCGTGATACGGGATTTATTATTTAGGAAAACATATAGACGTTTCTATGGATTTAAACGTGACTCCGGGATGGTCTGTTGCCTCGCTGGTGCCAGGGTCAAGAATGTCACGGAGCAGCTGCAGGACCTTCTTCTGGGGGACGGTGAACAGCCAGAGGTCGTGGTCCATGTTGGTACCAATGACATCGGTAAGAAGGAGGATGAGGTCCTGAAAACAGATTTTAGAGAGCTCAGAAGGAGATTAAAAAGCAAGACCTCAAAAGCAATATTCTCAGGATTACTCCAGTCCGATGTGCAAGTTAGCACAGGAATAGGAGAACTGAGTGATTGAACATGTAGGAGGAGAACTGGTGTAGGAGGGAAGGCAGCAGATTTCTGAGACAATGGAACCGGTTCTGGGGCAGGTGGGACCTGTCCAAGTTGCATCTTAGCAGGACTGGGACAAATATTCTCACAGGGAGATTTGCTAGTGCTGTTGGGGAGGGTTTAAACTAAATTGTCAGGGGGAACCTGAGAGGGAGCTCAGATTGGAGGGAAACAAAACTGGTAACTTGTCAGGGGTGTGGGAACCAGGAGCAAGTATCAGAGAGGAATACCAAGGTGCACAGAATACCGGAGGGATATAGCATGAGTGTGGTTATTAGGTGGGGTCAGAGTAAGGGAGAAAGTAATAAAGTGTGAATCAGGGTTAATGTGTATGTATGTGAATGCACAGAGTGTGATTAATAAGACTGGTGAGGTACAGGCGCAGATTGCCATGTGGAAATATGCTGTTGTGGCTATAACAGAGACCTGGCTCAAAGAAAGGCAGGACTGGGTGTTAAATATTCCTGGATACAAGGTCTTCAGGAAAGATCGGAAAGTGAAAAAAGGGGGAGGGGTGGTGGTATTGATTAAGGAGAGCATTGCAGTGCTGGAGAAAAAGGATGTCCCAGAGGGTTGTGGACAGAGTCAATTTGGCGAGAACAAAGGAACAAAAAAGGTGTAGTTACATTGCTCGGTGTTGTATATAGGCCACCAGCTAGTGGGAAGGACATGAAGGAACAAATTTACAAGGAAATTATAGACAGGTGCAAAAATTGTCGGGTAGTTTCAATTGGGGACTTTAATTATCCAAACATAGACTGGGATAATAGCAATGTAAAGTTCCTAGTGTGTGTTCAGGAAAATTTTCAACAACGGTATGTTGCTCGTCCAATGAGAAAGGAGGTACTGCTCGACCTGATTCTTGGAAATGTGGTGGGCCAAGTGGATCAAGTATAAATAGGAGAGCATTTAGGGAACAGTGATCATTGTATCATAAGGTTTAGGCTAACTATGGAAAAAGACAAAGAGCAATCCAGGGTAAGAATAATTAACTGGGGGAAGGCCAACTTCAATGAGGTAAGAATGGAGCTGGGCGAATAAATTGGAGACAAAAGCTGGCAGCAAAACCGATGGATGAAAAATGGGCTACCTTCAAAGAAGCGATAGTTCGGGCACAGTCGACGAATGTTCCCTCAAAGGGGAAAAGTAGGGCAAACAAATCCATAGCTCCCTGGATGACAAAAGAGGTAGAGATTAAGATAAAGAAGAAAATGTGTACTTATGACAGATGCCAGGTGGAAAATACTGTGAGTACCAGGCTGAATATAGAAGGTACAGAGGGGACGTGGAAAAGCAAATAAGAGAAGCAAAGAGAGAGCATGAAAAGAGACTGGCAGCTAGCGTTAAAGAAAATCCCAAAGTTTTCTACTGGTAAAAAATAGTAAAAAGGTGGTAAAAGGAGGTATGGGGCCGATTATGAACCAGAAAGGGGATTTACATATGGAGGCAGAGGGCATAGCTGAGGTATTAAATGAATACTTTGCATCAGTCTTTACCAAATAAGAAGATGATATCCAGGCAATGTTGAAAGAGGAGGTAAGACTGACACTAGAGGGGTTTAAAATTGATAAAGAGGAAGTATTAGATAGGCTGTCTGCACTTAAAGTGGATAAAACACCAGGACAGGATGAGATGCATTCAAGGTAACTGAAAGAAGTGAGAGTGCAAAGCATAGAGGCACTGGCCATAATCTTTCAAACTTCCTTAGACTCAGGGGTGGTGCCAGAGGACTGGAGAATTGCAAACGTTACATCCTTGTGCAAGAAAGGGTGTAAGAATAAGCCCAGCAATTACAGCCCAGTCAGTTCAACTTCGGTGGTGGGAAAATTTCAACAAAAAAAAATTGGGACAAATATGAGTTAATTAAGGAAAACCAGCATGCATTTCTTCAGAGAAAATCATGTTTAACCAACTTGCTGGAGTTTTTTGAGGAGGTAACTTGATGAGAGCAATACTGTTGATATGGTGTACATGGACTTTCAAAAGGTTTTGATACAGTGCCACACAACAGACTTGTGAGAAAACTTGTAGCTCAGGGAATAAAAGGGATGATAGCAACATGGTTGCAAAATTGGCTGAGTGGCAGGAAACAAGGAGTAGTGGTTAATGGATGTTTTTCGGGCTGGAGGAAGGTTTGTCGTGGAGTTCCCCAGGGATCAGTGTTGGGCCCCTTGCTTTTCCTGATCTAGACCTTGGTGTACAGGGCACAATTTCAAAGTTTTCAGATGGTACTAAACTTGGAAACATTGTGAACTGTGAGGAGGATAGTGTAGAACTTCAAAAGGACATAGACAAGTTGGTGGAATGGGCAGACAGGTGGCAGATGAAGTTCAATGCAGAGAAATGTGAAGTGATTCATTTTTGTAGGAAGAACATGGAGAGACAATATAGAGTAAAGGATACAATTCCAAAGGCGGTGCAGGAGCAGAGAGACCTGGGTATATATGTACATAAGTCATTGAAGGTAGCAAGCCAGGTTGAGAGAGAGGTCAATAAAGCATACAGTGTCCTGGTCTTTACTAATAGGGGCATAGAGTACAAGAGCAAGGAAGTTATGTTGAACTTGTATAAGACACAAGTTCAGCGTCAGCTGGAGTATTGCACCCAGTTCTGGGCGCCGCACTTTAGGAAAGACATGAATTATTGGAGATAGTACAGAAAAGATTCACGAGAATGGTTCCAGGGATGAGGAATTTCAGTTATGAAGATAGATTGGAGAAGTTAGGACTGTTTTCCTTGGAGAAGAGAAGGCTGAGAGGTGATTTGATAGAGGTACTGGAAATCATGAGGGGTCTGGACAGAGTAGATGGAGAGAAACTGTTTCCAACTCGTGAAAGAATCGAGAACGAGAGGGCACAGATTTAAGGTATTTGGTAAGAGAAGCAAAAGTGATATAGGGAAAATCTTTATCACACAGCGAGTGGTTAAGGACTGGAATGCGCTGCCTGAGAACGTGGTGGTGGCAGGTTCAATTGAAGCATTCACAAGGGAATTCGACAGTTATATGAAAAGGAAGAATGTGCAGGATTACGGGGAGAAGGCAGGGGAATGGAATTGAGGGAATTGCTCTTTCGGAGAGCCATTGCAGACACAATCTGCACTTTAACGATTCTGTGATTTTAAGATCCTCCCTCACTAATGTTCTGATCTCATCTCTTATTAAGAATGCTACCGTACCTCCTTTTCCTTTTTGCCTATCCTTCCTAAATGTATATCCTTGAATACTCAGGTCCCAGTCAGAGAGTTCCCTGAGAATGGTGGGAAGCATCGACAGAGGAGCTGGGCATAAAGAGTCCAAGAGAGAGGGAGAGAGCGAGAGAGAGAGTTCCCTGAGAGCGGCGGGAAACAGTGGGAGCAGAGTAGGGTATATAGAGTCCAGGAGAGAGAAAGAGAGAGCTCACTGAGAGTTCTGTGGGAAACAGTGGGAGCAGAGTGGGGCATAAAGAGCCCAGGAGAGAGAGAGAGAGAGAGTTCACTGAGAGAGCTGCGGGAAACAGTGGGAGCAGAGCGGGGCATAAAGAGCCCAGGAGAGACAGAGAGAGTTCACTGAGAGAGCTGCGGGAAACAACGGGAGCAGAGCGGGACTAGCTGTCATTGCTGCTGCTGCCGCCATCACCAGTCTGTAGGTTCACAGCCCGAGTTCACGAAGAAAAAGAAAATAAGTTGTGACATCAAGGAAAGTACGTAGGTGATTGGCTGGTGAGTATTTCCTAGTTCATTTATCTAAAACTTGGGAATAAACTGCTGTGTCTTATTCTTTTTTAAAGTAAGGTTTATTCTTCTTGTAACTTGTATTAAGTATCAGGAGGGTTTATCAGTATAAATAAGGTTTATTAGTATTGGTAAAAGTTTATTAGCAGTAGTAAGGTTATTAACTAACAGATAAAAGAATGGCAGGGCTGCTTCAACCTCCAGAATGCACATCTTGTGTGGGAACTCCAGGATTCTTCTCGTATCCTGGATAACCATATATGCAGGAAGTGTCATCAGTTGCAGCAGCTTGATCTGAGGGTTTTGCAACTTGAGAAGCAGCTGGTATCACTGCGGTGCATCTGGGAGATTGACAGCTTTGTGGATAGATGTGGTCACTCCACAGCTTAAGAGTATGCAGGAAGAGAGGAAATGGGTGACCACCAGATAGTCAAGAAGAAACAGACAGGTAGTGCAGGAGACCCCTGAATACTTCTCACTGTCCAACAGGTACTCAGTTCTGAATACTGAGGAATGTGATAGTTCATCTGGGAAGTGCAGCCAGAGCCAAGGCCTTGGCACCACAGCTGGCTCAGCTGCACAGGAGAGTACAAGGAAAACTGGAAGAGTAATAGTGATAGGAGATTCAATAGTCAGGGGAACAGACAGGCATTTCTGTGGGCACAAACATGAATCCAGGATGGTGTTATGCCTCCTGGTGCCAGGGTCAAGGATGTCACTGAATGGCTGCAGAGCATCCTGAGGGGGGAGAGTGAACAGCCAGCAGTCATGGTGCACATTGGTATCAAACATCTCGGTAGGAAGAGGGATGTGGTCCTGCAGAAAGTTTAGTGAACTAGATAAGAAATGAGCAAACACAACCTTAAAAGTTGTAGTCTCTGAATTACTCCCACGACCATGCACAAGGGAGTATATAAATAGGAGGATAGTGCAGATGAATGCACGGCTGGAAATATGGTGCAGGGGGAAGACTTTAGATTACTGGGACACTGGGACCAGTTCTGGAAAAGGTGGCACCTGTGCAGGCGAGACGGGTTGCACCTGATTAGGGGCAATTTTCAAGTGCTCTTGGGGAGGGCTGAACTAACTTGGCAGGTGTGTGGGAGCCAGGAGGAAATATCAAAGAGGAATGCCATGGTGCACAGAATAAGATAGCACTAGAGTAGGAAATAGTAAGGTATCAGGTGGGGGTCAGAGAAGGGAGAAAGTAATAAAGTCTAAATCAGGGTTAATGTGCATGTATGTGAATGCACGGAGTGTTGCGAATAAGACTGGTGAGTTGCAGGCGCAGAGTGGCATGTGGAAGTATGATGTTGTGGCGATAAGAGACCAGGCTCAAAGAAGGGCAGGACTGGGAGTTAAATATTCCAGGATACAAGGTGCTTAGGAAAGACAGGAAAGGGAAAATAAGGGGAGGGCGGTATTGATTAAGGAGAGCATTACAGTGTTAGAGAAAAAGGATGTCCCAGTGGGCTTGGGGACAGCATCAATGGCTAGGCTAAGGAACAAAAAAGGTGCAGTTACATTGCTTTGTGTTGTCTATCGGCCAGCAGCTAGTGAGAAGGATGATGGGGAACAAATTTGCAAATTATCACGGGGTGCAAAAATTATGGAGTAGTTACAATGGAGGTCTTTAATTCTCCAATCATAGACTTGGTTAGTAGCAGTGCAAAGGGCAGTGAGGGGGCAAGAGTTCCTTGAGTGTGTTCAGGAAAATTTTCTGCAGTAGTATGTTTCTAGTTCATAGAGAAAGGAGACACTGCTAGACCTGGTTCTTGGGAATGAGGTGGGCCAAGTGGATCAAGTGCCAGTCGGAGAACATTTAAGGGTCAGTGATCATTGTGTCATAAGGTTTAGGTTGTCTGTAGAAAAAGACAAGGAATGATCCAGAACAATTAACTGGGGGAAAGCCAATTTCAATAAGGTAAGAACAGATCTGGGACAAATAAATTGGAGCCAATGATCGGCACGAGAAATGGTAGATGAACAATAGGCTAACTTCAAAGAAAAGATGGTTCAGGCACAGTCAAGGTATGTTACGTCGAAGGGGAAAGATAGGGTAAACAAATCCAGAGCTCCCTGGATGTTTAAAAAGGGTGCGAGGGATAGGCCAAATAATTATAGGCCGGTCAGTCTGACCTTGGTGGTGGGTAAACTATTAGAATCAATTCTGTGGGAAAGGATAAATGGCCACTTAGAAAGGCACGGATTAATCAGGGATAGTCAGTATGGAATGGTTAAGGGAAGGTCATGTCTGACGAACTTGATTGAGTTTTTTGAAGAAGTAACAAGAAAGATTGTTGAGGATAGTGCAATGGTTGTTGTCTACATGGATTTTAGTAAGGCATTTGACAAGGTCCCATATGGCAGACAGGTCAATAAAATGAAAGCCCATGGGATACAGGGGAATGTGGCAGGTTGGATCCAAAATTGGCTCAGTGACAGGAAACAACGTGTAGCAGTCTACGGATGTTTTTGCCAATGGAAAGCGGTTTCCAATTGCGTTCCCCAGGGCTCAGTGTTGGGTCCCTTCCTGTTTGTGGTATATATTAATGATTTGGACTTAAATGTGGGAGGCATGATTGGGAAATTTTGCTGATGATACAAAAATTGGCCGTGTAGATAAAAGTGAAGAGGATAGCTGTCGACTCCAGTATGATATCAATGGTTTGGTTGAGTGGGCAGAAAAGTGGCAAATGGAATTCAATCCAGAGAAGTGTGAAGTAATGCATTTGGGGAGAACAAACAAAGTGAGGGAATACACAATAACGGGGAGGATATTAAGAGGGGTAGAAAAGTGACAGACCTTAGAGTGCATGTCCACTGGTCCCTGAAGGTGGCAGGACAGGTATGTAGAGTGGTGAAGAAGGCATATGGAATGCTTTTCTTTCTTGGTCGAGGTATAGAATACAAAAGCAGGGATGTAATGCTGGAACTGTATAAAATGCTGTTTAGGCCACAGCTGCAATATTGCACACAGTTCTGGTCACCACATTACAGAAAGGACATAATTGCTCTGGAGAGAGTAAAGAGGAAATTTACGTGAATGTTGCCAGGGCTTGAAAGTTGCAGCTCTGAGGAAAAATTGGATAGACTAGGGTTGTTTCCCTGAGAACAGAGGAGACTGAGGGGTGACTTAATTGAGGTGGACAAACTTATGAGGGGCCCATATAGAGTAGACAGGAAGGACCTGGGAGTCTTTCAAACGTCAGTTGATTAAAATCCAGGACCAGCATGTTCCATTGAGGAAGAAGGATAAGTTTGGCAAGTTTCGGGAAACTTGGGTAACACGGGATATTGTGAGCCTAGTCAAAAAGAAAAAGGAAGCATTCATAAGGGCTGGAAGGCTAGGAACAGACGAACTCCTTGAGGAATATAAAGACTGTCATAAGAAACTTAAGCAAGGAGTCAGGAGGGCTTAAAGGGGTCATGAAAAGTCATTGGCAAACAGGATTAAGGAAAATCCCAAGGCTTTTTATACATATATAAAGAGCAAGAGGGGAACCAGGGAAAGGGTTGGCCCACTCAAGGACAGAGATGGGAATCTACGTGTGGAGCCAGAGGAAATGGGCGAGGTGCTAAATGAGTACTTTGCATCAGTACTCACCAAAGGGAAGGACTTGGTGGATGATGAGCCGAGGGAAGGGAGTGTAGATAGTCTCAGTCATCTCATTATCAAAAAGGAGGAAATGTTGGGTGTCTTGCAAAGCATTAAGGTAGATAAGTCCCCAAGGCCTGATGGGATCTACCCCAGAATACCGAGGGAGGCAAGGGAAGAAATTGCTGGGGCCTTGACAGAAATCTTTGCATCCTCATTGGCTACAGGTGAGGTCCCAGAGGACTGGAGAATTGCTAATATTGTCCCCTTGTTTAAGAAGGGTAGCAGGGATAATCCAGGTAATTATAGACCAGTGAGCCTGACATCAGTGGTAGGGAAGCTGCTGGAGAAGATACTGAGGGATAGGATCTATTCCCATTTGGAAGAAAATGGGCTTATCAGTGATAGGCAACATGGTTTTGTGCAGGGAAGGTCATGTCTTACCAACTTAATAGAATTCTTTGAGGAAGTGACAAAGTTGATTGATGAGGGAAGGGCTGTAGATGTCATACACATGGACTTCAGTAAGGCGTTTGATATGGTTCCCCATGGTAGGTTGATGGAGAAAGTGAAGTCACATGGGGTCCAGGGCGTACTGGCTAGATGGATAAGAACTGGCTGGGCAACAGGAGACAGAGAGTAGCAGTGGAAGGGAGTTTCTCAAAATGGAGACATGTGGCCAGTGATGTTCCACAGGGATCGTGCTGGGACTACTGTTGTTTGTGATATACATAAATGATTTGGAGGAAAGTTGATTAGCAAGTTTGCAGACGACACTAAGATTGGTGGAGTAGCAGATAGTGAAGGGGACTGTCAGAGAATACAGCAGAATATAGATAGATTGGAGAGTTGGGCAGAGAAATGGCAGATGGAGTTCAATCTGGACAAATGCGAGGTGATGCATTTTGGAAGATCCAATTCAAGAGTGAACTATAAAATAAATGGAAAAGTCCTGGGGAAAATTGATGTACAGAGAGATTTGGGTGTTCAGGTCCATTGTTCCCTGAAGGTGGCAACGCAGGTCAATAGAGTGGTCAAGAAGGCATACGGCATGCTTTCCTTCATCGGATTGGTATTGAGTACAAGAGTTGGCAGGTCATGTTACAGTTGTATAAGACTTTGGTTCGGCCACATTTGGAATACTGAGTGCAGTTCTGGTCACCACATTACCAAAAGGATGTAGATGCTTTGGAGAGGGTGCAGAGGAGGTTCACCAGGATGTTGCCTGGTATGGAGGGCGCAAGCTATGAAGAGAGGTTGAGTAGATTAGGATTATTTTCATTAGAAAGACAGAGGTTGAGGGTGGACCTGATTGAGGTGTACAAAATCATGAGAGGTATAGACAGGGTGGATAGCAAGAAGCTTTTTCCCAGAGTGGGGGATTCAATTACTAGGGGTCACGAGTTCAAAGTGAGAGGGGAAACGTTTAGGGGGGATATGCGTGGAAAGTTATTTACGCAGAGGGTGGTGGGCGCCTGGAACACGTTGCCAGCGGAGGTAGTAGACGCGGGCACGATAGCGTCTTTTAAGATGTATCTAGACAGATACATGAATGGGCAGGAAGCAAAGAGATACAGACCCTTAGAAAATAGGCGACAGGTTTAGATAGAGGATCTGGATCGGCGCAGGCTTGGAGGGCCGAAGGGCCTGTTCCTGTGCTGTAATTTTCTTTGTTCTTTGTTCTTTATAAGCCAGTGAGCCTTACGTCAGTGGTCAGGAAATTATTAGAGAGGATTCCTTGTGACAGGATTTACTCCCATTTGGAAACAAACAAACTTTTTGAGAGAGGCAGCATGGTTTTGTGAAGGGGAGGTCATGTCTCACTAAATTGATTGAGTTTTTTGAGGAAGTGACAAAGATGATTGATGAAGGAAGGGCAGTGGATGTTATCTATATTGACTTCAGTAAAGCCTTTGACAAGGTCCCTCATGGCAGACTGTGACAAAAGGTGAAGTCACACGAGATCAGAGGTGAGCTGGCAAGATGGATACAGAACTGGCTCTGTCATAGAGGACAGAGGGTAGCAGTGGAAGGGTGCTTTTCTGAATGGAGGGATGTGACTAGTGGTGTTGCGCAGGGATCTGTGCTGGGACCTTTGCTCTTTGCAGCATATATAAATGATTTGGAGGAAAATGGAGCTGGTCTGATTAGTAAGTTTGCGGACGACACAAAGGTTGGTGGAGTTGCGGATAGTGATGAGGATTGTCAGAGGATACAGCAGGATATAGATCGGTTGGAGACTTGGGCGGAGAAATGGCAGATGGAGTTTAATCCGGACAAATGTGAGGTAATGCATTTTGGAAGGTCTAATACAGGTGGGAAGTACACAGTAAATGGCAGAACCCTTAGGAGTATTGACAGGCAGAGAGATCTGGGCGTACAGGTCCACAGGTCACTGAAAGTGGCAACGCAGGTGGATAAGGTAGTCAAGAAGGCATAGGGCATGCTTGCCTTCATTGGTCAGGGCATAGTGTATAAAAATTGGCAAGTCATGCTGCAGCTGTACAGAACTTTAGTTGGGCCACACTTATAATATTGCGTGCCATTCTGGTCGCCACACTACCAGAAGGACGTGGAGGCTTTGGCGAGGGTACAGAAGAGGTTTACCAGGATGTTGCCTGGTCTGGAGGGCATTAGCTATGAGGAGAGGTTGGATAAACTCGGATTGTTTTCACTGGAACGACGGAGGTGGAGGGGCGACACGATAGAGGTTTACAAAGTTATGAGCGGCATGGACAGAGTTGATAGTCAGAAGCTTTTTCCCAGGGTGGAAGAGTCAGTTACTAGGGGACATAGGTTTAAGGTGAGAGGGGCAAAGTTTAGAGGGGATGTGCGAGGCAAATTCTTTACACTGAGGGTGGTGAGTGCCTGGAACTTGCTGCCGGGGGAGGTGGTGGAAGCAGGTATGATGGCGACGTTGAAGAGGCATCTTGACAAATACATGAATAGGATGGGAATAGAGGGATACGGACCCCGGAAGTGCAGAAGGTTTTAGTTTAGGCAGGCATCAAGATCGGCGCAGGCTTGGAGGGCCGAATGGCCTGTTCCTGTGCTGTACTGTTCTTTGTACTTTGTTCTTTAACCTGTTTCGCCTCGCGGAGTGGTCAATTACTGGGGGGCACAGATTTAAGGTGATTCGTAGAAGAATTAGAGGGGACATGAGGAAACACTTTTTCACCCAGAAGGTGGTGGGTGTCTGGAATTCACTGCCAGGAATATTGGTGGAGGCAGAAACCCTCAATTCTTTTAAAGGTGCCTGAAGTGCTGTAACCTGGTGTACATGGACCTCCAAAAGGTGTTTGTTACAGTATCACACAACAGACGTGTGAGCAAAGTTAGAGCTCATAGAATAAATGGCACAGTAGCAACATGGATAGGGAATTGGTTGAATGACAGAAAACAAAGAGTGATGGGTAATGGATGTTTTTCGAGCTGGAGGAGGGTTTGTAGTGGAGTTCCCCAGGGGTCAGTGTTGGGACTTTTGATTTTCCTGAAATACATTAATAACCTAGACCTTGGTATACAGGGCACAATTTCAAAACTTGCAGATGATAGGAAACTTGGAAGCATTGAGAATTGTGAGGAGGGTAGTGTAGAAGTTTTAGTTTTTTAGTTTTAGAGATACAGCACTGAAACAGGCCCTTCGGCCCACCGAGTCTGTGCCGACCATCAACCACCCATTTATACTAATCCTACACTAATCCCATATTCCTACCACATCCCCACCTGTCCCTATATTTCCCGACCACCTACCTATACTAGGGGCAATTTATAATGGCCAATTAACCTATCAACCTGCAAGTCTTTGGCATGTGGGAGGAAACCGGAGCACCCGGAGAAAACCCACGCAGACACAGGGAGAACTTGCAAACTCCACACACGCAGTACCCAGAATTGAACCCGGGTCGCTGGAGCTGTGAGGCTGCGGTGCTAACCACTGCGCCACTGTGCCGCCCAGAACTTAAAACAAGGACATGGACAAGTTGGTGGAATGGACAAACAGGTGGCAGATGAATGCAGAGAAATGTGAAGTGATTCATTTTGGTGGGAAAAATATCGAGAGACACTATAAAATAAAGGGTACAATTGTAAAGGGGGTGCAGGAGCCGAGGGATATTGCTGTATATGTGCATACGTCATTGAAGGTGGTAGGAGAGGTTGAGAGAGTGGCTTATAAAGCACATAATACCCTGGGCTTTATTAAAAGGGGCATAGAGTACAAGAGAAGTTGAGACTGTTTTGCTTGGAGAAGAGAATACTGAAAGGAGATTTGATAGAGGTATTCAAAATCATGAGGGGTCTGGACAGAGTAGATCGGGAGAAATTGTTCCCACTTGTGAAAGGATCAAGAACAAGAGGGCACAGATTAAAAGTGATTGGTAAAAGAAACAAAAGTGACATGAGGAAAAACTTTTTCACCCAGCATGTAGTTAAGGTCTGGAATGCACTGCCTGTGAGTGTGGTGGAGGCAGGTTCAATCGAGGCATTCAAAAGGGAATTAGACTGTTATATGAAAAGGAAGGATGTGCAGGGCTATGGGGAGAAGGCAGGGGAGTGGCACTAGGTGAAATGCCCATTCCGAGAGCTGGTGCAGACACGATGGGCTGAATGGTCTCCTTCTGCACTGGAACAATTCTGTGATTCTGTGATTCAGTCTTGGTCACCCTGTAACCATGTCTCTGAAATGGCAATTAAATCATATCTATTTACCTCTATTTGTGCCTTCAAATCATCTACCTTGTTGTGAATGTTGTGTACATTCAGATAGAGTGCACTTTGACTTTTTAACATTATTTTACTATTTGTTTCCTGCATTTGCTTGGTCTGTTTTCTAATTTCCCTTACTCCTTTTTTACTTCCTGTTACCAATTTTACTTCCCTCCAATCTTCCCTTCCTGCCACACTCAGATTAACAATTCCTCAGGACCTCCATCACAAACACATGAACATTTGAGGTACAAGTTCCCTCGGTTGCTTCTATTGGCTGCTCAGAGTCTGAGATTTTACATTTAATGTGATGAATGAACATTAACAGTTTGATTGCCATGTTTGATAAGTACTGACTTCCCAGCACCACCTATTACCTTCCCAGGGTCTTTTCATTACCTATGACCTTTTCTTGGATATTACATCTCCTGAATTGAAGTTTGTCTCAGATGATCTTAAGCGATGTCTCAGTGCTTTTCGAATTTTCAGTTGTTCAGTTATACAGTAAAATGAAACTAATTGTAATATCTTCTAGCTCAGGAGGACTATTGCACAGAGCAGAATGTGATTTGGGTTTCACCCATAGACTAATTGATGGGGACTATAGTCTCCAACTATCTGGAGTGAATTCTTTGTGTGAACCGTCCGTGCCAGGTGGTTGTCAACTTGCAGTGAGGTTGATCAGCTAAAACATTTAGCAGTATTTCAGCGATCACCACCTGATTCCTTTCACAGAGTCCATTGCTGAAAGGACTTTCAGCTGCAGGATTCATGCTCACAATGTTTATATTTTCACACATGTCTCTGAACTCATTATTGGCAAATTCTCCTCCATTATCAGTCAGACACATTGTTGGTGTTCCATGTCTGCAACCATAGAACAATTACGACACAGAAGGAGTCCATTCAGCCCATTGTGTCCGTGCCGGCCGAAAAAAGAAACTAGCCGCCCAATCTAATCCCACCTCCCAGCACCTGGTCCAGAGACTTGCCGGTTTCAGCAGTTCAGGTGCATGTCCAGATACCTTTTAAAAGTATTGAGGGTTTCTGCCTCCACCACCATTCCTGACACTGAATTCCTGACACCCATCACCCTCTGGGTGAAAAGGCGTCTGCAGCTCAAGTAACTTTATCTCCAAGTTATGAGGTGCATACTGAGTTGCAGACATTGTGCACCCTCAAAGAGGGGGAGAGTTACCTGGACACATTGTTCCAGGAGGCAGTCACATCCCTTAGGTTAAGTTGAACTTCAGAGTTAGTCAGTAATCAGGGAAAGGAGGATGTGACTGTGAGTCAGACAGGTATGGAGATCCAACATTTAATGATAGAGGAACCTTGGCCCTTGGCTTTGCCCAACAGGCATGAGGCACTTGCTACCGGTGTGGATGAGAACAAGAACTGCAGGGTGGATGGGCAAACTGACCATTGCGCCATGGTGCAGGAAGACATTCAGGTGGGGCAGTGAAACAGAATGTAACAATGATAGGGGACAGTATAGTCAGGGGATAGATACTTCTATCTGCAGCAACGACCTGGAGTTCCAAAGGCTGTGTGTCTTCCCCATGCCAGGGTGAAAGACACCTCCTCACGGCTAGAGATGAACTTGGAGTGGGAGGGAGAGAATCCAGTTGTCATGGTTGACACAGGAACAAATGACATATGTAGAAATAGGAATGATGTTCTACTGAATGAGTTTGAGAAGTTGGTGTCCAAATTAAATTGCAGAACCTCAAAGGTTCTGCTTGTTACCTGGACCACACATCAATTGCATAGTTTCAAGAAGGTTAAAGATTTAAATGTGTGGCTGAATGTGTGGATGTGGAAAGGAGGGGCTTCGATTCATGGGGCACTCGCACCATTACTGGGCAAAGAGGGAGCTGTTCCATTGGTTTGAACACCAGTTAAACCAGGCTGGGATCAGTGTCCTGGTGAATCATTTAACTAGGGATCTGGGCAGGGTTTTGAAGTAAAAGAGTGGGGGAGGGTTCAGGTAAAAGGAGATTTAGAAATCTAAAGAGAAATTCGAGGCAACAGAGCAGTGCAGTGATTTGTCTACAAGCAGCAGTGTGGGACAGAAAGGGCAGAGAATTTAACGCTACCAGTTCATCAGTGAATATGGTCCATGCAAAGAATAATAGTAAAACAATAAAATTAAAGATTCTTTCTCTGAATACGTGAAGCTTTCAGCATAAAATGAACCAGTGGTACAAATAAAGATGAATTCTTTAGATCTAATCGCCATATAGATCCCTAGATAGAGCCTTGATGATTAAAGCATCACAACAAATGGTAGGGAAAAGTGATAGAACATTAACATGGATGCAGAAGAGTTTTGTGAGTGGACGGTGGGTTTTAGTTGGGCTGCAGAATGTTATTGATATAGAAAGATATTATCATATGGAAGGATCTGCAAGGATCAGAAATTTAAATTTGAGGTTTTGTAGGCCTTGGACCTAATGAAATTCAACAAGAATTTGCTTGTCAGGTCAGAGGAGCTTGGAGGTGATAGGATGTGGGCAGCAGAGTTTTAGCGGAGCTGAGGTTTGTTAATCT
Source organism: Heterodontus francisci (assembly GCF_036365525.1). Lineage (NCBI taxonomy): Eukaryota > Metazoa > Chordata > Chondrichthyes > Heterodontiformes > Heterodontidae > Heterodontus > Heterodontus francisci. The sequence continues at coordinate 54,641,362 of NC_090406.1, read as the reverse complement.
TGTAAATGGGATGTTGACCAGGAGGACATTGGATAAAGTGAGTCTCGAGATGACAAGAGCATGGATGAGAGATTCAACAGCATGTGGACTGCGGAGTGAATGGAGGACTTTGACGTTATGGAAGTAGGTGGTCTTTGTGATAAGAGAATATGAATTATTGATACTCATTGTGGGTCGAAAGGGAACCAAGGTTACAAACATTATGGGTCCGGCTGAGACAAAAGCCAAGGAGTAGTAGAGAATGGAAGGCATAGAGTTTGTGCTGTGGACTCGAAGATGGTGGCTCCTGTCCTCCCAATGTTTAACTGGAGGAAAAACCATACAAGGACAGTACTAGTTATCTGGTGAATGGATCAGAGAAATTGAAGGAGAATTGCATGGTCAACCATGTCATAGATTGCAGAGAGACTGAGGAGGTCTTGTGGAAGTATTGTGCTCCACAGTAACAGTCACAAAAGGTACGATGTTTCACTTTAATTGGGACCGTTTGAGTATTGTGGCAGGGGTAGAAACCTGATTGAAGAGATATAAATATGATAGTCGTTTGGTAGTACAGAACCTGAGAATTGCTGAAAATACAGTGACATATATTAATACACAGGGCCCTGTTCTTGGCAGACAGAAAGAACATGGACGCACATTGCGCCTGTTTCAGCTGAATAAAATAAGTGACAGACATTCGCTGGTTCATTCCTCAGGGCAATGCCATGATAATCAGAGTCAAGCGGCCTGGTTTGAATTTCAAACAGAGCTTGTCAGTTAACTGTCAGTCACCGTAAACTGCTGGATTCTCCATGGCAATGCCTCTACCAATCAGAGTTCACTTGCCAACCAATCAGCAATCTCTGCTAATGCAGTATAAGTTGTTGTTTTCCCTTACATTGGTTATTCTTGCGTATTGTCATCTTGTCCTGATGAGTGCAAGATGAAAAGCTTCGACAACATGTCTTTATTTTCAGCAATTCACAAATATGATATTGTCGGAATATGTGCACGGATTTGGGAGGCGACAACATATTGAAGGGATTTGGAGAGTAAAAGGAGGTGTGAGATGGGATGGTAGTATTTTAAGAACAGAGAGGTTGGGTCTTGACTTTTGAGGAAGGGATGACAATAGTGGTTTTGAAAGGGATGGTGAAGAAGGTGAGAAGAGGGACACATGTCAAATATTAACTAATATGGTGACCAGGAACAGAAGTGGTTATTATTCGAGTGGAAATCAGCTCAAGGCTGCAGGAGGTGGCTTTCATGGACTGGACAAATTTACATAGAGATTGAGGGGAGATGGGAGAGAGATTGGTGAAAGCAGTTGGTTCGGGACAGAAAGAGTTGGTTTGTTGGACAATCGAAGGCTGATTTCAACAGGAGCAGGTGAACAGTTGCTCTCAACTTTAGAGGCAAAGATGTTGGAGGTGAGGGAGGAGGAGGTAAGGGTGAGGGGTTTATAAAGTCTGATAGTAGTGAAGAAGAGACACATGGGATATCTTTACATTCCAGGATTCTCCTGGAGAAATGGCCACATAGAGGACAGTGAGGCCGCTTCATGTGGTCCAGCATGAACCAGTTGTGGAGCAAAAACACTCAAGAATCCATCCCATGGGCTTCAAACAGGAAACATGAGGCCAGAACAAGACATTCTATGAGTGAATGAGACAGTAAAGGTACCGTCAAAGACTGGATATTTCACTAATATTTGAATCCATTTTGGCCTCTTTTTGAGAAACATTTTTTCTGCAGTTGTTACTTTTCTAAACATGTGAGTTTGTTCTTGAAGTAAAGAGAATTGTAATGCATTGATCCAATGGTGAATTGTAATGGTTGTCAGAACATCCTTGTCTGAGGTTATTCTAAGGGGGCAGAATATACAATTTACTGTTACTGCACCTTTATGGGGAATTAATTTGATGTCTTTTGATGGTGTACGGTTGCTGTAACTCCACAAATCCAGCAGTTAAATTGACATCGGAATATTTCATGTTATATTGTTTCAGTTAACCACATTAAAATTCATATGTAATATTCTGGTAATTATACATCACTATCCTAAATCTTATTAAATATAATCAGACTTCTCATTGTCCTTCACCTGCCCACAAGGATTTCAGGAATATAAAAGCAAGTGATTTATAAAACTATAAGCCCTGCTCCAGATTGATGTTCGTTACTTGTTATTGACACAATTTCCCATTCAGTGTAAACAAATATGTCACCCCATTCTTCAGCTCCTCTCTGAATTTCCTCTGTGTCAGTCCATAGATACAAGTGTTTGTGCAGCAACTGAGAATCTGCAACATAAACCCAACTTGTTGGGTAATATATATTGGGTTACTGTAATATTTGTTGGTGTATCTATAGTTAATCACTGGCCAGTTTATCGAATGCACAACATTCGTCATCCACAATAGTATAAAATTGGCAGAAATAGTGAAAAGTAAAATCATGGATTTCCTCCGATTCTTCACCTCTGGATCATTCTGATTCTCACTGTTGCTCCGGAGTCCCCTGCGTGCTCTGTTTGCCACTATAATGTGTCTGACAGTCAGAGCATTGAACAACAGAATTAAAATGATTGGTAACAGAGGGGTTATGATGATGACGATACACATGTAAGCCCTCCACAAGGGGGAGGTGAGATAATCAGCTGTAGGAACACAATACCAAGGCACATTGTCAATTATAACTGCAGCTTCACCTGAAGAGTAAAAGGGAAAACTCTTGAGACAGCTCACTACAAACATGGTGGCAATAACCACTGTCGCTGTTTTCTCCGTGTTAAATTTTGATTGCAGTTTCTGACAACAAATTTTTACAAAGCGATCAAAAGTGAAGGTGACGGTAAACCAGACAGAACAGTCTAAAACTACACTGGACACGACAAGGGTAACCAGACACACAGGAGTTATAAACAGGAAGCTAACTGGAACGTACATGATATTAATCCGGTGTAATATCACATGGATGATAACCACCATTAGATCTGCCACTGCCATGGCCACCAGGTAACGAGTGATACATTTGGAGAGACCGCACTTTCCTCGGGACAAAATCACAATCGCCACCAAGTTAACTGTAAGAAACAGAAAACATGAAGTTTACCTCGAGACTGTCCCACAACATTTTGTAAAGAACTATTTAAAATCAAAGAAGTAAGTATGTAAATATGAGTTTTCCAGTTCCGAATGAAATGTAATTGTTAATTTAAAGAACTGTTTATTGGCGGCATTGAAATCGACAGCAAAAGAAGATATGGGAAAATTAAAATGCAAATAAAGTTGTTGATCTCAGACAGAGAAATAGATGTTGAGGTTAAAAAAAAGTACTGAAGTTTTTTCTGGACAATCTTGGTCTCCAAAACACCAGTGTTTTCAAAGCTAAATAACTGCAGATCAGCTCCACCCTGTTGGGTTATCGTCTGTACAGCATGGAGAGAGCACTCACACCCTGTTTTATTATAGTCTGTACAACATGGAGAGAGCACTCTCACCCTGTTTTATTATAGTCTGTACAACATGGAGCGAGCACTCTCACCCTGTTTTATTATACTCTGTACAACATGGAGAGAGCACTCTCACCCTGTTTTATTATACTCTGTACAACATGGAGAGAGCACTCTCACCCTGTTTTATTATGGTCTGTACAACATGGAGAGAGCACTCAGGGCCTCTTTTTAAAAATTGGTCAGGCAAAGTGTAGACTGGAAAGTCTGGTGGGGTGGATCATGCACCAGTAACAGAAATCCATTCCTTCTCCTTACATTCAGAAACAAAATCGAAGTTGAATTCAAATCCATACAAACCATATATTAACATGAAATAAAGTTACAGTACAATAACTCTTCGAATCCTCAGTTACACGTGGAACCCACTTAACAACATCAGCAGGTTTAAAATTGCTCATTTATTTCTAATCTGATGTCCATGCAGACTCTAGGGAAGAGTTTCTACTTTAAACATTGAAGGGAATTGTTGCTTTAATGCTTTCTGTGGGTAAAATTCAAGAAACATTATAATTAAGAAATCATATTCGGAAAACAAGAAAATCACTTAGCTCTTAACTGACACAATCAAACAGTGAATATATAACATGAACAGTCAACATTGATATTCAACTTTCACTACCTTATTTCGCTGTCTTACCAGGAATACTGACGGCTGCAAGAATTGGGTAGTAAATGAGCTCTATCTGGTAAATTACAGGGTATTCCATTTCTTGTGTGAAACACCAATGCAGAGACTTCTTCAGAGGAGCCCTTAATAATATCACAGAGCAACCTCCATGGAGACAGTCATCTAGGGAATGTGAGCTGGGATATTAGTTACATTCCACTGAACAAACTGATTCAATGAACTGTTCTTAGTTGTGTGTAATAAAACATAGTCATTAGAGGGTAGAGAAAACATAATAATTTTATATTCATTACAAATTTCTTCAAAATGTGATTTGCAGATTCATTTATAATGATCTCATCTGTTGATGTGAATGAATAGTCTCAGGAACCATAGCCCTGGTGTTGACTTGGATGAACAGCTTCATTTACAGTAGCCCTGATGTTCGTGCTCGGGGTCAAATTTAATCCAAATCACAATCTGTATAATCAGAGCTATAAGACAGAACAGGTTAAGTGTCCAATAGTCTGCGAGTGAACTGTTCATTATTGGACATTTACGTAGAATTTTGGTGGAGATGTTGGGAGTGTGAATACAGAAAGGCTTCCATGTGATAACAGCCTAAAAGGTTAAACAAGAGAGAATTTTGAAGACCAGCCTTGGATGCTTGTTTCCTTACCTCCGTGTAGCCCAAATTAGATTTGTCCAAATCCACTTATTATCCAGAGTCTTGCCATGCTGCAGAGTCGTTTCACATCCTATGATCACACGCAGAGTGTGGGGGAGATCTGCTTGTTGATTGGTTTTCTTCCCCTAAAGTATAAGTACAGGACGGAGCTTGTTGTGCAGTGCAGATGAACAGTTGCTGCAGGAAAGGTCTTTCACTATCAATGAGGTCCCTGCTCTGTTCCCAGCCAGTGGAACTGCTTTTGTCTCAACTTATTTAGGAACGGCAAAGAGCCCTGTGAACTGCAGTCAACACTGAATATTGCGAGCACAGCCTAATGGCTGAGTAGCTGCCTGTTACTGAGACAGGAAGAAATCCATGTGCATTGCTGTTAACTCTAATCGTGGGTGTAACTCAGTGATACAGTGTCTACTTTGCTTGTATAAGATCTTGGTTTAAAGCCCCGGAAACATTAGGATCATCGGATCTTAAAGCACAGAACGAGTCTATTCAGCCCATGGAGACTATGCTGGGACTTCAAAAGATTAATGTAATTAATCCCACTTCCCCGCTGATCCCCCTTTGTCCTGTAAATGCTGAATTTTAAAATATATATCCAATTCCCTGCTGAAAGTTGCTATTGAATTGGCTGTTTCAGGTCTTTTAGGGAATTTATTCCAGGTTGTAACAATGAACAATGGAGAGATGCTTAACTTTTATAAATCATTGGTTCGGCCTCAGCTGAAACAATTTTGGGCAACACACTTTAGGACAGATATGAAGGTCTGAGAGATTTACCAGAATTATACAAGATATGAGGGATTTCTGTTCTGTAGGTAGACTAGGATTGCTGGGAATCATAAAGAGAAGGTTTAATAAAGGTGCTAAACTTGATGAGAGTTTTTAACAGAATCAGTGTGGTCTTGGTTAGACTACGCTTAGAGAACCAGTGCATAGTTCTGGTCTTCATCGTACAAAAAGTTTATAAAAACACTGGAGGAAGGGTGAAAAAAATTGTAAGAATGATATCAGAACTAAGATGGTAGAACTTTAATGAAAGTTTGGACAGGCTGGGACTCTTATCTCCACAAAAGTGAAGTTTGAGAGGTGAGCAGAGTTCTTCATAATTATGAGGGGGTTTGATCAGGTAGAAATAGAGAACGTGTTTTCACTTGGAAATTCAACATTGAAACAGAATCATAGAATGGTTACAGCACAGAATGAGGCCATTTGGCCCATTATATCCATGCTGGTGTCTGCAAGAGGAACTCAGCTAGTTCCACTCCCCCATCTTTTCCCTATAGGCTGCATTTTATTCTATTCAGATAATTATCTCATTCCCCTTTGAAAATCACAATTGAATCTCCCTCCACACACTCTCAGGCAGTGTATTCCACATCCTAACCACCTGCTACATAATAAAGTTTTTCCTCATGTCACCGTTGGTTCTTTTGCCATTCACCTTAAATCGGTGTCCTCTGGTTCTTGACCTTTCTGCCAATGGGAATCATTTCTCATTAACTATCCTGCCGAGACCCCTCATAATGTTGAACACTTCTATCAAATCTCCTCTCAACCTTCTCTTCTCCAAAGAGAACAGCCACAGCTTCTCCAATCTATCAACGTAAATGAAGTCCCTCATCCCTGGAACCATTCTCGTAAATCTCTTTTGCAGCCAAGATCCATAGAAAAGTTACAGCACAGAAGGAGGCCATTCAGCCCATCCGGTCTGTGCTGGCTGAAAAAAACTAGCCATCCAATCTATTCCCACTATTTAGCACCTGGTCCATAACCTTGCAAATTACAGCGCTTCAGGTGCATGTCCAGGTATCTTTTAAATGAGTTGAGGGTTTCTGCCTCCACCACCGATCTGGACAGTGAATTCCAGACACTCACCACCCTCTGCGGGAAAAAGCTTTTCCTCATGTCCCCTCTAATCCTTCTACCAATCACCTTAAATCTGTGTCCCCTGGAAATTGACCTCTCCTTTAGGGGAAACAGGTCCTTCCTGTCTGCTCTATCTAGTTCCCTCACAATTTTGTACACCTCAATTAAGTCACCCCTCAGCCTCCTCTGTTGCAAGGAAAACAACCCTAGTCTATCCAATCTTTCTTCATAGCTGCAATTTTCAAGCCCTGGCAGCAAGCTCTCTTTAAAGCCTTCACATCCTTCCTCAAGTGTCGTGCCCACAATTGGACAGATATTCCAGTTGAGGCTGAACCAGTGTTTTGTAAAGGTTCACCATAACTTCTTTGCTTTTGTACTGTACACCTCCATTTATAAAGCCCAGGATCCTGAATGCCTTTTTAACCAATATTCCTAGGTCCCTCTGCTCCCACACCAGTGTTAGAATTGTATTGTTCAGTTTATATTGCCTCTCCTGGTTCTTGCTACCAAAATTAATCACTTCACTCTTCAGTGCATTAAATTTCAATTGCCACATGTCTGCCCATTTCACACTGTTGTCTATGTCTAATTGAGGTCTGTAACTCGCCTCCTCAAAGTTCACAATGCTTCCAAGTTTTGTGTCATCCACAAATGTTCAAACTGTGCCCAGTATACCCAAGTCCAGTTCATTAAAATAGAGTCATAGAGTCAGAGATATACAGCACAGAAGCAGGCCCTTTGGACCATCGTATCCCTGCCAGCCATCAAGCTCCTATCTATTCTAATCCTATTTTCCAGCACTTGGCCCGTAGCCTTGTATGCTATGGCGTTTCAGGTGCTCATCTAAATACTTCTGAAATGTTGTGAGTTTTCCTGCCTTTATCACCCCTTCAGGCAGTGTGTTCTAGACTCCTAACATCCTCTGGGTAAAAATGTGTTCCTCAAATCACCTCAAAACCTCCTGCCCTTTACGTAAAATCTATGCCCACTGGTTATTGACAGCTCCTCTAAGGGAAAGCGTTCCTTCCTATCTATCCCGTCAATGCCCCTCATAATTTTGTATACCTCAGTCAGCTCCACCCTCAGTCTTCTCTGCTCCAAGGAAAACAACCATAGCCTATCCAGTCTCTCTTCGTAGCTGAAATGCTCCAGCCCAGGCAACATCCTGGTGAACCTCCTCTGCACCCTCTCCATTGCAATCAGATCCTTCCTATAGTGTAATAAAAACAAGAAATGCTGGAATCACTCAGCAGGTCTGGCAGCATCTGTGGAAAGAGAAGCAGAGTTAATGTTTCGGGTAGGTGACCCTTCATCGGACCCTTCCTATAGTGTGATGACCAGAACAGTACACAGTATTCCAGCTGTGGCCTAACTAATGTTTTATACAGCTCCATCATAACCTCCCTGCTTTTATAGTCTATGCCTCGGCTGAAAAAGGCAAGGATCCCATATGCCTTCCAAACCACCTTATCTACCTGTGCTGCTGCCTTCAGTAATCTATGGACAAGTACACCAAGGTCCCTCTGGCCCATTGTGCTTCCTAAGGTCCTGTATATTCCCTTGCCTTGTTACTCCCCCAAAAATGCATCACTTCACATTTCTCAGGATTAAATTCCATTTGCCACTGCTCCGCCCATCTTACCAGCCCATATATGTCGCCCTGTAATCTAAGGCTTTCCTCCTCACTATTTACGACACTACCAATTTTTGTGGCATCTGCAAACTTACTTATCATACTTCCTATATTCACGTCTAAATCATTAATGTACACTCCAAACAGCAAGGGTCCCAGCACCGATCCCTGTGGTGCATCACTGGTCACAGGCTTCCACTCACAAAAACAACCCTCGACCATCACTCTCTGCCTCCTGCCACTAAGCCAATATTGGACCAATTTGCCAAATTGCCCTGGATCCCATGGGCTCGTACCTTCTTAACCAAACTCCCATGTAGGACCTTATCAAAAGCCTTACTGAAGTCTATGTAGACTACATCAACTGCTTTACCTTCATCTACACATCTAGTCACCTCCTCGAAAAATTCAATCAAGTTAATTAGACACAATCTCCCCCTAACAAAGCCATGCTGACTACCCCTGATTAATCCCTGCCTCTCCAAGTTGAGATTAATCCTGTCCCTCAGAATTTTTTCCAGCAGTTTGCCAACCACTGATGTTAGAATCACCAGCCTGTAATTACCTGATTTATCCCTGCTACCCTTCTTGAATAATGGTACCACTCCTGTGGCCAGATAGGATATGAAAATTTGTGTCAGAGCCCCTTCTATCTCCTCCCTTGCTTCGCATGACAGCCTGGGATACATCTCATCTGGGCCTGGGGATTTATCCACTTTTAAGCCCGTTAAAACAGCTAATACTTCCTCCCTTTCAATGCTAATTTGTCCAAGTATATCACAATCCCCCTCCCTGATCTCGACACCTTAATCATCCTTCTCCATAGTGAACACAGATGAAAAGTAATCATTTAAAACCTCACCTATGTCCTCCTACTCCACACACAGGTTGCCAATTTGGTCCCTAATGGGCCCTACTCTATCCCTGGTTATCTTCTTGCTCTTAATATACTTATAAAATGCCTTGGGGTTTTCCTTTATCTTGCCCACCAGTGTTTTTTCTTGTCCCCTCTTCACTCTCCTAATTACTTTCTTAAGTAACCCCCCCCCCCCCCCCCACCCCCCACACTTTCTATACTCCTCTCGGACCTCCGCTGTTTGCAGCGCTCTGTGTCTGCCATAAGCCTCCTTTTTTTCCCTTATCCAATCCTCTATATCCCTTGGTATCCAGGGTTCCCTGGACTTGTTGGTCCTACCCTTCACCTTAAGGGAACATGTTGGCCCTCAACTCTGACTATTTCATTTTGAATGACTCCCACTGGTCTGATGTAGACTTTCCTACAAGTAGCTTTTCCCAGTCCACTTTGGCCAGATCCTATTTTATCATATTGAAATCGGCCTTCCCCCAATTCAGTACTTTTATTTCCGGTCCCTCTTTGTCGTTTTCCATAACGACCTTAAATCTGACACTATCCCTGAAATGCTGCCCCACTGACACATCTACCACTTGTCCAGCTTCATTCCCAAGGATTAGGTCCAGTACTGCCCCTTCTCTTGTAGGACTTTCCACATGCTGGTTCAAATAGCTCTCCTGTATGCACTGTAAGAATTCCACCCCTTTTAAACCTTTTACACTAAGACTATCCCAGTTGATATTATTACCCTATTATTTTTACACCTCTTTGAGATTTGCCTACATATCTGCTCCTCTATCTCTCCCTGACTGTTTGGAGGCCTGTAGTACACTCCCAGCCAAGTGATTGCCCCATTTTTGTTTTTAGGTTCTACCCATATGGCTTCATTTGAAGAACCTTCCAAGATATCATCCCTCCTTCTTGCAGTAATTGACTCTTTGATCAATAGTTCAATGCCACCATTCTTTTATCCCCTCCACCGTCATGCCTGAAGATTCTATACCTGGAATTGTGAGTTGAAAATCCTGCCCTTCCCTCAACCATGTCTCTGTGATAGCAATAATATCATATTCCCATGTGTTAATAATGGCCTCAATTCATCTGCCTTACTAGTCAGACTCTTTGCATTAAAATAGATGCAATCCAGTTTTGCATTTTTCCCTTGGGCCTTAACAGGTCCATATTTGCTCTGCCTTCCAGATAGATTTAGTTTCTCTTCTATATTTCACAGAACCACAGAATAATACAGTGCAGAAGAGGCCCTTCGGCCCATCGAGTCTGCACTGATGCATTAAAACACCTGACCTGTCTACCTAATCCCATTTGCCAGCACTTGAATTCCGTTATGACTTTGGTACTGTGGCAAGGGAGGAAACATAATTCAACAAATACAAACATGGGGTGACTGGAAAGAAGGATGTAAGTTTGTGTGGTGACAACACATTGAAGGAACTTGGAAAAGAGGCAGTAGTTTACAAGATCAGCAAGTGTAGAATGTGGGTTTTTTGCGCATCTCTGATTCTGAGTAATTGTGTTTTTAAAAGTCTCTGAGGAGGCATAAACTGGAGAGGCCCAGAGAAGCAAAGCCGACAATAGAAATTGTGAGTGTAGAGATTGTTGGGACGCTGATTGTTTCCAGAAAGCAGAGAATACTCTTATGCTTGGTTTGAACATGTTCAATGAGGAGTGCAAGAGGGCATGCGAGGAGCAGCACGAAGTATACCTAAAAATGAGGTGTCAGCCTGGTGAAGCTACAACACAGGACTACTTGCATGCCAAACAGAGGAAGCAGCATGCAATAGACAGGGCTATGTGATCGCACAACCAACAGATCAGATTGAAGCACTGCAGTCCTGCCACATCCAGTCGTGAATGGTGGTGGACAATTAAACAACTAACAGGAGGAGGAATCTCCACAAATATCCCCATCCTCAATGATGGGGGAGCCCAGCACATCAATTCAAAAGACAAGGCTGAAGCATATGCATCCATCTTCAGCCAGAAGAGCCAAGTGGATGATCCATCAAGCGGGGCTCGAGGCCCTTACTTACCTATGAGCGGAGCAGCAACTGGCGGACCTGCGAGAAAGCTGATCTGGACCTCCCTGTGTCTCTCAGCGCGAGCTGAGGCTCGAAAGACTTACAGTGACATCACAGGAAATCTGCAAGGTGATTGGTTGCGTAAGCAACAGCTGTTAGTCAATTTAAATAGCTTAAAAAAAGAGGAAAGTTGTTTTATTTTTTCAAAAAAGACCTCAAGTGATAGTGAGTACGACAAGTGTGCTCTTTTTTAAATTAATGTAATTTAGATTGTAGTGGGTAGTATTTGGAGTAGAAGACCCCAAATGTAGTTAGTATTTTTTTAAAAGGGAGTAACTAATTAATCTCAGGGTAAATCATGGCAGGAGAGCTCGCACCCGTGATGTGCTCCTCCTGCCCTATCTGGGAAATCAGGGACTCTTCCAGTGTCCCTGACGACAATGTGTGCAGGAAGTGTATCCATCTGCAGCTACTGGCTACCCGCATTACCGAACTCGAGCTGAGGGTGGATTCACTGTGGAGCATTCGCGATGCTGAGAACATCGTGGATAGCACATTTAATGAGGTGGTCACACCACAGGTAATGGCTGCACAGGCAGAAAGAGATGGGTGACCACCAGACGGAATAGTAGGCACAGGTAGGTAGTGCAGGAGTCCCCTGTGGCCATCCGCCTCTCAAACAGATATACCGCTTTGGATACTGTTTGGGGGGAATGACCTCCCAGAGGAAAGCAGCAACAGCCAAGTTCGTGGCACCACGGATGTCTCTGCTGCACAGCAGGGAAGGAAAGGGGGTGGAAGAGCTATCGTGATAGGGGATTCTATCGTAAGGGGTACAGATAGGTGGTTCTGTGGCCGCAATCGTGACTCCAGGATGGCATGTTGCCTCCCTGGTGCTCGGGTCAAGGATGTCACGGAGCAGCTGCAGAACATTCTGAAGGGGGAGGGTGAACAGTCAGAGGTCGTGGTACACATTGATACCAACAACATAGGTAAAAAGAGGGGGGAGGTCCTGCAACAAGAATTTAGGAAGCTAGGTAGGAGATTAAAAAGCAGGACCTCAAAGGTTGTAATCTCTGGATTACTCCCAGTGCCATGTGCTGGTGAGTATAGGAATAGGAGAATAGAGCAGATGAATGCGTGGCTGAAGAGATGGTGCAGGAGGGAGGGTTTTAGTTTCCTGGATCACTGGGTCTGTTTCTGGCAAAGATGGGACCTGTACAAGTTGGACGGGTTGCACCTGAACCAGAACAGGACCAACATCCTTGCTGGAAGGTTTACTAGTGCTGTTGCGGGGGGGTTTAAACTAATTTTGACAGGGGATGGGATACACAGTGGAGGTACAGTAGGGGCTGATGCACAGTCAAATATGGAAGAGAAACTGAGTCAGTCTGGAAGGCAGAGCAAATATAGACCTGTTAAGGCACAAGGGAAAATGCAAGACTGGATTGCATCTATTTTAATACAAGGAGTCTTACTAGTAAGGCAAAAAAATTGAGGGCATTGATTAGCGCATGGGAGTGTGATATTGTTGCTATCACAGAGACATGGTTGAGGGAAGGGCAGGACTGGCAGCTCAATATTCCAGGCTATAGAATCTTCAGGCATGACAGGGGAGGGGACAAAAGAGGAGGTGACATTGCACGGTTGATCAAGAAGTCAATTGCTGCAGTAAGGAGGGATGATATCTTAGAAGGTTCTTCAAATGAGGACATATGGGTAGAACTTAAAAACAAAAAGGGGCAATCACTTGGCTGGGAGTGTACTACAGGCCTCCAAACAGTCAGGGAGAGATAGAAGAGCAAATATGTAGGCAAATCTCAGATAGGTGTAAAAATGACAGGGTAATAATAGTAGGGGATTTCAACTTACCTAATATCAACTGGGATAGTCTTAGTGCAAAAGGCTTAAAGGGGGCACAATTCTTAACATGTATAGAGGAGAGATTTTTGAACCAGTACATAGAAAGTCCTGCAAGAGAAGGGGCAGTACTGGACCTAATCCTATGGAATGAAGCTGGACAAGTGGTAGAAGTGTCAGTGGGGGTGCATTTCGTGGATAGTGACCATAACTCAGTCAGATTTAAGGTAGTTATAGAAAACGACAAAGACAGGCCGGAAATAAAGGTACTGAATTGGGGGAAGGACGATTTCAATATGATAAAACAGGATCTGGTCAGAGTGGACTGGGAGCAGCTACTTGTAGGAAAGTCCACATCAGACCAGTGGAGTCATTCAAAAGGGAAATAATGAGGGTTCCGAGCCAACATGTACTCCTTAAGGTGAAGGGTAGGACCAATAAGTCCAGGGAACCCTGGATGTCAAGGGATATGGAGGATTGGATCAGGAAAAAGAAGCAGGCTTATTGCAGATTCAGAGCGCTGAAAACAGTACCTTTATTTCTAGCCTGTCTTCGTCCTTTTCCATAACTACCTTAAATCTTACAGAGTTATGGTCACTATCCCCGAAATGCCACCAAAGTGGCAATCTGTGTGTGGAGCAGGAGGACATAGGTGAGGTTTGAAATGACTACTTTGCAGCTGTGTTCACTATGGAGAAGGACGATGTAGGTGCAGTGAGCAGGGAGGGGGATTGTGATTTACTTGTACATATTAGCATTGAAAGGGAGGAAGTATTAGCTGTTTTAGCAGGCTTAAAAGTGTATAAATCCCCAAACCCAGATGAGATGTATCCCAGGCTGCTATGTGAGGCAAGGGAGGAGATCGCAGGGGCTCGAACACAAATTTTCAAATCCTCACTGGTCACAGGAGAGGTACCAGAGGATTGGAGGATGGCGAATATGGTGCCATTATTCAAGAAGGGTATCAGGGATAAACCAGGTAATTACAGGCCGGTGAGTCCAACATCAGTGGTTGGGAAAATATTGGAAAAAATTCTGAGGAACAGGATTAATCTCAATTTGGAGAGGCAGGGATTAATCAGGGATAGTCAGCATGGCTTTGTCACGGGGAGATGGTGTCTAACTAACTTGATTGAATTTTTCGAGGCAGTGACTAGATGTGTAGATGAGGGTAAAGCAGTTGATGTAGTCTACATGGACTTCAGTAAGGCCTTTGATAAGGTCCTGCATGGGCGATTGGTTAAGAAGGTAAGAACCCATGGGATCCAGGACAATTTGGCAAATTGGATTCAAAATTGGCTTAGTGGCAGGAGGCAGAAGGTGATGGTCGAGGGTTGTTTTTGTGAGTGGAAGCCTGTGACCATTGATGTACCACAGGGATCGGTGATGGGACCCTTGCTGTTTGTAGTGTACATTAATGATTTAGACATGAATATAGGGGGTATAATAAGTAAGTTTGCAGATGACACAAAAATTGGTGGTGTCGTAAATAGTGAGGAGGAAAGCCTTAGATTACAGGACGATATAGATGGGCTGGTAAGATGGGCGGAGCAGTGGAAAATGGAATGTAATCCTGACAAGCGTGAGGTGATGCATTTTGGGGGGACTAACAAGACAAGGGAATATGCAATGGATGGTAGGACCTGAGGAAGTACAGAAGGTCAGAGGGATCTTTGTGTACTTGTCCATAGATCACTAAAGGCAGTAGCACAGGTAGATAAGGTGGTTAGGAAGGCATATGGGATACTTGCCTTTTTCAGCCGAGGCATAGACTATAAAAGCAGGGAGGTTATGATGGAGCTGTATAAAACATTAGTTAGGCCACAGCTGGAATACTGTGTACTGTTCTGGTCATCACACTATAGGAAGGGTCCGATGAAGGGTCACCTACCCGAAACATTAACTCTGCTTCTCTTTCCACAGATGCTGCCAGACCTGCTGAGTGATTCCAGCATTTCTTGTTTTTATTACACTATAGGAAGGATCTGATTGCAATGGAGAGGGTGCAGAGGAGGTTCACCAGGATGTTGCCTGGGCTGGAGCATTTCAGCTACGAAGAGAGACTGGATAGGCTATGGTTGTTTTCCTTGGAGCAGAGAAGACTGAGGGTGGAGCTGACTGAGGTATACAAAATTATGAGGGGCATTGACGGGATAGATAGGAAGGGATCTTTGTGTACTTGTCCATAGATCACTAAAGGCAGTAGCACAGGTAGATAAGGTGGTTAGGAAGGCATATGGGATACTTGCCTTTATCAGCCGAGGCATTGACTATAATAGCAGGGAGGTAATGATGGAGCAGTGTAAAATGCTAGTTAGGCCGCAGCTGGAGTACTGTGTACAGTTCTGGGCACCACACTATAGGAAGGATGTGATTGCACTGGAGAGGGTGCAGAGGGGGTTCACCAGGATGTTGCCTGGGCTGGAGTGTTGCAGCTATGAAGAGACACTGAAACGGCTAGGATTGTTTTCCTTGGAACAGAGAAGGGGGCCTGGTTGGACTTGTCCTGCTAATTGTGTACAGAACATCCCTGGGTAATTTTCCACCTAACCGGGTAGATGCCAGTGTTGTAACTGTACTGGGATAGTTTGGCTAAGGTCACGGCAAGTACTGGAGAACAAGGCCCATAGCCTGTGCTGCTTCCAGTGCCTTCAGCCGTTTCTCGATATCACATGGAGTGAATCGAATTGGCCGAAGACAGGCAACTGTAAGGCTGGTGACCTCAGAAGGAGGCTGAGATACAGTCATAGAGTTATACAGCACAGAAACAGAGGGGGGACATGATTGAGGTCTACAAAATTCTGAGGGGCATTGATAGGTTAGATAGGAAGGAACTTTTTCCCTTGGCGGAGGGGTCAATAACCAGGGGCGTAGATTTCAGGTAAGGGGCAAAAGGTTTAGAGGGGATTTGACGAAACACTTTTTCACCCAGAGAGTGGTTGGAATCTGGAACGCACTGCCTGAAGGGGTGGTAGAGGCAGGAACCCTCACAACATTTAAGAAGTATTTAGATGAGCACTTGAAATGCCATAGCATACAAGGAGATGGGCCAAGTGCTGGAAAATGGGATTAGAACAGTTAGGTGCTTGATAGCCAGCATGGACACGATGGGCCGAAGGGCCTGTTTCGGTGCTGTATAACTCTATGACTCTATCACTCTATCTCAGCCTCCTTCTGAGGTCACCAGCCTTACAGTTGCCTGTCGTCGGCCAATTCGATTCACTCCATGTGATATCGAGAAACGGCTGAAGGCACTGGAAGCAGCACAGGCTATGGGCCTTGTTCTCCAGAACTTGCCGTGACCTTAGCCAAACTATCCCAGTACAGTTACAACACTGGCATCTACCCGGTTAGGTGGAAAATTACCCAGGTATGTTCTGTACACAATTAGCAGGACAAGTCCAACCAGGCCA
This sequence comes from Heterodontus francisci, assembly GCF_036365525.1. NCBI lineage: Eukaryota > Metazoa > Chordata > Chondrichthyes > Heterodontiformes > Heterodontidae > Heterodontus > Heterodontus francisci. The sequence continues at coordinate 54,624,904 of NC_090406.1, read as the reverse complement.
ATTACTGCCCTATCAGTTTACTCCTGATCATCAGCCAAGTGATGGAAGGGGTCTTTGACAGTACTATCAAGCAGCACTTGGTCAGCAATAACCTGCTCACTGACGCTCGGTTTGGATTCTGCCAGGGCCACTCAGCTCCTGACCTCATTACAGACTTGGTTCAAACATGCACAAAATAGCTGAACTCAAGAGTTGAGGTGAGAGTGACTGCCCTTGACATCAAGGCAGCATTTGATCGAGTATGGCATCAAGGAGCCCTAGCAAAACTGGAGTCAATAGGAGTAGGGGGGTGGAAAACTCTCCACAGGTTGGAGTCATACCTAGTGCAAAGGAAGATGGTTGTGGTTGTTGGAAGTCAATCATCTGAGCTCCAGGACATCACTGCCGGAGTTTCTCAGGGAAGTATACTTGGCCCAACCATCTTCAGCTGCTTCAACAATGACCTTCCTTCAATCATAATGTCATAAAGTGGTGTTGTTCGCTGATGATTACACAATGTTCAGCACCATTCGTGATTCCTCAGTTACTGCCGATGCAACAAGACCAGGAAAATATCCAGGCTTGGGCTGATAAGTGGCAAGTAACATTCACGCCATACAAGTGCCAGGCAAGGACCATCACAAACAAAAGAGAATCTAACCATCTCCCTTTGACGTTCAATGGCATTACCATCACTGAATCCTTCACTATCAACAACCTGGGGGTCACCATTGACCAGAAACTGAACTGGAGTAGCCATATCAATGTGACTACAAGAGCAAGTCAGAGGCTCGGAATTCTGTGGTGACAAACTTACTTCCCATCTCCTCAATGCCTCTGCACCATGTACAAGGCACAAGTCAGGAGTGTGATGGAATACTCTCTCAATTGCCTGGATGGCTCCAGCTCCAACAACACTCAAGAAGCTCGATACCATTCCAGGACAAAGCAGCCCATTTGATTGGTACCCCATCTACCACCTTCACCATTCACTCACTCCACCACCAATGCACAGTGGCAACAGTGTATACCATCTACAAGATGCACTGCAGCCATTCACCAAGACTCCTTCGACAGCACGTTCCAAACCTGTTAGCTCTACCAATTAGAAGGACAAGGGCAACAGGTACATGGGAACACCCATTACCTGCAAGTTCCCCTCCCGGCCACACACCATCCTGATTTGTCACTATACTGCCATTCCTTCACTGTCGCAGGGTCAAAATCCTGGATCAAACTCCCTTCCTAACAGTCGGTATACCCCAAGGACTGCAGTAATTCAAGAAGGCAACTCATCACCATTTTCTCAAGGGCAATTATGGATGGGCAATAAATGCTGGCCTATCTAGTGACGCCCACATCTCCTGAATGAATAAAAAACACAAGTGGAACAATGCCGACTGAATAGTGAAATAACTAAGTTGTTGATCGCATGCTTTGTAATTAATAAACACTGATTTTTCCTCCTGTCATTTCCATAAGATTCAGAAGTTTATTTTTGTATCAAGTTCAAAAAGATCCTCTTGCACTTTGCTTAACGTTAAAGGTAACGACACACAAAATGTTCCTGACCTGCAAATCCCAACCTAATGCTAAGCACAGGAATCAGCACCATGGAAAGTTCACACGTGACTTCAATGTCTTGGAGAACCAGCACATCTTGGTGAAGAGATCTTTCAACATAAAATCCAACCAAAACCATGCTCTGGATCATCTTCTGTGAAATGAGACACAGTGACCTCTATGTATCATGTTGCCTTCTCTGTAGTTCAAAGATTGGAAGTATTCAGCTTACTGGATCACAAATTAAAGCTCAGCGAAACTTTGGAAGACTTTAGAATGACTGCTTTGAAATGGAAGTGCACCCCAAGGGGAGGGAACCATTGACAATATCAGCTCACAAGGGGAAGGAAGGGAAACTGACTGTCAGAAGTGCAACGTGAGAAGAGTCCAGAGAGCAGATGTCGGGTCCCACATACATGATAAGCTCACAAGGGCACAGGAGAAGATACAGGGGGAAGGAGAGATGGACGTCATATCAGAACTCGAGTAGGACTCAAGAGGAAGGTTGGGAATGGGTTTTGTTACATAGGCAAGGGGAACAGATATGTGCCAGAGGAACATGAAAGGACAGCCCAAGCACCCTGGACTTGATGGTGTGAAGCTAGAAGCTGTAACCAAAGAATGGGCATTGGTAAAGATTTTGCTCGGGGTTAGTGCATCAAAGTTCAAGATGAGGAAACAGCAATAAGAACATAAGAAATAGGAGCAGGAGTAGGCCATTCAGCCCTTCGAGTCCACTCCACCATTCAATGAGATCATTGCTGATCTTCTACTTCAACACCATTTTCCTGTACTATTCCCATATCACTTAATGTTTTTAATATGTAGAAATCTATCGATCTCAGTCTTGAACATACTCAACGACTGAACCTCGACAGCACGCTAGGGTAGAGAATTCCAAAGATTCACCACCCTCTGAGTGAAGAAATTCTTCCTCATCTCAGTCCTAAATGGCCTGCTCTTTATTCTGAGACTGTGTCCCCTGGTTCTAGACTCCCCAGCCAAGGGAAACACCCTTCCTGCATCTACCCTGTCGAGCCCAGGAAGAATTTTATGTGTTTGAATGAGATCACCCCTCATTCTTCTAAACTCCAGAGAATAAAGGGCCAGTCTATTTAATCTCTCCTCACAGGAAAATCCCTCAATCCCAGGAACTAGTGTGGTGAACTTTTGTTACAATCCCTCTATGGCAAGTGTATCTTTCCTGAGGGAAAGAGACCAAAACTGTACACAATACTCCAGGTGTGGTCTCACAAAGGTGCTGTATAATTGCAGTAAGACATCTTTACCCCTATACTCAAATCCTTTTTTAATAATGGCCAACAGACCACTTGCCTTCTTAATTGCTTGTTATATCTGTATGTTAGCTTTGAGTGACTCATGAACAGGGACCCAAGTCCTTTTGAAGTTGAACACTTGCCAACCTCTCACCATTTAAGAAATACTCCATGGGCTGGGTTTTACCAGGCCCCTGACATTGGCCTCCACGGCGGGGGTGCCAGAAGATGCTCTGGCAGAGGCTCGCCATGGACCCCGAAGTCAGGAGGCCCCAGCCTTATCCTCCCGGTGGCGGCAAGACTCCATGGCGTTTCCCCACCCCCGTCACGCACCCCCCCTATCCCCCACCCCCCCGTCACCCCCAGCCCATCACTGGGTGACAGAACCTGAATTTCAATATTTAAATTAATAAACAGAATACATTTAATTGAACCTCAGTGCAGCGGCCAGCACGCTCGTGCCTTCAATTCCCCACTTGAAGTTCAATCGGATTAAGGTTCTAATTTCACGTCTAAGATATTTCAAGAAGTCATGGGCAATTTGGGGATTAGACAGTTAAAATCTTCAGCATATCACCCACAGTCACAGGGAGCTTTAGAGAAATAACCCCAAACTCTCAAAACAATGATTAGAACACACTGTCATGAATATCCACATGACTGGGAGAAAGGACTGGACTTTCTTTTATTTACCACCAGAGACTCACTGAATAAGTCTCTCGACTTCAGTCCTTTAAAATTGGTTTATGAACATGAAGTAAGAGGTCCTCTAAAACTGATAAAAGACAGTATCTTGGAACAAAAGAATGAATCTTGGATACTGGACTATGTATCTGTATTCCGGGAAAGTCTCAAGAAAGCTTGTGGTGTGGCTCAGGAACACCTGAAAGCATCCCAAGCCAATATGGAAAAATGGGCAAACAAGAATGCAAAAGCCTGTGATTTTCAACCAGGGGATGAAGTATTCGTGTTGTTACCATTACAGGGAGAACCGTTAAAAGCACGATACAGTGGCCCATATCGAGTGATCAAAAGAGCGGGTAAGGTAGATTACTTGATTGACACTCTTGATCACCGGAAGATGAACTGGTTGTTTCACATCAATATGTTAAAGCAATATTATCACAGAGTGGAGGATAATCCAGTACAGGAATGTCAGGTAATCGGGACTGTTGAGAAAGAAAAGAATAGTGAGGATGAGGCAGAAGCAGGACTACAAAATTCTCAGATTGAACCTCCAACTATCAGATTAGTGAATACAGAATGGCGAGGAAAATTGCTCAACATGCTATTGCACTTAGTGGCAAAACAATGTGAAGACCTAACCAGGCTTTTCACAACATTTAAAAGAGTTTGTAGGGATAAGTCAGGATATACAACCTTAGCCACACATGATGTGGGTATAGGAGGAACCATTCCTTTAAAACAACATCCTTGCCATTTAGGTCCAGACAGACAGGCTCAAGTGAAAGCGGAGATCCAATGCATGCTAGAGGGCAGCTTAGATGGACCTAGTCTGGACAGCTGGAATTCACCGGTGGTCTTGATGCCTAAACCTGGTGGGTGGCCCAAATTTGCATTGATTATACAAAAGTCACTGCGGTAACAAAGGCAGACTCCTACCCAAATTCTCATTAGAAGACTGGATGGACAGAGTGGGCAACACCATGTGTCTTATAGAGTCAAATGTGTTGGAGGGATACTGTCAATTTCCTTTGACACCCCAAGATAAGGAAAAATCAGCTTCTGTTACACTGGAAAGGGTTTTTCAGTTTCAAGTGATGCCACACAGGTTAAGGGGTACTCGAGAAATGTCTCAGAGAATAGTGAAGCCAGTAAAGGCCAGTGTTCCTCCCTGTGCAGTTCACCTGGCTGAGGTGATGGACGAGAGGGACACTTGGAAGGAAAACACAAAACACCTGGGAGACTATGTTTGGAAGGTTGAAATGGGCTAATTGGGACAACCTTCCTAACATTTAATGCCAAAAATGTTCTAATGGAATTTGTTGATGTAGTCTGATCATTTTGAATATTGTATATACATATTTCAGGGAAAAAGATGTTATTGCGACACTTTGTCATGAAATTAACCATGTTAACTCATATAGATAGCGATGGTATAAAGAAAATGCTGTAAATTATCAGAGTGAATGGTGCGTGAATGCGTAAAAATGTCAATGTTTTTCCAATTTATTTTTTGCATTGTAATGAAACACATTTCGGGAATGGTGTTTCATTTTGGCAAGGGTGGAGGTGTCACGGACTTGAATTATTTTTTCGCCTCGGAGACTTTGTAAGCCTGTTATTAAACTTAAGTAGTAAATATAGTTCGTTGTAGAGTAGAACACATTTCTTTTGAAAGAGGAAACAGTGTAATGTATTTGTATAATATGAAGTAATGATGTTATGATGTGATGACATCATGATGTAAATGAATACTCCTTGAACTGACCATGCTTGGTGTCCATCTTTGTCTGTTATTGCCACCCAAATATATCACACTCTTCAAGTCCATGTCCAATTGACTTGTGTAAGATCCCATGGAATCTGATTTTACCACCATTCTAATCTTAACAAGTAATGTCTACTCATTTCCCCTCTGGTTCTTCTGTCCCACAAGTCAAGCAACAGCCTGACATAGTCTTACTCAGCGAATCATACCCATCCAATTTCCTTCTGAAATCACTGATCGTCTCTGCTTCCATCACTCTCATAGGCAGCGAGTTCCAGATCATTACCACTCACTGTGTAAAAATTTTTCCTCACATCCCCTCTGTATCTCTTGCCCAAAACCTTCAATCTGTGTCCCCTAGTTCTTGTACCTTCAGCTAATGGGAACAGCTTTTCTTTCTCTACCTTATCGAAACCTATCACCATGTTGTAGACCTCTATCAAATCTCCCCTCAACGTCCTTTGCACCAAGGAGGAAAACACTAGTTTCTCCAACCCAACCTTGCAGCTAAATTGCCTAATCCTGGAACCATTCCAGTAAATAAAAGCAAAATACTGCGGATGCTGGAAATCTGAAATAAAAACAAGAAATTCTGGAAATACTCAGCAGGTCTGGCAGCATCTGTGGAGAGAGAAGCAGAGCTAAGGTATCAGGTCAGTGACTCTTCTTCAGAACTGGCATTCTAGTAAATCTCCTCTGCACCTTCTCAAGGACCCTCACATCCTTCCGAAAGTGAGGTGACCAAAACTGGACACAATCCTCCAGTTGTGGCCTAACCAAAGCTTTCTAAATGTTTAGCATAACTTCCCATTATTTGTACTCAATACCTCTACTTACGGAGTCCAAGAACCCATATGCTTTGCTAACCACTCTCTCAATATGTCCTGCCACCTTCAAAGATCGATGCACATGTACACACAAGTCCCATCATGTAGTACCTATTCAGATAGAGGACTGTACATCTCCAAATACTGATGAATAACACATGTCTTATTATGTAGCAACTATTTAGGTAGAGGACTGTACCTCTCCACTCACTGATCAATAACACATGTCGCATTAGAGAGCACCTATTCAGATAGAGGACAAACCTCTCCACTCACTGATCAATAACACATGTCCCATTATGTAGCACCTATTCAGATAGAGGACTGTACCTCTCCACTCACTGATCAATAACATATGTCCCATTATGTAGCACCTATTCAGATAGAGGACTGTACCTCTCCACTCACTGATCAATAACACATGTCCCATTATGTAGCACCTATTCAGATAGAGGACTGTATCTCTCCACTCACTGATCAATAACATATGTCCCATTATGTAGCACCTATTCAGATAGAGGACTGTACCTCTCCACTCACTGATCAATAACATATGTCCCATTATGTAGCACCTATTCGGACAGAGGACTGTACCTTTCCACTCACTGATCAATAATACATGTCCCATTATGTGGCATTATTTCCGATACAGGACAGTACCTCTCAACTCCACTGCTTTATGAAAATCCAAATTCTGCACATGCACTGGTTCCCTCTTATCTACCCTGCAAATTACATGCTGAAAAAACAATAACAGATATGTTAAACAAGATTTCCCTTTCATAAATACATGTCAGCTCTGACCAATCAATTTATAATTCTTTAAGTGCTGGGTTACCACGACCCTAATAACAGATTCTATCATTTTCCCATGATCTAACACTTGAACATCTGCATTCGGGGCAATTCTGTGAGAAATGTCTGTTCCACATTCTCATTTTTACATCTTTTGTCACGTATACTTTGAGAATCTGTGGTGCAGTGGGTTCATTATTAGGACCAAACAGCTTCTCCATTCAGTCTGTCTGCAAAGGGCTGTGAATATTGTATTATCGTATGGTTTGTATCTCGGGTCTGGGTCTTAACTCCCACTATCCACCTTAAACTGGCACAAGCAGCTGGCAGGACTTATATGGGCACATGACCCAGAGTTACATCATAACTGAGGGATTATGTAACCTGGGCTCACAGTGAAAAACCATGACAACACAGAAACTGCAGGGGTGGAGAAGATACAGCAAAGTGGAACAAACTGTGCACTTGTACCTGAGAGAGCAACGAGGGAGGAGGTAAAGCCAAATGTGTTAATCAGATCAATCCAAATATTGGAAGATCACAGAATCACTGTACAAAACAACAAAGTGTTAATTATTGCAGAGAAAGAAGTCAGAGAGGAGACATCCAAGCAAGATCTGATTTCAGTCTGTCGGTGAGTGAACAAAGATAGTCTCGAATTCATCAAAAGTTATAGAATTATTCAGTTCAAACTTTTATTCAAAGTATTAGAATTTAAAGTAAAAAAGGACAGCTTAAGGGCGTGCTGTAATATTCTCGAACACTGAAAGGAATAATTCTAAACTTCGAGTGGGATGTGTAAAGACTGTTAAAATGGACCTCACCATGGATTCATTATCAGCTGTCCTTGAGAATACGATTGTTGAGAAAGATGAAAATTCTTAACAGACAACATCAAACATCCTCCTGACACTGGGGAATCAGCACCTAGAGCTAGTTCCAATGGTGTTGTCCAGAAGTGGTCAGAGTATAGATAAGTTATAACATTTACCAGTAACTGTGACTATCAAAGATTTTCATTGATCTGGTAAACATTTATACTGTTCTGATTTCAATTATTATTCATCAATAATTAGTTCATCCCTATCCATAACACAAAAACATCACTGGGGGAAGATCAGTACATCCGATATGTGTAAGTAAATACCTGTTTTCAGAATAGAATTATTAAAATATTCCATGTTTAAATCCAGCACTTTCATATAATGAGTATTGTACAGTATTAAAACTTAACTGGGAGACCCGGGATTGCTAATCCAATCTAAATAATTAAGTAACATAAGAAGGGTTCTTCATACAAAAAATGACATCACAAATTTTAATGGTCGCTGTTGTTAACATAATTCATTTTATGAGTTTGTCCCTCCCCAAAATTTGTTATGGTCTCTCAAGCCCAAATAATTATCCACGTCTGGTTTCATAGGACAATGGAAGTGTTTATTAGCATATATCAGCAGTGTGTAATTCTGTGGTGGATAGAGGACAGGGAGATGGGAACAGGACAGGAACATGGGATTAGGATGACTGCTCATGTGGAGGATAAACTCCAGTAATCTCTTAGAGAATCAGAACACACCAGGGAGACTCACAAAGTAAAACTTGAGTTGAATGTGTGAGCCTTGCTTTGTGGAATATTTTAGTGTTCGCTAAGAATGTTGAACCAGTGAAATTTTGCAGCTGTGGGATGACAGTTTTCTGAATAGATATTATAACATTTATAGCAACATTAAGGTACTGTGTGTACTGAGTGTAACAATGTTAGCAGCATTGTATCAATACAGCTGTGAAATTAAACAAACATTGCTGGTTATTTTCTGACAGAAACAGGAAAGGGATTATTTATGTGAAATTTAAGTGGAACCAGTTACTATCAGTGTTCCAATTACCTCTTTTCCAATTTCCACAACATTTTCATAACATAGGGTAATATATCATAGTATTTTATGTAATCTTTTCCCCTTATCACCCTTATATTTTCTACTTTGTATAATTGCATCCCTAACTTATCTCTCAGAATTACAGGTATTCCCAACACTACTCCAATACTCATAGATCCTGTATTTACACATTCCTGACCTTTCCATACCTTAAGTTTTCTGAGTTGGCACCTGGTAATTTTATCATTTGTGTGACTAGCTAAGTCCTCCAACTGGGTGTCATTGATCCAAACTGGTACATGTCCTGCATCAATTTGCCTCCAATCTGAGATATTCAATATTACCGGTACCAACTCAAGCATTATATTATCATATACAATTTTATTCGTTTTTATTATCGCAAGTCCATTTTCTGGTCTGCAGTTAAGGCAGGGCAAGGGAGACCTGTCACTTGTGGCTGCTGGGTCGTAACCTTACTCGTCGGTAATTCGGATGTGGGGGTAACCGTGGGGGTTGTTGCTTCTTGTCTGTTTAATCTCACAACCTGGAATAGGAACTGTTCTTTTTTATCTTGCGCTAGAGGGAGTTCGAGGATTGTCTGCACTCACTTTTGCTCTCATGCTTTCCCTGTGTTATCACTATTCCCAAATAAGAAACCTTTTCCTTCATTATCTGTGCCTTTTTCAGCTTAACTTTCACTCTGACCTTCTGGAGGAAGGTGGAATATCGATGGATTATTATAAAATCCCTGGGAGAGACACGTCCAGATGTACTGTTGTCCCTGGAATGTAAACGCAAATTTATATTGACATTCTTGTGCCAGTGGTATGGACCAGAACCCATTGCTAATATTCAACACAGTAAACCACTTAGACTGTTTTGTTTTTTATTTTCTAAAACTTTGACTGTCCTCTTAAATATCAGATAAATTTCCCTTTGAGTGCTTTAAATAACCACTCATATCAATTAAATTTTGTTTATTGATTCCAATTTCTTATGCCCAGACTTGGTGGTATTTTTTGAACGTTAAAGACAGAAGTGCTTGCAACTATCTCTCCTTCTCAAGCACTTTGTCTCATTGATAAAGACGCTGTGACATTTGATGTTCGCAATTAAATTCTTAAATTCTCAAAGCTGCTGGATCTCTTGCTGTGGCATCAGTTCTCACATGGCCTTGGAACCTGTCGTCACCTGCTTAAAAAAAAACACAAAGAATCCATTGTGGCTCTGCCCCTGAGCCCAATGGGTTAATTTGTCCACTGACATCTGTTCTCAGCTGCGTCACTTTATGTAACCTTTTTTTTCTGATCGAAAAGAACTACTCCATTTTAAACTTTTTTCAATCCTTTTGGTATGCTTTGGGTTTGAAAACAACAAAATCATTAGTAACATTATCAACTTCAAAGGAAAGCATCTCCATCAGGAAAGACAGCATTTTAGATTAAACTGCAATTGTTTTCAAATTTTTAACATCTTTTGTAAGGGGTTCCTGATGCCAGGATTTTTTAATAACAAAGATGCTCCCAAATTCCAATTCACTGCAATAAATATTTAAAAATCAAAACTGCCAATGTTATATGAACGAGTCTCGTGACCGGAACTGAAGACTCCTCCAAAACATGACATAATAAACTTGAAAGTTCATTGTGGCCACAAATGAAATTTCCAGTTCTTCAACTTAACAGGTCAATTAACCTTAATATAAACTTAACTCAGACTTATTAACTTATAATACTTATTAACTACACACATAACAGAATAGCACGTGCTTTTTAAAAAAGATATATAAATTACATCATTTTTCTTGTTCTTTCTTCAGGCGCCTTTTCAAATGCCTGTAATAAAACCAAAAGCTAAAGGAAAAGTTATTTAACATTCTTAACACAAAAGATTTAACACCAACTCCTTACACAAACTTTAAACAGGATTTCTTTCCTATATCTCCTTTGTTTATCCTTTTCTCCCTTAAACCAATATCCAATTCCTGACATTTGCTACTTAAACACAGTCAGTAAAACATGTCTTCAAGTTTAGACTGCAAAATAAAGCAATAGCAGAGTTTCCAATTAAAGCAGTGTTTTAAACTTCAAATTGGATTTTTGCCAGACATCTTCAGACCTTCAAGGCTGAAGCTTATCTCTTAGAAAATTGTTCCTTGCCTTTTCACAGTTGCAAAACCAACTTTTAAAATAAAAATAAAACTTTAACTTAAAATATAATTCATTTTTATATCCTATTACTGGGTGCACAATCTTAAATTGAAATTAATACTCTCAACAATCACTTTTCTCACCCATTCAATTCCAAACAACTTAATAGACTCATGCTTTCAACATTAAAGCCAGACAACAAAGAGTTAACGACAGTCAGTTCTACAGAACACAAGTTGTCCAGAACACAAGCTGTACATCCCAGACATTCAATTCATTCGTGGAAGCTTCCAACATTCACACATTCGAATCAAAGACACAGTAACTTGTTTTTACTCTAAAACATAGTCCTTTATGTCACTCTGCCATTAACTTTGTCATGGAGCCCTCTGGCCTTTATCGGCCAAGGCCCATTGGGTCCGTTCTTTATCCTTACCCAAACTCTCTTTATATCTTCCAGGGACCACTGTCCTGTGGAGGTGCCATATTTCTGCCCAATTTCAGTGTACGTTTTAGCCAGATTAAACTGTTGCTCTGCATATTCTTTCAACTGACGAAGTATTTCATCTTCGGGAACGTCAGGTAGGGCCCGCCCACCTTTGTCAGTAGTTGGTAACTGTCGGTTGCCTTCGTCTGTCATTTTATCCATTCAGGTGGGGAAGTAGGTCTCGAGCCGTCAGGCTTTTCGCCAAGTAGGTATTTCGTCAAATACCGCCAAGTTAGACGTCTAGAAAGGGGGTCTCGAGCCACGCAAGAAAGGGTATTTCCGTCAAATACTGCCAAGTTCGGGATCACGTGGCAGGGAACCGAAATTCAGAAAACGACCAAGGACTTTTAACATAAAGAGGAGTCCTTACCTCTGGGGTGCCAATATAGGTCCGATGTCTGTGCTTCGCTCTTAATTCTCCAGCGATCCTGCCGACTACGCCAAATTGTTGGATCCCATTAGTTGCACAAAGTGATATGAAGTCCAACTGCAGCTTTAAGAAACTTTATTGCAGTACTTCTTGGTTACATCATCATCAAAGCAAACAGCAACAACACCTCTCCTCTCCTTCTCTCTCCTGCCTGAGCAGGGAACACAAGCCTTTCTTTATAGTTCTTCATACACATCAGTGACACCCCCTTTATATTTCCAATTGGTTTACAAACTCTGCAGTTTCTTGGTGTCATGGCCTGATTGGGGTACTGCCTTGTCAATTTGTTGCAGTTCCTTACTCCAGTTTCCCATCCCCTTATCTCCTTGTGAACCGTTAGGCTGATTGCTATACAATAAGCTATTAGGAAGCAGCTTACAGTTGTCCTGTGAATTTTACTTGTTAGTCTACTCCTACTGATAAGCTGTCTGTGCAGCCCTGAAGCTATGAAGTCATTTCTGATAAGCTGTCTCTGCGGCTCCAAGGTTATTTTGTCAGTAGGCTATACTTAATTGATTAGTTCACTTTAAATGTCCCCAATAGTTCTGTTCTCGAAAATTCTCTTCCCACAGGTACAGTCCTCAATCTGAATAGGTGCTACATAATGGGACATGTGTTATTGATCAGTGAGTGGAGAGGTTTGTCCTCTATCTGAATAGGTGCTACATAATGGGACATGTATTATTGATCAGTGAGTGGAGAGGTTTGTCCTCTATCTGAATAGGTGCTACATAATGGGACATGTATTATTGATCAGTGAGTGGAGAGGTTTGTCCTCTATCTGAATAGGTGCTACATAATGGGACATGTGTTATTGATCAGTGAGTGGAGAGGTACAGTCCTCTATCTGAATAGGTGCTACATAATGGGACATGTATTATTGATCAGTGAGTGGAGAGGTTTGTCCTCTATCTGAATAGGTGCTACATAATGGGACATGTATTATTGATCAGTGAGTGGAGAGGTTTGTCCTCTATCTGAATAGGTGCTACATAATGGGACATGTATTATTGATCAGTGAGTGGAGAGGTTTGTCCTCTATCTGAATAGGTGCTACATAATGGGACATGTGTTATTGATCAGTGAGTGGAGAGATACAGTCCTCTATCTGAATAGGTGCTACATAATGGGACATGTGTTATTGATCAGTGAGTGGAGAGGTTTGTCCTCTATCTGAATAGGTGCTACATAATGGGACATGTATTATTGATCAGTGAGTGGAGAGGTTTGTCCTCTATCTGAATAGGTGCTACATAATGGGACATGTATTATTGATCAGTGAGTGGAGAGGTTTGTCCTCTATCTGAATAGGTGCTACATAATGGGACATGTGTTATTGATCAGTGAGTGGAGAGGTTTGTCCTCTATCTGAATAGGTGCTACATAATGGGACATGTGTTATTGATCAGTGAGTGGAGAGATACAGTCCTCTATCAGAATAGGTGCTACATAATGGGACATGTGTTATTGATCAGTGAGTGGAGAGGTTTGTCCTCTATCAGAATAGGTTCAACATAATGGGACATGTATTATTGATCAGTGTGTGGAGAGATACAGTCCTCCATCAGAATAGGTGCTACATAATGGGACATGTGCTATTGATCAGTGAGTGGAGAGGTTTGTCCTCTATCAGAATAGGTGCTACATAATGGGACATGTGCTATTGATCAGTGAGTGGAGAGGTTTGTCCTCTATCAGAATAGGTTCAACATAATGGGGCATGTATTATTGATCAGTGTGTGGAGAGATACAGTCCTCCATCAGAATAGGTGCTACATAATGGGACATGTGTTATTGATCAGTGAGTGGAGACGTTTTACCTCGATCTGAATGGATGCCACATAACCGGACATGTGCTGGTGATCAGTGAGTGGAGATGTACAGTCCTCTATCAGAATACTTGCTGCATAATGGGACATGTGCTGGTGATCAGTGAGTGGAGAGGTTTTACCGCTATCTGAATGGATGTCACATAATGGGACATGTGCTGGTGATCAGTGAGTGGAGATGTACGGTCCTTTATCTGAATGGGTGCCAAATAATGGGACGTGTTATTGCTTGTTGTGTGAATCGTTACAGTCCTCTGAGTATTTGCTACAGAATGGGTCATGTGTTATCGATCAGTGAGTGGCGAGGTATAGTCCTCTGTCTATTTAGGTGCTACATAGTGGGACATGTGTTATTCATCAGTGAGTGGAGAGGTATAGTTGTCTATTGGATTACATGCTAAATAATAGGACATGTGTTATTGATCATGTGATTGGATATATACAGTCCTCTATCTGAATATTTGCTACAGAATGGGACATGTGTTATTGATTACTGAGTGGAGAGGTTTGTCCTCTATCTGAATAGGTGCTAAATAAGGAGGAAAACCCTAGCTTCGCCAACATAACCTTGTAGCTAAATTGCCTCATCCTGGAACCATTCTGATAAATCTCCTCTGCACCCTGTCAAGGACCCTCACATCCTTCTGACCCGAACTCCACACAATACCTGAGTTCTGGCCTAACCAAAACATTCTAAAGGTTTAGCATAACTTCCCTACTTTTGTTCTCAATACCTCTACTTATGAAGCCCAAGATCCCATCGGCTTTGCTAACCCCTCTCTCAATATGTCCTGCCACATTCAAAGATCAATGCACATGCACTCCCAGTTCTCTCTGTCCCTGTACACTCTTTAGAACTTTGCCATTAAGTATTTATATTGCCACTCCCTATCTCTTCTGCCTAATGCATCATCTCATACTTCTCTGTATAAAATTCCATCTGCCACTTATCTTCCCATTCTGCTCGCCTGTTTATGTCCTGTTGCAGTCAATTACTCTCATCCTCACTGTTTTGACATACTTCCAAGTTTGGTATCATTGGCAAATTTTGAACTTCTGCTCTGTCTTACAATTTTCAAGTCATTTATATATCGCAAAAAAGCAGTGGCCCTCGCACTGAACCTTGGAGAACACCACTGTCTACCATCCGCCAGTCTAAAAAAAACAACCAGTTACCATGACTCCCTATTTTCTGTCCTTCAGCAAATTTTTATCCAAGCTCACACTGACCCTCCTATTCCATCAACATGCATTTTGTGAACCAGCTTTTTATATGGTACTTTGTCAATTTTCCTAGCCCTTCTGTGTTCAATAATCTGATAGTTGAAGGTTCAATCTGATAATTTTCTAGTCCTGCTTCTGCCTCATCCTCACTATTCTTTTCCTTCTCAACAGTCCCGATTACCTAACATACCTGTACTGGCTTATCCTCCTCCCTGAGATAATATTGCTTTAACATATTGATGTGACACAACCAGTTCTTCTTCCAGCGATCAGAGGTGTCAATTATGTAATCTAAATTACCCACTATTTTGATCACTCTATATGGGCCACTGTACAGTGCTTTTAACGGTTCGCGCTGTAACATGAACAACACTAATACTTCATCCCCTGGTTGAAAATCGCAGGCTTTTGCATTCTGTCTGCTCATTTGTTCATATTGGCTTGGGATGATTTAAAATGTTCCTCAGCCACACCACAAGCTTTCCTGAGCCTTTCCCGGAATACAGATTCATAGTCCAGTATCGAAGATTCACTTTTTTGTTCCAAGAATCTGTCTTTTATGAGTTTTCGAGGACCTCTTACTTCATGTCCGTAAACCCATTTGAAAGGACTGAAGCCTACAGACTTATTTGGTGAGTCTCTGGTGGCAAATATAAGAACATCTAGTCCTTTCTCCCAGTCATGTGGATATTCATGACAGCATGTTCTAATCATTGTTTTGAGAGTTTGGGGTTATTTCTCTAAAGCTCCCTGTGACTGTGGGTGATATGCTGAAGATTTCAACTGTCTAATCCCCAAATTGCCCATGACTTCTTGAAATATCTTGGACATGAAGTTAGAACCTTAATCCAATTGAACTTCAAGTAGTAACCCATATCTCGTAAAGAATTGGGTTAACTGTTTTACTTCTCTTCGATCAGTAATTGTCCTCAAAGGAATAGTCTCTGGAAATCGAGTAGCCATATCCATGATCGGAAGTATGTATTAATGTCCCGCTTTTGTTTTTGGCCAGAATCTTACACAATCTCTGCAAAAGCATTTACCTTGCCCCGATGGCCGTCCCATGCTGATATTCCGGCTGGTGGGATGGTGGGAAGGGGTTGAGTGTCAAAGGTAATTAAGTTCGGGGGGTGGGGGGGAGTTCAGAAGCTACAAATAAAGAATTTTCGGGGTAAGTGGGCCATTTACATATTTATTACTCTTTGGGATGTGGGGCAGGGAATTGAAAATGTGATTAAATGTATATCTTCATATATTTTTGAGCATTCTGTCACTTTAAAACTTTAAATGAGACTGAAGGGCCTGAACCCTTTAAAAATAGCAGCAGTGCCTGCACGGTGGTGCCGGACGCCATTGACGGGGATGAAGCGGTCGCCTTTCTACTTCATCGGGAGCGGTCATTCCGTCCCCTCCATGTAAATGAGCCATCTCGAGAAATACACGGAGGCTCAGTGACGCACAAGTCGCAAATACACCGTGCCCTTTTCTCAAAACTCAGCCCACAGAAGAAGATACAAAAACATCCCAGAAATACTAAAGAACCAAGAGACTAGTGAGAATGAAGAACTGAAATAAATTAGTATCAGTGAAAAAGTAGTATTGGAGAAATGAAATGGACTGAAAGTTAATAAATCCCCTGTGCTGATAATCTACATCCCAGAGTGTTGAAAGAGTTGGCTGTAGAGATGGTGGATACATTGGTGATCATCTTCCAAAATTCGATAGATTCTAGAAGGTTCCTGAAGATTAGAAGGTAGCAAGTGTACCTCGTTATTTAGAAAGGAGGGAGAGAGAAAACGGGGAATTACAGACCTCTGAAATCAGTGGTAAGGAAATTGCTAGAATCTTTTATAAAGGATGTCATAATGGGCACTTAGAAAATAATGGTAGGATTGGGCAGAGTCAACATGGATTTATGAAAGAGAAATCATCTTTGCCAAACCTGTTGGAGCTTTTGAGGATGTAACCAGCAGAATAGATAAGGGGGAACCAGTGGATGTGATGTATTTGGATTTTCAGAAGGCTTTCGATAAGGTCCCACAGGCTTGGAGGGCCGAAGGGCCTGTTCCTGTGCTGTAATTATCTTTGTCCCACATGGGAGGTTAGTGAGCAAAATTAGAATGCATGGGATTGGGAGTAATATATTGGCATGGATTGAGAATTGGTTCGAGTCATAGAGTTATACAGCATAGAAACAGGCCCTTCGGCCCGTCGTATCTGTGCCAGCACGTAACTATTCTAATTCCATTTTCCAGCACTTGGCCCATAACTTTGTATGTTATGGTGTTTCAAGCGCTCATCTAAATACTTCTTAAATGTTGTGAGGGTTCCTGTCTCTACCACTTCTTCAGGCAGTGCCTTCCAGATTCTGACCACCCTCTGGGTGAAAAAAGTTTCCCTCAGATTGCCTCTAAACCTCCTGCCCCTTACCTTAAATCTGTGCCCCCTGGCTATTGAACTCCCCACTAAGGGAAAAAGTTTCCTCCTATCTAACCTATGAATGCCAATCATAATTTTGTATACCTCAATCAGGTCCCCCCTCAGCCTTCTCTGCTCTAAGGAAAACAACCCTAGCCTTCTCAGTCTCTCTTCATAGCTGAAATGCTCCAGCCCAGGCAACATCCTGGTGAATCTTCTCTGCACCCTCTCCAGTGCAATCACATCCTTCCTATAGCATGGTACCTAGAAATGTACACAGTACTCCAGCTGTAGCCTAACTAGTGTTTTATACAGCTCCATCGTAACCTCCCTGCTCTTATATTTGATGCCTCGGATAATAAAGTCAAGTATCCCATATGCCTCCCTAACCACCTTATCTACCTGTACTGCTGCTTTCAGTGATCTGTGGTCAAGTAAACCAAAGTCCCTCTGACCCTCTGTACTTCCTAGGGTCCTACCATCCATTGTCTATTCCCTTGCCTTGTTAGTCCTCCCAAAATGCATCACCTCACACTTCTCAGGATTAAATTCCATTTGCCACTGCTCTGCCCATCTTACCAGCCCATCTATATCGTCCTGTAATCTAAGGCTTTCCTCCTCACTATTTACGACACCACCAATTTTTGTGTCATCTGCAAACTTACTAATTAGACCTCCTATATTCATATCTAACTCATTAATGTACACTACAAAGAGCAAGGGTCCCAGCATTGATCCCTGTGGTACATCACTGGTCACAGACTTCCACTCACAAAAACAATCCTTCACCATTACCCTCCGCCTCGTGCCACTAAGCCAGTTTTGGATCCAATTTGCCAAATTGCCCTAGATCCCCTGGGCTCTTACTTTCTTAACCAATCTCCCATGCGGGACCTTATCAAAAGCCAGGCAGACTACATCAACTGCTTTACCCTCATCTACACACCTTGTCACTGCCTCGAAAAATTCAATCAGGTTAGTTAGTCACGATCTTCCCCTGACAAAGCCATGCGAACGATCACTAACTACTCCCTGCCTCTCCAAGTTGAGATTAATCGTATCCCTCAGAATCTTTTCCAAAAGTTTCTCTACCACTGATGTTAGACTCACCGGCCTGTAATTGTCTGGTTTATCCTTGCTACACTTCTTGAATAATGGTATTACATTTGCTGTCCTCCAGTCCTCTGGTACCTCTCCTGTGGCCAGAGAGGATTTGAAAATTTGTGTCAGAGCCCCTGCTATCTCTGCCCTTGCCTCACATAACAGCCTAGGATACATCTCATCTGGGCCTGGGGATTGATCCACAGAATGTGGACAGAAAACAGAGATTAGGAATAAACAGGTCATTCTCAGGTTGATAGGCTGTGACCAATGGGGTTCTGCAAGGATCCTTGCTTCAACCCCAGCTATTCACAATCTATATCAATGATTTGGATACGAGGAACAAATGTAATATTTCCCAGTTTACAGATGACACAAAACTAAGTGAGAATGTAAGTTGTGAGGAGGATGCAAAGAGGCTTCAAGGGGATTTAAACAGGCTAATTGAGTGGGCAAGAACATGGCAGATGGAAAATAATGTGGAAAATGTGAAGTCATCCAATTCGGGCTCGGGGCCGGATGTGGTTCTGTCGGGTTCGGGGTCGGATGTAGTTCTGTCGGGTTCGGGGTTGGATGTGGTTCTGTCAGGTTCGGGGTCAGATGTGGTTCTGTCGGGCTCGGGTCGGATGTGGTTCTGTCGGGTTCGGGTCGAATGTGGTTCTGTCGGGTTCGGGTCGAATGTGGTTCTGTCGGGTTCGGGGTCGGATGTGGTTCTGCCGGGCTCGGGTCGGATGTGGTTCTGTCGGGCTCGGGTCGGATGTGGTTCTGTCGGACTCGGGTCGGATGTGGTTCTGTTGGGCTCGGGTCGGATGTGGTTCTGCCGGGCTCGGTTCGGATGTGGTTCTGTTAGGCTCGGGGTCGGATGTGGTTCTGTCGGGCCCGGGGTCGGATGTGGTTCTGTCGGGCTCGGGGTCGGATGTGGTTCTGTCGGGCTCGGGGTCGTGTTGTTTTTTGCAGACACGAGCAGGCCTTTAGTCAGCTCTGCCTTTTGCCCTGATTTGTCAGTAATCATTTATAAACACCCTGGTTTGATCCCTTCCTTTAATCCTACACAGCAGCAGTGACAATAACATTGTGGAATTGATGGTTGTCGCACCATCCTGGTCCGCAGGAGAAATTCCTGAATTCCCGAGCAATTTGTATCAAGCAGTAGTTAGAAACAAAAAGTCTGATTAATGGGAGCAGTGGGTCTGGGAAATACTGGAACAGCCGACACCCTGTAAAACAGAACTCCGAGTATCAGTTTAAATAAATTACTGAACTGACAGAGTGGAGATCAGATGAAGATTGAATTAAATTTCAATTCACTGAATCTAAATAAGGTTTTGCTGAGTCTGTGTGAGAGCTGGTGGTGAAATGGTATTGCATCTGATTCCAGATCAGAAGGTTATGTGTTTAAATCACGTCAGGTTCACAGAGTTCTTACTGAGATTCAAATTCCTGGATTTGATATCAAAACTGATTTCAATGTTTGGGGATGATCACACAATGTTCAATTTAAAGATCAATTTTAATGGGTTAAAGTCCTCTTTTCCAGTTCCTGTCTATTTCCATATTCAGTTTTTATTTCACAGTTTTATATTGAACAATGTTTCAGGGATGTGCTGTGTCCATTGTTTATGTCATAGCTCTGTTACCCAGTGTGAGAAGTAAAACACAAACCGCCCAGCCTGGGGCTCAAACCCACACCCGACTCTGTCTGTGCAGAAAACTGGAAGTTACAGTTTGTGTGAATGTGTTCCCGAGGAGCCTCTGCTGATGGTCCCTCTGAACCTGCTTTGTAAAGTGGTAGAGACTCACAGTTCATCAGTGTGAGGTATTGTCCACATCAAATGCTGATTGTCTTGTGGGTTTGTTTAGAGCTGCTATTTGTCACATCTTTGCTGACAAAATATCACTTTGATGTAAAACATAGAGGTAGAAAAGAGACTGGTTTAATACACATTGATGGCCACAAGATGGCACGAGTACACTCCTCCCTCCTTCATGCAAAAGTTACAATACAACTGGTCTCGATGTGAAATATGACAATAATTGTGTCTTATGACAATAATTTCAGTGTATAACTGTTTCATTTGACTCTGTTTTTATCAATACACACACCACATCAACAATATGTTCGATTTCCACACAATCTCAATCCATTTCTTGTTTTCCTTTATTCACAAATCAAACTTAACCATTGGTTTCCTATTCCCAAGAGGATTCCCCCTTTCCTGAGCTAAACTTTCAGAACTTGTGGAAAATCCTTGATCCATGTTGGACTGAGTCTGAGGAGACGTTTTCTCCAACAAAGGCTGATGTTGACCTTGAGCTACAATTGAAATTTCCACTTCTCAGACATGTCTGTCTGATTGTGACTTGGATCTGAACTCGGACTTTCTCTTGCAGTAGTTTCAGGTGATTTGTGTTGGAGTAATTATTGGTTCCCAACTTGTATCCAAACGATCTGAATCATCAGACACATTGGATTCTTTCCAACTTCCTTCTTTTTGATGAACCTCTGAATCTAAAACATGATCAATATGTACAAACCTAAACAAACATCTTCAGTAAATATGTGTGAGGACCACGTTTTTCACAACTCTTCCTGGGAGTCACTTTAACCACTTGTGATGATGATTCTTCATTCTAACCTTCTGGTTTAACTTCAGACTTCTTTCTCTCACTCTACCCCGATCATCACTCTGTTTCTGTCTTGATTGTTTCTCTTCTACTGACTGTGTTTCATGTGGTTTCAGCAATGAAAACCTCATTCTGGGCTGTCTTCTAAGAAACATTCCAGCTGGTGTTCTGCTGGTAATAGTGTGAGGGGTTTTACGATAGATCACAGAAAGTTCACCAGCCTGTGGTCCAATGAAAACTGACGTTTCTTCAGATTTGTGTCGAGTATTTGTTTGACAAAAGCTGCTTAACAATTTACACTGTACAATCCGCTGCTCCATTGCAAGCAGGACGATACAGTGGAACTCGAGTGTGTTTTACACCATTCATTCTCATGAATTGTACAAACTCTTCTGAACAAAACTGAGGTCCGTTGTCAGACACAATTTCCTCTGGGAATCTATAAGCAGCAAACTATGTAAATTATCTAAAGTTTTGCTGGTTGTTGTTCCATCCATCAGAAACCCCTCAATCCAATTCAATTGTCTGTCTATCATAATGAATAGCTGTTTCTCTTCTAATTGGGTGAAATCTATGTGCAGCCTCTGACACACTCGAGCTGCCCATTTCCATGGCTGCAAAGGTACCGATGGCAGCTTCTTTTCTACTGCTTGACCTGCACTGCACTGTTTCACTGTGTTTTCAATCTTCTTATCTAATCCTGGTCACCAAAGCTAGCTCCTCACCAGACACTTTGTCAAACACATTCCTAAGTGTTGATCATGAAGATGACAGAGAAACTGTGATCTGTACTTTCCAGGGATTACAACTCAGACTCCCCACATGACACAACCTTTATCAACTAACAACTCATTCTTATGTATAAAAAATAGCCTGATTTCTAAATCCAGTATCTGTGTTGACCACCCGTTTGTGATATTGTCATACACCCTCGTCAATACAGGGTCCCTATGAGTTGTTCTACCAACATCATCTGCTGTGACTGGCAGCTCATCTATGTCCAGAAAGAAAAATACATCTTCCCTGTTGGGCTCTACCTCTGATGCGGACGGTAATCTCGACATCACATCGGCATTACAATGATCACCCGATTGTCTGTGTTTAATGTCGTATTTATAAGCAGACAAAATCAAAGCCCATCTCTGCATTCAGCTTGCAGCTAAAGTGGATCCTGGAGACTTTGATTCAGAATAGCAGTCAGTAACTTATGGTCAGATACAATTGTGAAACTACAATTATACAAGTACTTATGAAATCCTCTTACTCCAAAAATCAAGGGCAATGCTTCACGTTCCACCTGAGCATAATTTCACTCACTGGCACTGAGGGTATGAGAGGCAAATACAATCGGTCTCTCCTCACTGCTATCCAATACATGAGAGATCACAGCACCTACTCCTTCTGGAGAGACATCACATGCTGGTTTAATATCTTTGGACACATCATAATGTACAAGCATCGTACCCTCTACAAGTTGACTTTTACACAATTTGATTGTCTTGTCACAATCCTTCATTCAATTCCATGGAACACCCTTCCTCAAGAGTTTATTGAATTGAGGCAATAATGTTGCCAATTTTCATAAGGCTCAAAAAAGGTCTTGAGCTCAGAGATAATCTGAGGATGTGGCACATTTCTAAGGGCTTGACCTGAAGGACATGACGCTCGAGCTGTAAGAATATAAAATAGCTCAAAACCACACACAGAGGTGAGCAGTACAGACACTAATGGGTTAACTGTAACACACAGAGGGGTGAGCTGTACAAACACTAAGGGGTTAACTGTAACACACAGAGGGGTGAGCTGTACAGACACTAAGAGGTTAACTGTAAAACAGAGGGGTGAGCTGTACAGACACTAAGGGGTTAACTGTAACACAGAGGGGTGAGCTGTACAGACACTAAGGGGTTAACTGTAACACACAGAGTGGGTGAGCTGTACAGACACTAAGAGGTTAACTGTAATACACAGAGGGGTGAGATGTGCAGACACTAAGAGGTAAACTGTAACACACAGAGGGGTGAGCTGTACAGACACTGAGGGGTTAACTGTAACACACAGAGTGGGTGAGCTGTACAGACACAAAGGGGTTAACTGTAACACAGAGGAGTGAGCTGTACAGACACTAAGGGGTTAACTGTAACACAGAGGGGTGAGCTGTACAGACACTAAGGGGTTAACTGTAATACACAGAGGAGTGAGCTGTACAGACACTAAGAGGTTAACTGTAACACACAGAGGGGTGAGCTGTACAGACACTGAGGGGTTAACTGAAACACACAGAGTGGGTGAGCTGTACAGACACTAAGGGGTTAACTGGAACACAGAGGAGTGAGCTGCACAGACACTAAGAGGTTAACTTTAACACACAGAGGGGTGAGCTGTACAGAGACTAAGGGGTTAACTGTTATACACAGAGGGGTGAGCTATACAGAAACTAAGGGGTTAACTGTAACACACAGAGTGGTGAGATGTACAGACACTAAGGGGTTAACTGTAACACAGAGGGGAGAGCTACACAGACACTAAGGGGTTAACTGTTACACACAGAGGAGTGAGCTGTACAGACACAAAGGGGTTAACTGTAACACACAGAGGGGAGAGCTGTACAGACACTAAGGGGTTAACTGTAATACACAGAGGGGAGAGCTGTACAGACACTAAGGGGTTAACTGTAACACACAGAGGGGTGAGCTGTACAGACACTAAGGGGTTAACTGTAACACAGTGGGGTGAGATGTACAGACACTAAGGGGTTAACTGTTACACACAGAGGGGTGAGCTATACAGACACTAAGGGGTTAACTGTAACACACAGAGGGGTGAGATGTACAGACACTAAGGGGTTAACTGTAACACACAGAGGGGTGAGATGTACAGACACTAAGGGGTTAACTGTAACACACAGAGGGGAGAGCTACACAGACACTAAGGGGTTAACTGTTACACACAGAGGAGTGAGCTGTACAGACACTAAGGGGTTAACTAACACACAGAGGGGAGAGCTGTACAGACACTAGGAGGTTAACTGTAATACACAGAGGGGAGAGCTGTACAGACACAAAGGGGTTAACTGTAACACACTGAGGGGGTGAGCTGTACAGACACTAAGGGGTTAATTGTAACACACAGAGGGGTGAGCTGTACAGACACTAAGGGGTTAACTGTAACACACAGAGGGGTGAGATGTTCAGACACTAAGGGGTTAACTGTAACACACTGAGGGGGTGAGCTGTACAGACACCAAGGGGTTAACTGTAACACACAGAGGAGTCAGATGTGCAGACACTAAGGAGTTAATTGTAAAACACAGAGGGGTGAGCTGTACAGACACTGAGGGGTTAACTGCAACACACAGTGGGGTGAGCTGTACAAACACTAAGAGGTTAACTGTAATACACAGAGGGGTGAGATGAGCAGACACTAAGAGGTTAACTGTTACACACAGAGGGGTGAGCTGTACAGACACTGAGGGGTTAACTGTAACACAGAGGAGTGAGCTGTACAGACTCTAAGAGGTTAACTGTCATACACAGAGGGTTGAGATGTGCAGACACTAAGAGGTTAACTGTAACACACAGAGGGGCAAGATGTACAGACACTAAGGGGTTAACTGCAACACACAGAGTTGGTGAGCTGTACAGACACTAAGGGGTTAACTGTAACACAGAGGAGTGAGCTGTACAGACACTAAGGGGTTAACTGTAACACACAGAGGGGTGAGATGTCCAGACACTATGGGGTTAACTGTAAACACTGAGGGGTGAGCTGGACAGACACTAAGGGGTTAACTGTAACACACTGAGGGGGTGAGCTCTACAGACACTAAGGGGTTAACTGTCACACACAGAGGGGTGAGATGTCCAGACACTGAGGGGTTAACTGTAACACAGAGTTGGTGAGCTGTACAGACACTACGGGGTTAACTGTAACACACAGAGGGGTGAGCTGCACAAACACTAAGAGGTTAACTGTAATACACAGAGGGATGAGATGTGCAGACACTAAGAGGTTAACTGTAACACACAGAGAGGTGAGCTGTACAGACACTGAGGGGTTAACTGTAACACACAGCGGGGTGAGCTTTACAAACACTGAGGGGTTAACTGTAACACACAGAGGGGTGAGCTGTGCAGACACTAAGGGGTTAACTGTAACACACAGAGTGGGTGAGCTGTACAGACACTAAGAGGTTAACTGTAATACACAGAGGGGTGAGATGTGCAGACACTAAGAGGTTAACTGTAACACACAGAGGGGTGAGCTGTACAGACACTGAAGGGTTAACTGCAACACACAGAGGGGTGAGCTGTGCAGACACGAAGGGGTTAACTGTAACACAGAGGGGAGAGCTACACAGACACTAAGGGGTTAACTGTTACACACAGAGGAGTGAGCTGTGCAGACACAAAGGGGTTAACTGTAACACACAGAGGGGAGAGCTGTACAGACACTAAGGGGTTAACTGTAATACACAGAGGGGAGAGCTGTACAGACACTAAGGGGTTAACTGTAACACACAGAGGGGTGAGCTGTACAGACACTAAGGGGTTAACTGTAACACACAGTGGAGAGAGCGGCACAGACACTAAGGGGTTAACTGTAACACACTGAGGGGAGAGCTGCACAGACACTAATGGGTTAACTGTAACACATTGAGGGGTGAGATGTGCAGACACTAAGGGGTTAACTGGAACACTTTGAGGGGTGAGATGTGCAGACACGAAGGGGTTAACTGTAACACACAGAGGGGTCAGATGTACAGACACTAAGGGGTTAACTGTAACACAGAGGGGTGAGATGTTCAGACACTAAGGGGTGAACTGTAACACACTGAGGGGGTGAGCTGTACAGACACCAAGGGGTTAACTGTAACACAGAGGGGTCAGATGTGCAGACACTAAGGGGTTAATTGTAACACACAGAGGGGTCTGATGTTCAGACACTAAGGGGTTAACTGTAACAATCTGAGGGGGTGAGGTGTGCAGACACTAAGGGGTTAACTAACACGCAGTGGGGTGAGATGTACAGACACTAAGGGGTTAACTGTAACACACAGAGGGGTGAGCTGTACAGACACTAAGGGGTTAACTGTAATACACAGAGGGGAGAGCTGTACAGACACTAAGGGGTTAACTGTAACACACAGAGGGGTGAGCTGTACAGACACTAAGGGGTTAACTGTAACACAGTGGGGTGAGATGTACAGACACTAAGGGGTTAACTGTTACACACAGAGGGGTGAGCTATACAGACACTAAGGGGTTAACTGTAACACACAGAGGGGTGAGATGTACAGACACTAAGGGGTTAACTGTAACACACAGAGGGGTGAGATGTACAGACACTAAGGGGTTAACTGTAACACACAGAGGGGAGAGCTACACAGACACTAAGGGGTTAACTGTTACACACAGAGGAGTGAGCTGTACAGACACTAAGGGGTTAACTAACACACAGAGGGGAGAGCTGTACAGACACTAGGAGGTTAACTGTAATACACAGAGGGGAGAGCTGTACAGACACAAAGGGGTTAACTGTAACACACTGAGGGGGTGAGCTGTACAGACACTAAGGGGTTAATTGTAACACACAGAGGGGTGAGCTGTACAGACACTAAGGGGTTAACTGTAACACACAGAGGGGTGAGATGTTCAGACACTAAGGGGTTAACTGTAACACACTGAGGGGGTGAGCTGTACAGACACCAAGGGGTTAACTGTAACACACAGAGGAGTCAGATGTGCAGACACTAAGGAGTTAATTGTAAAACACAGAGGGGTGAGCTGTACAGACACTGAGGGGTTAACTGCAACACACAGTGGGGTGAGCTGTACAAACACTAAGAGGTTAACTGTAATACACAGAGGGGTGAGATGAGCAGACACTAAGAGGTTAACTGTTACACACAGAGGGGTGAGCTGTACAGACACTGAGGGGTTAACTGTAACACAGAGGAGTGAGCTGTACAGACTCTAAGAGGTTAACTGTCATACACAGAGGGTTGAGATGTGCAGACACTAAGAGGTTAACTGTAACACACAGAGGGGCAAGATGTACAGACACTAAGGGGTTAACTGCAACACACAGAGTTGGTGAGCTGTACAGACACTAAGGGGTTAACTGTAACACAGAGGAGTGAGCTGTACAGACACTAAGGGGTTAACTGTAACACACAGAGGGGTGAGATGTCCAGACACTATGGGGTTAACTGTAAACACTGAGGGGTGAGCTGGACAGACACTAAGGGGTTAACTGTAACACACTGAGGGGGTGAGCTCTACAGACACTAAGGGGTTAACTGTCACACACAGAGGGGTGAGATGTCCAGACACTGAGGGGTTAACTGTAACACAGAGTTGGTGAGCTGTACAGACACTACGGGGTTAACTGTAACACACAGAGGGGTGAGCTGCACAAACACTAAGAGGTTAACTGTAATACACAGAGGGATGAGATGTGCAGACACTAAGAGGTTAACTGTAACACACAGAGAGGTGAGCTGTACAGACACTGAGGGGTTAACTGTAACACACAGCGGGGTGAGCTTTACAAACACTGAGGGGTTAACTGTAACACACAGAGGGGTGAGCTGTGCAGACACTAAGGGGTTAACTGTAACACACAGAGTGGGTGAGCTGTACAGACACTAAGAGGTTAACTGTAATACACAGAGGGGTGAGATGTGCAGACACTAAGAGGTTAACTGTAACACACAGAGGGGTGAGCTGTACAGACACTGAAGGGTTAACTGCAACACACAGAGGGGTGAGCTGTGCAGACACGAAGGGGTTAACTGTAACACAGAGGGGAGAGCTACACAGACACTAAGGGGTTAACTGTTACACACAGAGGAGTGAGCTGTGCAGACACAAAGGGGTTAACTGTAACACACAGAGGGGAGAGCTGTACAGACACTAAGGGGTTAACTGTAATACACAGAGGGGAGAGCTGTACAGACACTAAGGGGTTAACTGTAACACACAGAGGGGTGAGCTGTACAGACACTAAGGGGTTAACTGTAACACACAGTGGAGAGAGCGGCACAGACACTAAGGGGTTAACTGTAACACACTGAGGGGAGAGCTGCACAGACACTAATGGGTTAACTGTAACACATTGAGGGGTGAGATGTGCAGACACTAAGGGGTTAACTGGAACACTTTGAGGGGTGAGATGTGCAGACACGAAGGGGTTAACTGTAACACACAGAGGGGTCAGATGTACAGACACTAAGGGGTTAACTGTAACACAGAGGGGTGAGATGTTCAGACACTAAGGGGTGAACTGTAACACACTGAGGGGGTGAGCTGTACAGACACCAAGGGGTTAACTGTAACACAGAGGGGTCAGATGTGCAGACACTAAGGGGTTAATTGTAACACACAGAGGGGTCTGATGTTCAGACACTAAGGGGTTAACTGTAACAATCTGAGGGGGTGAGGTGTGCAGACACTAAGGGGTTAACTAACACGCAGTGGGGTGAGATGTACAGACACTAAGGGGTTAACTGTAACACACAGAGGGGTGAGCTGTGCAGACACTGAGGGATTAACTGTAAAACACAGAGTTGGTGAGCTGTACAGACACGAAGGGGTTAACTGTAACACACAGAGGGGTGAGCTGTACAAACACCAAGAGGTTAACTGTTACACACAGAGGGGTGAGCTGTCCAGACACTGAGGGGTTAACTGTAACACAGAGGAGTGAGCTGTACAGACACTAAGAGGTTAACTGTAATACACAGAGGGGTGAGATGTGCAGACACTAAGAGGTTAACTGTAACACACAGAGGGGTGAGCTGTACAGACACTGAGGGGTTAACTGTAACACACAGAGGGGTGAGCTGTACAGACACTAAGGGGTTAACTGTAACACACAGGGGTGAGATGTACAGACACTAAGGGGTTAACTGTAACACGCAGAGGGGTGAGCTGTACAGACACTAAGGGGTTAACTGTAACACACAGAGGGGTAAGATGTACAGACACTAAGGGGTTAACTGTAAAACACAATGGGGTGAGCTGTACAGACACTAAGGGGTTAACTGTAACACACTGAGGGGGTGAGCTGTACAGACAATAAGGGGTTAACTGTTACACACAGAGGGGTGAGATGTACAGACACTAAGGGGTTAACTGTAACACACAGAGGGGAGAGCTACACAGACACTAAGGGGTTAACTGTTACACACAGTGGAGTGAGCTGTACAGACACTAAGGGGTTAACTGTAACACAGAGGGGAGAGCTGCACAAACACTAAGGGGTTAACTGTAACACACAGAGGGGTGAGCTGTACAGACACTAAGGGGTTAACTGTAACACA